>NC_060897.1:17647987-17955487 GCF_014805685.1 Silurus meridionalis | reverse complement strand
GGAACTAAACAACTTGTACATTATACAACTTATACATTTTAATTTAAATACCAGCTTTTTTAAATCATTTACCTGTGCAAATATATTGTGAATGTGATCCACATATTTGCTTCGGATTTGTCAGCTGCAGCGGAAGCAAATACGTGGATCACATTCACAATAAAAGGTTTGCAGATCCTTGTGAAAAGGCTGTTCTTAGAGTAAAAACTTTAAGAACATTAATCGAACTATATTAATATAGATTAATTTTCCTCAAATACCGACAACAAAGGGGCTATCTCAATGCTGGGCTAAGAGGGGGACTTTAAACATGAAGGACAAAAACTATAAACAGTGCCCACAGTAGCCAAAATCCAAGCTGAAATGCAAAAACCGTGACTACTGTGGAAATGCCAAATCAAAGGAGCAAAGGGTCAGACAATTCAAATGGTGAGTAAATGTATTCTGTGGTGGTCTGGAAGGGAATAGTCCATTGTGGCCATGACCAGAGAGGTATTGAATGGACACAGTACAAAGAGGATCCTAGCTGGGCACATTGCTTTGCCATTCTTTCTTGCTGAGGATGTAACTTTGCCTTTATGTCCTGCTGAGGCGGTTACATTTTAATTGTAAATAATAGCTTTTTATTAATCATCACCTGTGCAAATATATGGAAATAAACAAACAACAAAAAAAAAATACAGAGACAAGGCTCAAACAGTTGGCACCATATACTTCATACAAGCTACAAACCCTCACCTATTTAGGTTTTACATTGCTATTTGATATACATTTGATATTGCTCTAACAATAAAAAACAATAAAAAATAAATAAAATAAAAAATGTAAGTGCCAAGCACCCAGACCCTGTGAGCCACACACTGACAGACTCTTCAAATATTGCCTAAGCAATCACAAGGAAGCAGAGCCAGAGCCATATTAGGCTTAAGAGTCAAGATTAATTGAGATTTCATTCATGATGTATATGTTTAGACCATGGTGATGGAATTCTTTGTCTGTAAGAGGAAATATGAACAAAAAAGCAGTGGTCCATTTAGAGGGTTCTTCCAGTTGTTTTATGCTAAGCCATGATTATGATGTTGGTAGATCAGGTTAGTCTATGGATGCCAACTTGTGGTGAGCTTCTCAGTTACATAGACAGCAGTGCAAAGGTAAACTAGGGACGATGGTCATAGACCAGGAACTATGGGTACCATTAGGTGTGAATATCTCCTTCCTCAATTTTTTTTCCTCCATAAATCTAAAGGGGTTTTGCTGTCTTGCATCAGGAACATCTCCAACCACTTGAAATAATCCACCATCACCATCACGCATACATTTTGCTGGTAGGAATTAGACCCACGAGGTCAATCCCTGGGGGTGTGCTTCTGGTACTCAGGTTATTTGCATTAATCCTGAAGGTAGTTGTTCTTATATTTTTGGCAAGTGGTGCACAGCTTCAAACACATGGACTATCATCGAAAAAATAGCCACTTAGCAGGTTAAAGTGGAACTAGAGTAATAAGATTAGGGTCAGCTTTTAGTGTGGGAGTCTTCTACATAGTAACATTGAGTAAGGAAAATTGAACAGACTACCTGATACAAGGATAATTTTGCTAACCATTTATCAGCATCCCATTGCTGCTGTAGGTTGTTTCACAGATTTTTGATTAATTGGACAATTTATGTTTAATTCTCATATCTTTTTTTTTTTACATCAATGACTTTTGCGAGACAGTTTTGCACACTGGATCAGAAGTTGAGCTAGCATTTATGGCATTTTGTTTAGGGTTTGTTAAGATCTAAATGTTTTTGATAATTTATCTTTGCATTGGAGGGTGTGTTTGCAGAGAGCTTGGAACAGGTAGCAGATTATTTTTTTTATTTACATCTACGGCATTTGGGTATTATTCTTATTTACACTGACCATGAATTATTTCATAAATTTGAGTAGTTAAGGGTCATGCTCAAGAGCCCAGCAACTTTTGTCACAGTGAAACTTTGTGTTCCTGAAACTACCTACAAATGATCTGCATGCATGCTGGTTTACCCACTGAAGACCCAATATGAGCGTTTTTCTAGAGTCTCACTCGGTTAAAAGAATTCATGCTCACAGAATATTTTTGTACTACTTAGACATGAACAAATCCTTATTTATACATTAAAAAAAAATCATACAGCCAAAAATGCAATTTATTAATAGGTTGAAAGAAGCTCCATTGTTCATGAAACATTTCGGTGCATGTCATCAACAATCACATTCTATGAGGAGAGAGAGAAACATTAAAAGCCACTGTCATTTTTAAATCTCAGTACAGGCATTTTCCTTAATATTTTTCAAAGGCAAAAGCAACCCTCTGCCCACCCCTGAACCCCTGATCCACCCCCAAACCCCCAACCCTAGTTAACACAGGAACAAAGATAACACACAAGACACACCCTTATCACAGGCTACAAAAAACCCCACAGTGCTTTAGAGTGAGATGCTCATTGGTTTAGGAATAAACAGCATGGTAAAGTACTGGTACTGTAGTACACGATTAATAGGAGATGCTGATAGGAATAAAAAGTGGCAACATAATGAGTAGAATGGAAGGAAAGCCCAAAAGTAATTCCCCCAAATCCCATTAGATGGGTCACAGAGGCCTTTACACCTCTACACCCCACTTGTGCATAGATCATGATCCTTAAAAACCAGCTCACTTTCAATCCTTCAAATTGATGCAGAAGAAACGCTTTTTATACATCGTGTTTTTTTTTTTTTTTTTTTCTTTTCACTTTTTCCGTACATAATACCTGCCACAGTAGAGAATGGCAGAAAAAGAAATAGTAATGCACAAATGTTCCTGATTTCAACAGGAAAGGGACCTCATGTTAAGAAAATACAATAAACATTACCACATACAGTACTTGTATGCTCTTTTACTGTCTTCTGAACAATCAAAATCATTGATCACTTTGTCTAAAATGTAAAGCAATTTTAATATATAGATTTTTTTTATATAAAGCACTCCATTGTTTAAAGTTCATTTAGAGTCCATTATTTGGTAAATATGTAACTGCTACGGATTTAGAAACAAGTTTTTTTTTTTTTTCTTCTGAAATCCATAACCTTTTCAGTGCTTAATTTTCTTAATCAACTTTTTTTCCCTTTATAAAAAACAAACAAAAAAAACAACAACATTAAAATGGTGTGGAGTTGGTACTCTGGAAACCTTGCCTTCCTGAGACATGATCCACTTTTTATGTATGTGCAAGATAGTGAGCAATTATTTGCACAAAAGGAAAAAAAATAAACCCACATACAGACTTCAATAGTCCATGAACTCAATAAATGACAACACAAAAAAAAAAGTGAATCACAACATGACAACACTGATCAATCCCAGAGTTCTGCAAGTAGCACAATAATCTTCATTCAGTAAAGTGTTTTTGTTATTCACGATGGAAGTATGTCCGTTTTGTTTTTTTTCTTCGTTTTTTTTTGGACATTCCCACAGTAATTTCCTTTTCTTTGAACAACATGAAATGCTTGTAAACTGTTGGTGGCCTTGGAGAAACAAAAAGGTAAAAAAAAAAAAAAAAAAAAAAAAGTAAAAGTAGGCACCACTGATTTAAGCCTTGTAACAAACTCATGTTTCATCGTTCTCAATTTAGCATGGAACAGACACTGGAAGTTACAAGTCCATCTACACCAACCTATGGCCACATTTTTTTTTTGTTTTGTTTCTTTTTTTTTTTTTTTTTTTCTTCATTTTTATAATCTGGAAAAAAAATGGTGCAATACTCAATTATTTTCAGGAAAGCAATAAAAGCCACTATAAAGTAGATAATCATATTACAGATAAAACACACTTTTTTTTTTCCTCTATGTCCTTGAGTAAACATTAACACGTGAATTGTCACCTTATCCCTCTGTACTTTATTTCATGGTGTATGATTGGCTGAAAGAGGGGAGGCAGACACTCAGTGCAACGCTAGAAGCTAATAACAATACGTATCTGAATCGGACTACAGACTAGCGGAAAAAACAAAAACAAAAAAAAAAGGGCAAATAACCTGTAAAGATACTGAATTAAACCATATGGTGGGAACGAACACACTACAAGTGCGAACGAACACACTTTTTTAAACCTTTGCCCACTTGTCCAAACAGATTAATAACATTCACTCATCCATCAGTACATATACACACACACACCCACACACACAGCCTTGTGCAAACGCATACAATAGATGTCATTTTACTTTTTTTTTTTTCCTCCACACATTTTTTTTTGTTTTTAAGTTCATTTTAAACTGATGTTATTAAAAAGCTTGGAAGTGTATGAGTGACAAAAATCATTACAAAAAGTTTCACATTACATTATTGGCGCTTCTTTTAGATTCAAGTATTAGTATATCTTTCATTTGTTTATTTGTTTGTTTTTTGTGTAGAATTTTGATATGTTTAGACTTTCAATATGGGGTACACAGAGCAAAAAAATCGATATAGGAGTTGGCATTGGCCTGGGAGAGAACATTAAGGTAAAGTGGAAAGAGATAACCGGCTATATACACACATAAGCTTACAAATGTGCGTGTACATAAAACCAGTATGTGCATATTCTACCCAAGACCGTGGAAAAGATTGAATTCTCTTTGAACTGATCTCTTTCCGTCCCTAACCATCCCTTTTTACAGCCATTACAGAGGGGGGGTGCATTCGTCCTAAACCAGATCCACAGTCATGGACGTTTAGTGAGGTACAGAAAGACGGAACAAGCCTTATGGGACTGCTGCAGCACTGATCTAATGTTCTGTGGGGAATTAATGTCTTTACCCCACTTGTGAATGTGATGGTTTCAAATGTCTGGTGGCTTTGAGTACACTTTAAAGCAAGGCAGTCTGGAGTTTAAAAAAGGGGAGAGGGACAGACAATAGTGATTGTTACTAGTGTCACTCACTAGGGCCTTTCCCCATGCAATTGACATGTGCTCTTGTCCTGATGCTATCAGGTCCAGAGACACTAACTTATAATCTCTACTCTCTAAACAAGATCCCAGCCATTTTGCTAAAGGTTTATCCTTTTTTTTTAAGCAATGTAGGTGTTTCTGATCACAGCACAACATTCTATTTCAGTTAGAAACACCTGTACAGCAGTGCAGCCTGGCTGAAAAGCATAACATTTGGACATTTCTATTGATCACTTTTCACCGATCTGCGTTACGTAACACATAAGTAGAACATACTGTACTGTAGCTGCAGTTTCCCCAGATAATTCAGGATGCTAGTATTGCACAAAGGGGAAACAGATCTCAATGCGAACTAAGTGCAGCTGCTTTGTAGAGAGATGTGTCTGAGTCCTATGGTGTACATTTTACATTTGGCCCAAATGTATAATTTTTTTTCTGAAATATCGGGGGTGCTTAAACTTCTAAGCAGTTCTAGTGCTGGCACATATGTGGACCTCTTTTTTTTTTTTATTAAAAAGAATAAGAATAAAAAATCTGCTCTGGTGCTCAAGGCCGAAGTGAATATCATTAATTAATTCACTTTACCCACAGTCAGCTGCTTCGCACCATAAAAGCCTTGCAGAAAGAAGCACTTCAGCCATGAATGTACTATCGGTTTCCTAAAAGCAATACAAGGACAGATCTCTCATTTTTTTGGCTTAAAATAAAAACCCATCTACAGCGTAGGTAAGAATTTCACAATCCCCATTTTATTTCGCAGCAGTCCTTCCTTTATAATTGTAATGCCTGGGACAAGGTGCTACCCGTCAGTTTCGATGCCAGCCTGCTTTCTACCTTTCCATCTTCTAGAAAACCAAATCTAGAAACATGGAAATCTATAAAGTTTTCTAGAAATCATTTCGGAATAATAGTTGTCTTAACATTCTTTTGGCAATATTGCAGAAACGATCAAGAGCATGCATGCTGAAGAAACCGCACATGGAAAGGAAAAAACTAACAAAACAAAACAACACGAATAAAAAGATTTCCCGATACTGCTGAACTAATTCTTTCCAAATATAAAATACGTCTTGAGCAATATAAGAGTGCAAGAAAACAAAACCCGCTGAATAATATATGAATTCCCTCCTTTGGGAGGGAAAAAAAAACAACAACTACGTTTTGGACTTCTCTGAGTCTGCCCTGAGATTGCATGCACAAAGTTGTCACTTCGAAAAGAAAATTCTGACACGTGGGATCGCTTTTTTTTTTTTCGGGACCAAGACGACGACTGGCGTTCAGAGATGCAAAAACACTGAAGGCCACAGTAACAGGAAGCTGCCTGCTCAGAAATCAACAAACTCGTAACTAGTGGGGAAAAAACAGGAAATGATGGGCTGTAATTGAGTGACAGTGGTCATGTACCTTTCATTCGGACTTTGCATAGAAAAAGAGGTTCTTCTCTTGTCGTTTGCGTTTTATTACTGCGATAACGAGAAGTGTTAAAGAAGGAGCGTGCGCTGTGGTTGTTCGCCTTCAGCACCGGTATGAGTACAGGACAGAGCGCCAGAATAAACAGGAGGCAGACAGAAGGAAAGGGAACATGAGAATGGGGAAAGTGATGGACAGGTAGCAGGCAGGCTGAGCATGTCTAATACTCGCAACTACACTTACACGTGCCCCCTAGATTCAGTCAATCTGTAAAAGCAACCAGGAAAAAAAAAAAAAAGGAACAATCCCTAAACCGTCATTCGAGATCAGCATGATCTGCTGACATGGCATAGTGAACGTTTGCGATTCAGAAAAGGCGTAGACATGCCTCTTTCTCCCAATGTTCCTGCATATGTGCAGTGGAAAGGGGCTGATAAAGAGCAGCTACTGTAAAAGACCACTGCATGAACTCATGCACACTTCACACACTCGCTCACAGACACACACACTCCAAAGCATTATCATCAAGACAACAATAACAGCAATGTTGACAAAAAAATAAGAAATATAGCAACACTTGCAATTCCAGGAAACAAAAAAAAAAAAAAAAAGAAAAATGACGTGAAAGGATCGTGTCCACTTCCAGCTAAAGTGATCTTTGCATGAAAAGAAAAGAGTTTTAAGAGAGTTGAGACGAGGTCAAATGCTGGCGCAAGAGTACTGTCGGGCCATTTCTGAGAGAGCTGCTGCCCCGCGCCAGGCCAAAACAGCAGCTCCAAGCACGCTCTGGCATCGGGCGCACCGGTCTGGCACAGTGGCGTCAGAGTCAGCGTGGGCACAGCGGGCGCCACAACAGATAGGCACTCAGTGGCCACACTTATTATCCAAGGAAGGTGGGGCCGCCAGGCGTAAGGGCCCCGCAGGATCTATTACCACATATGGACATGTCTAGCATCTCTAGACAAAAAGGCGGACAATTTTGGAGTACTGTAACAGTAATATTCTCTTTGATATATATATCTATATATGTATATATATATATATATATATATATATATATATATATATATATATATATATATATATATATATATATAAACACAAGAATGCTTCAGAATCAGTTTTCAGTTTTGCATGGTTTGTTTCTTTTTTTTCTCTTGTTAAACTACCCTTCATTTGCTACCATTTGAGGTCCATCCAAGGGAGGGACATAAGGAAAAAAATCCGTTTAGAGTTTTCCCAAAAAAAAAAAAAAAAAAAAGCATGGAAAAGCTATGTAGATTGCTTTTACTTTGCGTTTTTCAGTTCCAGCTTTCCATGTGTGATTTGTTGGCATTGAAGTTGGAGCTCGATGCTCTTGGTAAGTGCTATGATAAACCACCCTTATTTTTTTTAATTCCCCAAATCAGCCCATTTTGTTCTGTTCATTTGTACCAAATACAACATAAAATGCACCTTGTCTACTGGGTTTTACAAGAAACACTTATTTGGTTTGAAGCCCGCATCCTGCTATGGTCACTTTGTGTCTTTTTTGTTTTTTTTTTAAGGAAGTGCTAGTGATCGTCTTCACTACAGGCTCACACACCATGAGAAAGTCTTTCTCTTTGTCCCCGCACTTGGTGGATGAGGGACGACGATGATGCCGGCGATGTCTTTGTTGTAACCCCTCACCTCCGATTTAGAAAAGAAAACTTCACCAGCATAAGATCTGTATAACGATGGACGGAAGAGTCTGTGGCATATTGCACGTCCGACAAACAATTTCGGGTTTTTTTTTTTTTTCTTCCCCACTGGGTCACAAATAACTTGAGGTCATTCATGGCGCAGAAGAGAAGGACGTGTACGTGGTGTGTTTCCGAGTGTTTTGTTAAAGTTTTGAAGACAGTGGTTAAATGCAGCACACATACACACGCGCGCACACACATTACGCTGGCAACTATTTGCTCAGCCTGTCCTGCAGATGAGTAAGCACCAGCCGCACGTCTGTCCCTTTAATAGTGATGCAGACAGACAAGGGTGATGGCTGAGGTCTGGAGGAAAAAAGCAGATGTGTGCTGTGACCTGTGTGCTAAGTCAAGAATGGAATTTATTTTCTTCTCTGCTGGCTCAAAAGTGAGGAAAAAAATGTGCAATTCTTGGATCCATCTCTTCTGTAAGCCCAGAGTGAGTGTGTGGGAGATGGGCTGGTAAGCAGTTAAGGCTAGTTTAGTGCTGTTAAACGAACCCGCCAGGTTAACAGGTGAACACACACACACACACACACACAAACACACACACACACACACACACACACACACACACACACACACACACACACACACACACACACAAGCAATGTATACAGTCTAAAGGGAAGGGCTGAAAGGAATGATGCATTTCTTTGGGGGAGTAGGGAGGAAGGCTCGTACGGTGTATCCGGGGCGATGAGGGGCTTGTGCCAGGGGGACATTTAAAAATGGCAGCTTGTCTGATCAGTTGTAGTAAAATACACAGTTTTCAGTTATTAAGAGAAAGTTCGTAATTAAAGGTTCAATTTCCTTTTAGTTGAATCACTTGCGCTTTTCCAAAAGTCTTAGAAAATACTGTAACCAAAGCCTCACAGGAAAAAAACTAACAAAAAAAACAAAAAAATAAAACACAAAAATCCACTGAAATGATGCAAAATAAAAAGGAGGAGAAGAGGAAGAAGGTCAGCAGCCTCTACAAGTGTATCTTCAGCCTCCTGTCTCTTGGTTCACAGTTCCAATTATGCTGATTATCACCACATGATTCTGCTTGGTTTTTGCTCCTGCGTAATTATATTTCTTCAAGTTTTTATTTATGTTTTTAATTCTTTTTTTGTGTTTCATGTTCATTTTTTTTTTTCATATTCATAATTCTCCTCCTGAGTCGACTCCATCACATGGACTCTCCACTCAGCAGGTCTCCGGGAAGCAGCGTGTTGATAGGGGTTGGGCTGCCTACCACTCGGCCCTCTTCCGTACTGGGTGGCCCCCAAAGGCTGGAGTACTGCTGCACACCACCCCATAGCAGCTCGTTGCCCCCTTTAGGTGCGCTGACAGCGCCGCCTCCTCCCAGGCTGGCGGTGTTCCAGTGGCCAATGGGGTGCGACGTGACAGACGCTCCACCCCCAAGCCGAGTCTGATTGGTGCCTGGGTTGGCCTGCCAGCTGGTGGTGGGTGTGAGGGATTGACCCTGTGCAAAGAAGCGGTTCACCTCCTCCTCTCCAGCAAATTCTGCAAGTATGGTGGTGTTGCCGAGAACACACCTACACAAACAGGACGAAATCATGTCAACTCTGATACACACACACACACACACACACACAAACTCAAAGGATTGTTCCTTCAGGCTCACAGTTAAATTTCATACTTAATTTTCTGTCGCTGTACCCTCGTTTTTTTTTTTGTTTTTGGCTAAAGACTACTCCAAGACCCTGAATGATTTCGCTTTAGCATGAAGCTTTCCCAAAGTCATTTGCTGTCAATGTATATGTTGTTCATGCTAATTTGCTGCATTGTAATTAATTAAAGATGACAGTTAAAGAATAACTCTTAAGATATATTAGATGGTTGAATTGTTCATAAAAGCCTTAACTGTAATTCATCCATGGATCTAATGTAATGTAATGTAATATATGAACACAGTGACATCTACACCAAACCCCATCTGGGGATAAAGAAAGAAAAAAAAAAAAAAAAAAAAAAAAGCACAGCATCGCATACATGTGCAGGGACTTCTGGGCTTTGCCAGCCTCGTCCTTGGAGCTGTAGCGCACCACGGCGTTGCCCTGTGTCAGGTTGAGGTGGAATGTGATTAAGGGGCCATGCTGCATGCACAGCGTCCGCAGAGTAGAGCCGTCAATCTAGAGGACAAACCCGGTCACGCACACAAAGTCAGACAAAACAACAAGGCATTGTATTTATAAAAAGTGTATGTTTATTTGGTCTGCCTGCTGTACCTGGGGTGTGAGGTTCCTTAGAACTAGCCAGCTGCTGGTTCTGTTGGAGCTGTCTGTACTCCATGTTGTACCTATTGAAATAAAACACAACCCTTTTGTCTAGTTTCTGTATGTACAACAGAATCGTGCTTCTGCTTCTTCTGCACAGCATACTTTCAGTACAAGACATTACAGGACATTATTAATGGATTTATTAATGGATTTTGTAGTCACAAAATGTCAAAATGGCCCATATTTATTGGTCAATAAACAACAGCTATTTTTTCTGCCCCCCCCCAAAATACTATAGTTTATCAATATAACAAGCCTCTTAGTGTAGTCTAACTTGAGATAAAAATTTTATTATATTTTATTTTGGGGTAAAAGCATTAAAACCTTGTCCATGTCTGCGTCCTGAGTTCTCATATATTAAAAAACAACACAGATAAATGTTCTGGATAAATGTTACTACAATGGCACAGGACTACAATAACCCCAAATCCTTATGTGCTGAAATCTCCATCAATTAACAGCTGCTTACTTTATCAAAATAGACTTCATGATGAAATGATAATAAAACTGAAAATGCTATATGAACCAAACTTTGTACATAGCTGTCAAACATTTGAAAACTGCAATCAGTAATGTATTACACATGTTAAACAAACGACCTTCATTCCTGTATATGGTTCACTAATCACCAAACAGATCCAACAACAGCAGTGAGTGCACAAAAACAAACAAACAAAAAAAAAACCCAAGCCAAACTACACAATCGAAACAATTGGTAATCTTACACAGCGTGACCCATGAGCAACCCATACACAGGACCCGAGTCATAATGGTTTTATTTCAGTCACTGCCTTGTTTGCTCAGCTTTTTCAGTTGTGTACATGCACATTAACATCCAAAATGTTCTTGTATAACAAATACCTGAGGAGTATGAGCTGCTCCAGCCAGGCACCAAGCCTAAGCTGTTGCCCCCCCAGGTGGAGGAGGGCTTTGTATTGGTCAGGCCAGGTGGAGGACGGGTAGGGGCTGTAGTGTTCCTCGGTCCCTGAGGCACCTTCCACAGCTCATGGGACAGTGAGGCCTGCGTGTGTGAGATGGGCCCAGGCGACCAAGTGGATTTCATGTCTGATAGCTTGCCTGTATGAGCAGAGGTGTAGGAAAACACTTCATTTACAAGAGAACTTAATGCTAACCCATGTGATGAATTTTCTTAATTCAAGAAAGCAGTGAAATAGGGATGAATTCTTATAACAGTGATAAACAAGGGGAGGCCTTTAAAGACAAAAATCTTACTAGTTCCTCACTAATTGAACCCAGCCTATAGCTGCAGACCATGCTTTACACCGTTCCACCCCAAAGCTGAAGCAGCCACAAAATTTTTGTTCTCAAAAGAAGGGAAAATTGTAATTAGTGCGGTTCACACTGGCAACGAACAAAGCAACCGGTGACCATTCAGTTTCTTTCTTTCTCACTCTTCCTTTTACAATTTTGCCATCTTCAATTTATTCAAAAAAATCTGTCTGACTCAAAAAAGTAGAGCTGCTACCAATTATTTTAGTAATCGAGTAATCTAACGATTATTCCATTAATTAATCGAGTAATCGAATAAGACAATTTTCTTTATTAAAGAGCAATACTAAATAAGAGAGATAATAAGACGGGTCTCTTAAAATCAACAAGTAATTTGTTTCCTTTTTAGAAAAATTGAAATTTTTATTGCTGAAATTGCACACAAGAATATCTGTGGAAACTAAACCAATTTAATTGCCATATTACATCAAAATACAAATGCAGTTGCTTTCAAAAGGTCCCTCCGCATTTGCCGTGTAGAGAAGGTTATGGGAAAATATTTGTTAAATGTATCTCAATTATTCTTACTCAAGTATTTATTTATTAAATCTTGCACAGTATCGCGATGTGGTTTTCTTGTCTCCATAAAAGCAGCTTGAAACGATCCCAAACTTGGAGAGTCTCTGGCAATTTTTTGTCCTGAATCTGCTCACCGCTCACTGTTTTCTCCCTGTTCCTACATTTTTCATTCTGTATTCTGTCCAGAGCGCTCCAGAGTTTAGTAGGTGGTGCATCAGTAATAATAGTCCATGGGGAAACACAGTGCTCCATGTGTAGTTAAACGGACTAAACGAAGCATTGAGGCAAATAATTTGCCTCAATGAATTTCTGTAATCTAATTACTCGAGGAATCGTTTTAGCCCTAAACAAAAGTCAAATGTGGAAAAATAAGCAGAGAACATTGTTGTCTCTGGTGAGTGTTTGGAGATTGGTATCTAGCGCTGCTAATCTGTTAATAGCTGATAAAATCCTTACAACATGCAAAGCAATTTAATTTGCATTATTAATTTTTTTTATGAACTAGTAAGAAAAAAAATATATAGATATGTGGTGGCACACTAGCGAGATACAACCAAAATGTATCATCTCGCCAGTGTGAACAAGGGATGAGGCAATGGAATACATGGGATACTGCAAGCCACACAGAAGGCAGTCACTCAGGACCCTACTGATATTGTAGGCTTGGGTGGTGAGGCAAAAGGGGGATTGTACCTGTGCTGTCTACCTCAGAGGAGGACAGACTAAAACAGCTATTATAGCCATTCACTGGCCAGTTGCTAGAGGCTCAGGCTGAGAATTTGTTGGGGAGGAGCCTGTTTGGCCCATAATAAAAATATGCAAGAACAAAGTGGAGGAGGAAGAAATAAACAATGTAATAAATAAAAATTATGCTGAATGTGAAAAAGAAATAAGCCCATCACAGCCTGTTTGTGACCTTTGCTACAAATTCTTCTTTACAGTATCTCCTCACCTCCACTCCTGTCTCTGAGCAGGTAGCGATTTACATCCTGAATGTTGGTGTTGATAGTGGGGCCACTGGGAACACTTCCTGGGGTCACATTAGGGTCAGTCTCAGGATCAATATTCTGTAGTCCTTTCCAGGGCACTCCTGGGCAGAATTCTGATGTAGTTCAAATGGGCCGTTACAACACTGATGTAAATGCTTCATATGATGACACATGACAAGTTGAAATACTGAGTTTTACATCATTTGTAATCTACACAAGGGCTACAAGAAAACAAATTCAGCAATTACAGACCTGGTGGCCAGTTGATGTTGGTCCCGTTGGACATCTTGTCGTTGGCGTTCTTGCTCTGGCCCCAGCTGTCTGGAGTCACCAGTGTACTGGCAGAAGAGTCAGAGGCCTGCATCAGGTTATACGGGTTGTAGGAGTCGTCCAGAGTGGGTTTACCTGGAGCACCAAGGTTTGGAACTGCAGAGATGGCACCCGAGACAAACAGAAGAGTGTAAGAAACCTTATATATGTGCTCTGCAAAATCTATGTATATCTGTATAAAAAGCAAAATCAGGACAGTTGTACCATGCTTGCTGAGGCCAGGTTCCATAGATGAGGAGCTGCCAGTGAGATTCTCCATGGAGTTGGGGTGCGTCCACTGTGACAGGCGCGACTGAGGCTGAGGAGAGTCCTTCATGGACAGACCTCCCACTTCCATGCAGTTTACATTCATGTTGGGATTCAATCCAGCTAGACAAGCAAAAAAAATTATGAAGAGCTAAATAATGAAAACAATTGTAATAAAAGCATGTTTTTGTGCATTAAATGGTCTATAATCGTTTCATAAAAGGTCAATGACCATCATCATGATTCCATATTTAACTGCCTCAGATGTCAAATTAACAGTCGCTATTTTAAGTGAACAAAATTAGTCAACCAAATGAATGTATATTTACAGTCTAAAAGCAACTAGCCTGCTAGTTAGATTGTAAGCATTAAGATTTTAAGGTCAAAAGTCTGCAGCAGTCTGAGAAATGGAAGGATAGCGCTAAATTTACAACATAAATGTGCGAGTTCCCTCCTATACCTATTAACAGCATTAATTAGGCAAGATTCATTGACTTTAGATTGTGCCTTAAAGTGACATACTGATAAAATAAAAATGTCATGACAATCATTTAACCGTAAACAAGTGGGAGAGAGAGAACGTTCGAACGACAGACCCAAAACTCACAGAGAGTATAAGAGGAGAAGGAGTTGGGAGACGACTGCGGCTCTTTGGTCGGCAGGTCAGAGACAGAGAGGCCTGATGCCTGTTGGTGTGAAGAAAATGCGTCCAGTGCTGATTTGCCTGTGCTTGGATGCAGGCTGGGATGAGAGGGAGGAGGCTGCTGCTGCTGCTGCTGCTTCACCAGCAAAACCTGGGCCAGCTGCCGCTGGTGCTGCTGGATCTGCTGCTGCATGTTATTGATTGTACGTGCAACCTATCAAACACAGAGAGAGAAAGAGATGTCTAATTAGGATGTTGTAACCAATATTTGCATTTCCTACAATAACATTCACAACCTGATATTCCCATTGAACAATCAATCAAACATTACATCATGATTCAACCACAGATTAACTGCATCAATGGTTCTCAAAGTGCACTCGGTGGTACCCAGGGGTCCATGAAGCATAAAAGCATGCAAGTTTCTAATCCACAAAACACCGTTATTATACGTACTAGATTGGTTGGAGAATGTCCTGTGTTTTATGTCTATACTGTATAGAAGCTTACTTGCTGCTCCTGTTGTCTGATCGGGCCAGAAACATTACGCTGTGCCTGCAACATCTGCTGTTGAATTTGTAAACGCTGGTATGCCTGCGCACACACAAGACACCAAAGAGCAATTAACACTTCACATTTCATTGGAAAAAGATTGCAGATGGAGGAAGGTTTGTTGTCCATACTGATCAAAGGTTTCCTGTAGTACTGCCTCGTGCCGACACTCACCAGTTGCAGATGGTAGAGTTGGTTCAACAGGGTCATATGCTGAGGGTTTATTGGTGAGGTTAAAAGTGCAGGGTTGAGACCAATGTTTTTTGCTGCGAACTGTAAGAGCTGTGCTTGAACCTGCAAAGACAATGAGGGCCAAACATTGAATTGAAACATCTAGCATATCCCCAGATGCTGACAGACCACATGTTGAATTACATGAGTTGTTAAAATAAATAAATTAATTAATTCCACATTAATTACTAGCATGTTATTTTAATCATGCTCACTAAAAATGGCACTTATTTCCTGTACATATTAAGAGTTTATCTGATCGGAAGGTCGGCGGTTTAAGCCTCGGAATCACTAAGCTGCCACTCTTGTGCCCTTGAGCAAACCCTTAACCCTTTGTGCTCCAGGGGAAAGAATTTCACTATGCTGTAATGTATGCGTGGAAAATATTCTATTCTTTAAATGTCAGTAATTTGGAATCAGATTGGTTGATAAAACAAATATGGCTGTTACTTCTAATGCTGTCTAGTACTTACACAAAATGGATGAACCTTTCATCTGAAATGTAAGTGAATTTCATTTTCATCCTACAATGAATTCTGAGCTACACTGCACAAGGTCCCACCTGAGGGGAGAGAAACTGAGGCACTTGAGCACGTAGACTAGGCTGGGAGGAGCTGAGAGGTGGCACTGCTGGCTGAGGAGGAGGCTGCTGCAGAGCCCGGGTTTGTGCTGTTCCACTACTGCCAAACATGCCACTCTGCATCTATATACACACACACCAAATAACAATGAGGAACAACTTTCCGTAGAATGCCTGAGGGAAAACACGGAATGTCAAACAACCAACATTCTCTCTCTTCTCCCTGACGGACCTGTCTGTTGTTCAAGTTTTGCATTGTGACCCCAAGACTCTGGCCAGGGAGGGCAGCACTAGCCAACGGGAGCTTCAGGCTGGGAGAAGGCATAAATGGTGAAGTTTGGGCATCGTCCGCTAGTCCTGCGTCCTACAGTGGAGAATAATCACACAGTTCAGTACATCATGTTGAACAGATAATAGAAGAAAGACAAAAAAATAGATAAGCTACCTTGTCCAGGAAGGTAGGACGGTCTGAGGAGGAGTCTTTGGAGATGATTGATGGCCTGCAGCTCATTGGCTTGTTGACGAGGCCATTACTGTAGTCAGAGATTCCCAACCCTCGCTTATCTAATTCAGTCTTCTTTTCTAACAGGGCGCCTACAGCCAAAACATGCACCATGTTAAAAAAAGAAAAACTAAAAAGCTAAACATGCTTAACTTTACTGAAATGAATCTATCAAGATGCAACACATACTCATGGCCTGGTCCAGGTTCATATTGTTGCTCTTTAAAGCCTCCTCTGCAGGGTCTCTCTGGATAGATATCACAAGGAAAAGAAATCAGGATACACGTCACGGAATTTTGTATACAAGCGTTGCATTAAAGCCGATACTGCCTTCGTACAATAATTACAGCATCACAGCAAATCTTAAAAAAATAAATAAAATAAAACAATTATTTAATGAGGCAACACTCACAGGGAAACCCATATCTGTCAGCTGCTTAATCAGACGGGTCATGATCCAGGCATCGTCTTGTTTGTTAGGAACCTTCGCCTGTAAGACCAGAAAAAGCAACGTTTTCTGTCGTTATTATTTTCAGAACACACACACACACACACACACACACACACACACACACACACACATATATATAAAAACAAAAGATTGTGGACACCTGAGCATAAGATTGGTACGTGCTTCTGCTGATTGTGCTGCAAATTAGGCTGATTATTAGGCAGCAAGAATGACAAGTGTCTGTGCGTTCCCTCTTTACTTTTAGCTCTTCCACTTTAACCCATGTAAGGCATATCCTCACAAAGTTGACTTTGTGCTCTGGGGCATTTCATGCTGGAACATGTTTAAGTCTGAGTTGAAGTGAAGGGAAAATTTCATGCCAGACATGTACAATTGTGTTCCTCCCATTTTGTGTACAGTTTGGAGCAGAACCACATACAGCTGCACAAGCCGGGTGTTCCAATACTTTTGTACATTCAATTAAACTCTCTTTACTGACCTTTTGTGAAACTTTTTTCGGCTGGTTGCCCCATGAGCTGCAGGATGAGCTGCTCTCCTGAGAGGCTGTGCTGTTCCACATGTCACCCTCATCCTGCTCCCACTGCCCTGTCGACAGGCCCATGTCCTCTCCACCTCCCCAGCCATCTTGCATAGATTTAGAGGCTGCAAAAAATAAATATGCAATTTTTGTGCAAATATTTAAGGAACCAGGCAGTCAATTACAATTGAAACAAAATAGATAAGATCATGCATTTGCTCAACAGTAGAGGTCAGTGTGGTTCAGAAACCATATTGTTCGCACTTTACACCAACGACGACAAAATAATAATAGAGTGGAACCCGGTTATGTCGATGTCCTAGGGGGTCGCCAAAAAGCATCGAGGTAACCGATGATCGAGATAAACGAAAATCAAATGGCGGCAATATATTAACGTGCTTGAAATTTCTTTATGTACATGATGTGCGTTAATAAATGAGAATGTGCATGCACGTGTTTTTGAAATGTTTTTTACACAACAGAGTTGCCGCGATTTGTTTGATGAAGGCATGCTATAAAAATACATACAGTACATGTTTAACTGTCAGGAATCAACCTGCCACGCCCCCTTCGGCCCCCTTCGGCGTGTCAGGTGCTTTCTCGGCCGCTTTCTCTGAAGCTCCAGGCTTCAATTGCGCACATATGGTGCTCGTTTATCATCATCACCAGCTCCTATTTAAACTTCCACACTCTCACCGTCCGTTATTGTTGATATATGTTGGTTCACGGCAGTCGTTGTTATCGCGCATGCGCATTCCCACCGGCACTCTCTCAACGGCTGCTCTTTTCTTCCCAAAGCGCATCGCGGATTCCCCCCGATCCTGCCGGTGTTCATTCTATGCTTTTGCTCATCCCACGTTCTCCCGTGTGCTGTTCAGCGCCGCGCTTCTACTTTTGCCTCCCGTTCATCGCATAACATTTAACAACAAAAGGCATATGTGCACTAACTAACAGCAGAGATTCACCAGTATACAATACAACACCTGTAGCAGCTGTAAGACTTGATTTTTCCGCCACTTCCGCGAGTTCTTCTGCGGCTGCACCGAGATAACCGACGTTAAATGGCAATTTTTTCCCCCCCTTGTGCTCGAGATATTAGGGTTCGGCGACATAAAAAAAGTCGACATAACCGATAAAAAAATGCTAAGACAAAGCGAGAATTTGGCGGTTCCACTTCAAAAATGTCGACTTAATAGGGTTGTCCAATTTAACCGAGGGCGAGATAACCGGGTTCCACTGTAATAAAAAAATCTAAATGACTGCTTGTTACACCTAAGTTTGGTTGAATTAATCAGTATATCTGGCCAGAATGTCTTTTTAATAACAATAAATACAATTCTAATACTTCTACAACAATACCTCTAACAATAAATTATTATTCAATGACGCATCATTGAATAATTGTGAACTCGATTTTGATTGGCCAGAACATGTGCATTATTTTCAAATAATAGCATGACTGGAACAGTAAACCAGTTGAAACATGAACAATAGCTTAATATTGATGCACTAGTTCATTATTGTTTCTGTAGTAACAGTTAATACACAGGGACTTATGACATCACACAATATGTAAGTGTTTTTTGAGATGGGGTCTGATGATGGTCAATGTCACATACATCATGAATTAGCTAAAGAGAATTTGGGACATATGCTGTTAAAACCAACCTGGCTTGCAGGGGGCAGATCCTGGTGGGCCTCCAGTCCGGCCATAGCCTTCGGGGCTACTCTCACCCCAGCCCCCAGTGGGTTTGCCCCATGCTGACGTGCCATTGTCCACACTTGCTGGAGGGGCCACCGGTTCTCCCCATGAGGGCTCAGGTTTGGAGTGGACATTAGGCATTTCTCCCCATCCTGTACAGAGAGGCACTGGTAACCTCAAGAACGCTACACTTAAAATATGAAGAGACAAACCATCTGACATGCACTGCTTGGATCCAACTATGTCAGTCATGGACTTTTCACAAACTGCTTTTTAAATGAGTAGATGCCAGACAAAAGTATGTTTCATTTTTGGCACCAGCCTGCCGAAAGCTTCCATATCTAGTGCTGACTTGGCAAAGTGCATGCAGAGCAGAAATCCAGCAGTAGAGGGCATCAAAGATTTTCCAAAAACCTGCATAATTTCTATGCAACTGCCCCAAGCTGCTCTATACACACCGTACCTATTATCTCACTGCTTTGAATTTGACTGACATATTATAAGCCACTTCTGTTAACATAAAAAGCCTTATTATCAAGGCTTTTTTCTTCATGAGGTAACTCAAAGGCAAGAAATTATTCCAAAAGAATTATAAAAGAAATTATAAAAGAAATCCACAAAAAAGTATATTCATGTGCAAGCAAATAAAAAAAAATGTGAATGTCAATCTTTAACCTATAAAACTAATCGAGATTTATTGAATGCAAGTTTCTCATAATCTGAAAGATAACTACATACCGGTAATGATCTAAACAGACGCCATTTCCGCAAACAATGAACACATTTCCAAAATCAATTACATGCATGCATGACCTACATGGCTGGTCAATCCATGACTGTAGCAGTGATAACAAGCACAAGCCGCATAAACCTCCATCATAAAAATATTTTTTGCTCCATGGGTCATATTACAATTTGATTAAAGGTAAAGACATTGCATTAAAGATGCATCGCATGTGCTGTTACTGACACTATGTTCATAAATGGTCTTCAAATTCTCAGCAAGTCATTTTTGACTTCGGTATTTATATACTGAAATTACTATTATCAGGTATTTCGTTATGCTATGTGTCCGGAAACAGTCAAGAAGAAATTATGAAAAGAATGTGCCAATATTTTGATGCAATCAGCATAGTATGCATCAGGACTGAGTGGGGAGAAAAAGGGGAACTGGATCAGCTACTCAAAATAATACAGGGCTTTTTATGTGCAACATCATTTTCTAACTGATTTATGACATTACAAATGCTTCAGTAGATATTTCAAAAGTGGCAGCTCAGTTAAAACAGGCAAACATCTCAATTTGTAGTTGTAGTTATTATGGAGGCAAGATATGCAGTAAATTCTACCTAGGCAAAGGGGGTTATGATTTTGTTAACAATGTTAAAGTAATGTAACAATCTTAACCCCATTAATTCTTTGGCTGCTTTTAATTGCCAATTTTGTTTAAAAGCTCAAACAAAAAAAACAGCCTTCAGTTTTGAAATAATGCTAAAAAAGCATTTCAAGGACACAGCAAAGTGCCACACTATTCTATCACTAGAGGTCAGCGACGAGCAACTGCCATAGCACATATTTTTTTAGAGCTCTTTAAACAAAGTTCAGCTAAACACGGCAAACACTAACAGTAAAGAACGTAAGAATCTTTTTTTGTAGCAAATCAACATCTAACTTTAATTTTTTTTGTGCCACATTCTTAATAGCATGTCATTTTAAAAATCTTTATGCCAAATTTTTTTTTTTTTTTTTTTTTTTTTTTACACAAAAGCCCCTTCAAAATGCCTTTCCATAACCTCATAATGTCCCCCACTTTCCAAAATGTCAAAATCATCCCTTTAATGACTCGCCTGAAGCTTAATTAGCAGAACAACAGACAAAGAAATTACCTGTGGTCATCAGGGGTGCTCTGCTATGGGGAACCACAGCTTGATGCTGGCTTGAATTGTCAGGAGTGATATGGTTGTTGGCTGCAACTGGACCTCCATGACCATGGCCCTGCAATGGAGGCTGACTATGGTGGGTATGGTGGTGATGGTTGTTGGGGGGATTGTTGGCATTTCCAGAGCCTGTTTTATTCTGCATTCCAGGATTGTTCCTGTCCCAGAGGTTTACTGTCTTCTTATAACTGCTTGGATCACCCCAAGCTGAGGTACCATCATCAATTTCCATCTTGCGTCGGATGGAGGGAGGGGAAGGCTCTTCCCATCCTGTGGGCTCTGCAGCATGATTATGTTTTACACCTCCCCCATTGCTTCCTCCCCAACCAGAACCAGTCTGTTTTATAGAGCCTGAACCTCCCCATGAACCCATGCCACCACCCGCACTACTGCCATTGCCACCCTCCTGAGACTTGTTGCTCCAACCCTGTGTTGAGGCATTGGAACGCTGTGAATCTCCCCAGCCACCACCTGTGGGTGGTTTTCCCCAACCACGAGAGCTTTCTTTCCATCCGGTTCCATCTCCCTCCCAAGAAGAGGTGGACGGTCCATTCTTTTTTCCCTCTCCAGAGTCACCCCACTCATCACCAGTTCCACTGTCCCCTCCTGGGTCAGAGCCCCAACCATGGGATGGCTTGGGGCCCTCTCCCCAACCCTGAGGTTTTGCCTTTGCATGGGAGTCCTCCCATGTAGGAGACTTATCTTCAGAGACCCAGGACTGGCCACTTTTTTGTAAGCTACCACTATGGCCTCCTTGTGGTGGGTTGCCCCAACCCCCTGGACCAATAGGGGGTTTCTTGGTGTTATCTCCCCATCCAGAGCATGGCTGACTTGGGGACGATCCCCAGCCGGAAGTATTTCCTGCAGTGGGGCGATGTGCATCACTCTTGCCCCCAGAGTCTGGTCCAGAACTTGGATTGGCACTACCATGAGATGGTGGATGTGCCATATGAGGTGCTTTAGAAGATGAGCCCCAGGCTTCAGTACCAACATCATTCTTGTGATTTAAGCGTGCAGCTTCTTCAGTCTCCCAAGCTGTGTGCTGACGCACAGGGGTCTGTCCCCATCCTGTGTTGCACAAAACTCTTGGGTCCATGTCCTGGGCAGGCAGGAGAGGTGGGGCCATGTCTCTTGAGTGTTCCCTCCTGTGAGAATGACCATCCATGCTGTCACTGCTTCCCTCGCTAGCTGGAGCTTTAGGCCCACTGCCCCAAGAACTGGGTGGCTGCTCTTGAGTGGGAGATCCTGCAGACTCCCACCCTTTAGGTTCACTGGAATGTTTACCCCAGTCCCCATTAGATGAGGCTTGTCCCCATCCAGGGGTGCCTGAGCCTACTCCTTGACCCCATCCACTTCCTGAATCCTTGGAGCTATTGGCAGTCTTGGCATCTCCATTACCCCAAACGGACCCCTCCTCCCCATTGACTTGTGAGTTTCCTGTTGGAGACTGGACAAAAGAGCCCATGCCAACAGGGGTGACACCCCAGTTAGGCCGACTGTTGGCAGGGATAATGGGCTCTTGCTTAGTGTGATTTGGTCCTTCAGTGTTAAGGTTCTGAGGTTCAGAGCTAAAAGACACATTCGTGGAAGGAGAGGAGTGTGGCTCAGAGGTATCATTAGACACCATACCACCCCAGGCGGTGGTGCTATTACCATTACCAGAGTTTCCAGCAGGATTTCCATTGCCCCCAATTAAACTGCCACTACTGCTGGGTCCAGAGGATGGAGCACC
The DNA here is from genome assembly GCF_014805685.1 of Silurus meridionalis. Classification (NCBI taxonomy): domain Eukaryota; kingdom Metazoa; phylum Chordata; class Actinopteri; order Siluriformes; family Siluridae; genus Silurus; species Silurus meridionalis. Next base: position 17,932,889 of record NC_060897.1, on the reverse strand, counting down.
TGGTGGGCTGCAAATATTAGAAGAAGCTTGGTTGGATACTCCAGAGCTGCCACCCACGCCCACCCCCTCATGTCCCAGAACTGGCCAGGCAGAGGGGTTGGCATTGGGATTCAAATTCAAGTTAAAGTTAGAGGAGCCCCAGGTCCTGGCCCCCATTGATGCACTGCTGTTGTCACTCTTTCCTTCTCCAGCAACAGCAAGAGATGGGCCAGAGCCCCAGCCTCTACTGGCCCCACTCTGGCTGGAGAGAATGCATCCTGAGTGGCTGTTACTGGCTTTACTGGGATGATTTGTGGGAAAGTGTCCTTGTTGGCTGCCCCCTGTGGCCATGCTCATGCTGTCTGTGTTGCTGCTGTTGACAATTTCAGTATCTGATGGACATCCTGTAGGGATGTGGCTTTCGCTGCGAGAAATAGAAGGCCACTCCTCTGTATCGCTTTTGTCTATAATCAGTTGATCCCAGCCACTATTAGTGGTTGTGCCTATAGAAGCACTGGGTGTATGTCCCCAGTGGGGACTCTCATAATGTGCTGAATGGCCACTCTGCAAGGGCAGGTCTACAAAAAAATAAAGACAGACAATGAGTAAAAAACTACATCTACAACATAACTAGTTGATTACTATCCAATAAACAGACAATGAGTAAAAAACTACATCTACAACATAATTAGTTGATTACTATCCAATAAACAGGTTATATATTCCATTTTTTGTAGCTATAATAACTTTAAATTATGGCTTATTTCAACACAAGATTGGGTAATGTTTGCAATGTTCTGTTACATACTCATTATTTAACTTCCAAAAAAAAAACACATAGGTTTACTAACTTCTGGTCATTTTTTATTTCAATGCAATTACACTGTCTAGACATACATTATAATTTATTAGTACAAAACTTTAAATATACATTTTCACAAAAAGACAAAATTGCAGAAATTGAAATGTAAATATTGAGTAAGTAAGCCAGAGGAAATAACAGATTAAATGAGGGAGAAAACTTGGAAAAACCCCATACTTGAACAGAAACCAATTCTCTTCTGGGTGAAACCAGACAGAATTATATAAAATGATTACAATATACTAGAGGTAGACCGATATGGGTTTTTCTCTGGCTGATGCTGATATTTAGAAATAAGGGCAACCGATGGGCGATTTTGCCAATTTTCTTTTTTTATTCCCTTCATCTCATAAATTCTTACAGTTAAGTAATAAGATGTGATACAATTAAACACTTCAAATTAAACACTTATTGAACAACACAAGCCTCTCCAATCACTGCACTTGTTACCAGGTTTTAGTACCCGTGCCTACCTGTAGCCTGAACAACAGATGGTTGAAGACTTGCTAACAATATTGTACAGTTCCAAAATGTTATTCACATTCTCCAAAAGTAGTATCATATTTAACCAATAAAATATATAATCCTAGATTACGAACGATTGATAAGATCTTAAGCTCCGGAACACACCAAGCTGACGGTTGGCCATCCGGGAGTGTCGGTGGTTTTTTAGCTTCAGTCGGCGTTAGTTTGTTCTGCACCCTCGGCTCTTGTCAGACGGTGGAGCTCATCGGCGAGTAACAGAACTACAACTAGTTACTTAGCTTGAGCACACGAATGAGCACACGAGAAAAAAACCAAACACGCTCGTCATTCTTAATCTTGTCTTTGGAATTTAGCAGGTATGATTGAAAAATGCTACATGAAGCTATTATTAATGATCACAGCAGATTTAAACACTGATGGCTTTATACATTTACAGTTCTAGCTCACCCGGGTTTCCCTGTCTGGATGCCAAATACACACTACTGCCACCTTTCAGATGCGTCTGTCTAATAATCGTCTGATGCTACTTAATAAATAAAATTCCAAAAATCGGGCCAGCAGATCGATCAGTCGATCTTTACAATATACACATGCAAAATAGTATCATCAAACAACAGCAGTTCTTAGAAATTGGGTAGAGTTTATCTAAGTCCATAGACCACGGTTTTGCTTGCCACAGTTGTAGATGGAGATAGTGTCAGATCAATGCATTTCTTTCTTTGTTTTTCATATCATTCAGTGAAAACACTTGAAACGGTTGAGTGTGGAAATCCCAGGAGATCAGCTGCTTCTAAAATAGTCAAACCAGCCCATCTGGCAGCAACATCCATGCCATGAGTAAAGTCACAAAAATAAAACTCTCTCTTTATTCGAAGGGATAATTGAAGCTTTTTTTTTGCATTGTGCTGCTGCCATTTAAAGAATAGCCTTTATTTGTCACATATACATTAAAGCATAGTGAAATTCTTTCTTCGCATATCCCAGCTTGCTCGGAAGCTGGGGTCAGAGTGCAGGGTCAACAATTAAACAGTGCCGCTGGAGCACAGAGGGTTAAGGGCCTTGGTCAAGGGTCCAATAGTGGCAACTTGGCGATACCACCCCGACCTTCCGATCAGTAACTCAGCACCTTAACCACTGAGCTACCGCTCTCCCTTGAATGGCTGACTAGATAACAGCATGGATATGCATGTGTACAGGTATTCCTAATAAAGTGGAGAGTACAGTGTAAGCATACCTAATTAGCACTTTTTTTTTTTTTTTACATTAGTGCCGACTTACTCTATTTGCCAGACAAATCAGTAATTCTGCACCTCCCCCCAATAAAATTCTGCACAATATTAACCAGGTACTTATTAACAACAATCATAATACTGCCTTTCTACAAATCTTGACCTTCCGAACTGACCGACTGGAATGCACACCCTTCCCTTTCAAAAGACCCGGGAGCATTTGAAAGCATTTAAATGCCCGATGTGGGGCCTGAGATCAGGGGTGGTTAATTACTTGGCAAGCACTGCCCATTTTCCTAGTTCTAACGCTGTTGTTTATGTATGCCGCTGCGCGTGTGCACGCGGCTCAGTGTGCTTCGGCTGTAGGGAAATCAACAGCTTTTCTGCGCTCCCGGCAGGCAGCTTGCAGATCACACTTTCAACCAGACATCAGAGAGAAAAAAAAAACCAAGAGGTAGGAAAGAGAAGAGAGAGAAAGGGAGCAAGAGAAAGGAAAAGCAGCATGCTTCTGAAATAAGCACCGTCCTTTTAAGGAGTCACTGCGTAGCAAAGGACGCCATTTTATCAAGGCTGAAACGTAGCCAAAACAGCCTTGAGCTGTCGTCAACGTATCGGTATCGCTCGGGAGCACGTTCAACAAAGACCACTTGTGCCGCGCATAAAACCTCCTTCTGTGGCTTTGCGCTTTTATTCGTAGTCATTAGAATACTGCGAGACCAAAATAAACAGAAGCGGTGCTCCGCAGAGAGGAAGAGCACGACGTTCTACAGTCTAGAGGGGGTGGGGAAATGACGAAGAAGTGGAAAAGTACCTGAAGAGAGGAGCCTCCCGACCATCGTCCCATGGACTTTAGGTTGTGTGCAGAATGTCAGGCATTCCTGATCCAATATGTCTCCTACAATACGTCTTTCGAAGGCTCACTCTTGAACCGCTGCCAAGAAACTGGGGCACAGCATGCAAGCGACCGCCCTGTTCATCCCACACTGCTCTGAGAGGATCCAGCCTTATTTTTATATCTCGACGCTGCTGAAGCCGAGAGCAGACTCGCACTTGTGCTTGTGCTTGCGTGCAGGGAGTGCACCCCGGGTGAAGGGTAAAACAGGGGGGCAGTGCTTTTTTCCACTCGCACAGGAGTGGAAGACGTAGCAGAGCGAAACGGAGATTTCTTTTCCTGTCATTGTTCAGTGCTCAGGGCTCAGTTTATGCTTGTGAATGGTCACACAAAATCTAGAAGACCATTTCGGCTTAGCACAGCACATTCGCAGGTCTAAATCTCGCTCAATAGCAACACCAAGACAAAAAGCAGGACGGCGTCTGTGCATAAGCTGCACATATGGACGTGTGAAATTGAACACACACACAAAGTCTCTCTCTCTCTCTCTTACTGCTACCACACTAGGGTGTTTAAAACAACCCGTTTTGTGTAAAAAAGAAGAAGGAAAAAAAAAAGAGTAATACTGTAATAATGAATATCAGATGAAGGCTTCCTGCACCCACCCCCACCATGAAAAGGAAAGAGAAACACTCCACCGCCAAATGGGAAACAGGCTGACATGAAGGCAGGCAGGTGGCCAAGAGTTAAATGTCTTTGCAGTGTGCATACACTGTGAAGAAGTGGGGGAGGGAAATGTGTGTGCCTGTGTGTGTGTGTGTGTGTGTGTGTGTGTGGCTATAGAGGTGGAGCAAAATGAGCAAGTGGTTTATATATATATAAAAAAAAAAAAAGTTTCTCTCATACATGATGGCACTATTTACAAAATGCCTGATACACACAGCCTACTGTATAAAAACAATTTAAAGATCAAACCTTCTCACAGACGCCTGCTTTCTCTGGCCAAACAGATATTTACATATACATAACAGAGAATTGCAGATATATACAATATCCACACGCACTTCAGGTTAAAAGTGTGACATAACATTGGTATGTGTTTTTCGAACATCTATTACCACCTTTAGTCCCAATTTGCTATAATAATACCATCCACTCTTGTGGGAAGATGATCCACTACATGTTGAAGTGAGCTTGTGGAGATTTGAGAGATTTCATTTAGCCAGGGTGTTAGTAAATTAGTAAATATTAGGTAAGGAGGTCTGGGGTGCAGTCAGAATTCACATTCATCTCAAAGCGAGTTGAGGTCAGAGCTTTATAATCTATGGAATGCTACTGTGTAGTTCTCCACATTACAGACTGAGAGTGACCACATAGTATATACTCTTTTGTAAACCTTTGGCCACTTTTCCAACCATATTAACATTTGAAATAAAAGAAAACCAGCTGTCACTCTTACTTGCTTCTATTCCCCATTAACTCGTTTACCGGGAACCATAACCACCTTTTAACCAGGTCCTGTTTCTATTGGGTACAAATACCAGGTTAAACACATACAAAAACATCCCTTTAACAAACAAAACCAAGATCATCTTGTTATCCACACGCTGATGAGGAGCTGCATGGTGTGCATAATTCTTGCGGTCGTTTCCAAAGCAACCATTATAAAACTTTCATAACAAGCAGCTATTTGGAACAGTCACAAGTAAGCTCTTCCTGTGATCAGCTTGCAAAGTGCAGCACATGAACAGCATCCTTAAACCCTAAACTGTGAACAATGTAAATTATGATCATTACTGTGCTGATTACTGATCAAATTTCAGGAAAGCGAAACAATCCACAAGGACATGTATGCATCAGCCGAAAATCATTTTATCGCGTGTGTGTATTTTTTATATGTAAAATGATAAATTTTGCTTATTACTGCCAAATATAATCAATGTACTTCATTCTTACAGTGGAAAAAACTGTCTGTCTAATAAGATCTAAAGAGAAACTGGAAATTGGCCATTCAAAATTAATGAGAACCTTTTTTGTTAAAAAAAAAAAAAAAAGAAGCACTTAAAATAATCCAACAGTCATTTTTATCCAGTCAGTATTATTTGGTTCATTTTTAATAAGTCTGCTGTAAGAAGAGGCAAACAGCAGCTTAGCTACAAGGCTAAGAACCGGGACTCAGTAGGGGATAATGAGGTCTTCCCAATAGACTCCAATTAGAAACCAGGACCTTCTATGTTTTTATCAGCAGAGCAATGAATACTGCAGTTGAGATCTAGCACTCATAGAACAAAGTAGTACTAGGGAACATGATGTTTGCTATCAACATACACTATATGGACAAATGTATTCAGACACCTAACTTTTCCAGCTATGCGTGGTTCTTCCCCAAAAAGTTGGATGGACACAATTGTATAGGATTGTCTTTAGCGGTGATAGTATGAAACTTTCTCATCACTTGAACAAGGAGACCCAAACCTGTTCCTGCGTCACAATTCTATTGAACGCCTTTGGGATGAATTGGAATGCTGACTGCACCCCAGAAATCATCAGTACCTGATGTACCTACCTGACTTTACTAACATACTTGTGGCTGAATGAGCAGAAATCCCCTCAAAATCTAGTTGCACATCCTCGCTGCAAACCGCTGCAGCCCAGGTTTGATTCCCGGTCAGGAAACCAACCCCAGCCATTAGTTTTGCACAAGCAAGTGCACTCTTAGTGCCGGTCCCAAGCCCGGATAAATGGGGAGGGTTGCGTTAGGAAGGGCATCCAGCGTAAAAACGTGTCAAATCGAACATGCGGATCACGAATACGGATGCTCCGCTGTGGCGACCCCTAATAGGAGAAGCCGAAAGAAAGTTTATTAGGCAGGCGCATCTGACACACACAGAACATAACTCTCCCATACCGCCAGGTGGCAGTAGTCTTCATTTGACATCCGCAAGAGCTAGAATTGTAAATACAGTGGAACCTCGGGTTACGAGCGCCCCTGGATACGTAAAATTCAGGTTAAGAGTCGCAATTCATAAAAAATGTTGCCTCTAGTTACGAGAAATTTTTTAGGATACGAGCGTTGCGCACGGAAAAATCGCAGGCAGGTTAGTTTTTTTACGTATCGCCACGTGCTCTCGCTGCGCTCTCGTGCAGCACATACACATCCGCTCGTCGCTCTAACAGTGTGGAATTACTGAACTTTAAATACTGTACGTATTCCTATCACCATGCCGCCAACAAAGAAGCCTGGGAAAATTTGTATCGGGATACGAGCTTTTCAGGTTAAGAGTAAAGTGATGGAACCAATTAAACTCGTAACCCGAGGTTCCACTGTATATATGGCAAGCAGCACTTTCTGTCATCAGTTCGCGTGTGCTCATTTGCTAAACTGAATAGCCAAAAGTGGTTTTCTTTCTCGTTGACCAGCTCCGCTGCTTCTCAGACTAGACATACAAAATCAGACAATAAATAACGGCATGGAAAAACTACAGCACTAAACCAAACTGAAAATATCGGGCAAAAAAAATCTGCATTATATAAAGGCCACTGGTTGCCCTGATTTCTAATATCTGCATCAGTCAGAGAAAAACCCATATTTGTCAACCTTTATTTGTTATAACGGCAAATGGGACTAAACGTGGAATAGGACGTTCAAAGGCACATACCACTCTTATGGTTAGGTGTCCACAAACTTTTGTCTGTATACAAGCACACACAATACAACTGCCTGAACACTAAAACCAAGGTGGTCGAATGAGATCATGGCTGTAGTACGTTCGCCATTTATATCTGAAATGTCCAGGAAAGACTTTTGTGATGCTGCGTATGAAGGCAAAAAACCCTTGAGGACAGTGTCAACACCTGCTCCACTCAGAGCATGTTAGCGAATTCACACACACACACACACACACACACACACACACACACACACACACACACACACACACAAACACACACATCCGCATACACACAGAACAATAGAAGCACTGTGCAAGTGCGTTGAGGGAGCTGTGCTGACGGCCGTGTGCGATGGTTACACAGAGGCTTGTAGGAAGGAGGCAAGGAGAAGGGGGTTGGTAAGTGGGAGACTTATGCAACCAGAGTTTAGCAGCACACTCGCTCCATTCCTCCGGCACAGGATGTGACGCAGATCAGCCCGCACTCTAGCCAGATCCGAGAACTGACAGTAGGGGACGACACACACACACACACATTTACTGGATGCTTAAGTTTCTTTTTAATCTAAAAAAATAATATTAAATGTATACCTATTATATGAAACATCAACAAACAAAAGATAACGCGGAAATAAGGTCTGAGCAGTGCTAGTAGTGGTGCGTGTGTGTGTGTGGTGTTACAGGTATAGGTGCCCTCAAGTGTTCATCCTGTACATGCAGGAAAACCTGTGCCTGAGTGATGCAAACTAACCCCATAATAAGCCAATACTCCCCCAACTACTGCACCAGGCTATGGGGCACACAGGGGCACATGCAACAGGGGCACACAGAACACTGCATTTATATGAGTTACTAAAAACACAATCTGTACACGTCACACTTTTCTCTTTCTCCTGGGTGAAGGAGGTTTTTTTTGTTTGTTTTTTTTAAAAGACGAGGAAAATCCACAAATGATACTAGAAAAGCACTATAACTAAAGATAATTCAATGAAAATGCCATGGATTTTTTCTGAGGTTAGGAATATTGGACTGCTACCACCTCCAATACAATTTTGTATGTACAACTCCAAGTTGGGGAAGAACCACATATGGCTAGAAAAGCCTGGTGTCCCAATATGTTTGCCTTTAGTGTAGTAGATATAATATAATATAATAAAAATAGTCATAGAATTAGTAATATTTGGACAGGGAATGTCAGTTCAGTGTATTTACTACCTCAGATGGCCCCTTTCGGCATGTCCATATGATAAGGACTGTGGGAAAAGTACAAGACGATGGGAGAGAAAGTGAAAGATTTTCCTGATGGCATTGCTGACAGGTTTGGGTTTATGAGCTGTGGCTGCACTGGTTTCGATTTGCTAAGTAACATGCAGAGAAACCACAGTATGTTACATGTGCAGGTTTGAAACCGGGCAACAAAATGAAAGAAGGAGACAGAATAAATGAAGTCCTGGACTGTTTTCTGTTTAAATCACCGCTTTTCTTTCCGAAGAAACTTTACCGGTGTGTGTGGTAGGTAATGGTGGTTGTGAGAGGAATAAGACAAAATACTGAGGAAGAAAATGAGCACAGGAATGAAAGGAAAGTGGGCTGCTGGCAAGGATTGTAAAGGACAACTTTAGTATTAAAGCTTCTGCTTGTTATTTCCCAGCTCACTGGATATCCCTGTCACATCTAACACGCTACAATCCATCACGCTCCTTGAGATCTCAAAACTGCAGATTAAAAATTTATCTTTTTAACAAGGCCTACACATAACGTCACATATCATAAACTTGTGCTCCAGAACATCTGATCAAATGCACATTATCAACTTGTGCTGTTAATATCATGAACAGCAGCTACGCTAACTTCTCTCCACTGCTTTTCTTTCTCTCCCCATCCCGAGGCTTCCTGAGGTTTGCTCCAGCCCCAGTCAGGTCCCACCTCATGAAGATTATGGACCTTTAAAGAAGTAGATGCCGAACTCGCAAACTTCCCGTACCATCTAGAGACGTACCAGTGCCAATTGGATCCCACTTCATGTGTGTTTGGACATTGGACCTCCTGGAGTGTTTAAAGGCTCTAGCATGGAGAAGCTGGTGTTGGATCTGTGATGATCGCAAATGTTGAGCTATTTTATGAGTTGCTCCGTAGCTCCTAGTTTTATAACCACAATGACTGTATAAGACTGTAGAAAGAACATTACTTATCATACACTCCAGTGCTCATGTTAGTTCACACTCTCCAGTGTTCTGTATTGTTTAAAGACTATAATCACACTCTTGATGTTACCCAAATGAGGATGGGTTCCCCTTTGAGTCTGGTTCCTCTCAAGGTTTCTTCCTCATGACATCTAAGGGAGTTTTTCCTTACCACAGTCCCTGGCTGCTCATCAGGGATAAATACACACCATTCACTTTAACTGTTGATTTCTGTAAAGTTGCTTTAAGACAATGTCTGTTGTGAAAAGCGCTATAGAAATAAGCTTGACTTAACTTGACATACCCACTCCGAGGAACGATCAAGATGCAGGGGTCTGGCTCTAACTCCATGAAACAAGGTGACAGACACTTGCCACACCAGAGTCCCATGCAGAATCACTTCCCTTGCATCGTTAATGGAGAGCAACACAAAGCTATAATCGGATAATCGGAGTGGCAGAATCGTTGGAGGCCCACGGCTGATAACATTCTTCTCCAAGTTGCTTTTTGAGGTTTTTGCTGATCAGATTCTATCCTCCCCCCAGAGCTAGACCGGGCACACAGATACCTCACCGCTAAACCTAAACCAGGGGAGAGGCCAAGAGCAGTTGTGGTCTGCTTTCATCGTTAACAGCTAAAAGATAAGAAGTCATTCGTGAGGCGTATAAAAAATGAGGTGAACTGCAGTATAAAGGGAAACCAATCACCATTTATAAAGATTACAGCCCTTAAGTATTGGAACGGCAGGCAGTATCGTGAAGTCATGGCCAAAGTGTTCAATCAGGGATTTAACCAGGCTCCAGCGAGGCTTCGTATAAAGACTAAAGAAGGGAGCAGCAAGTGGTTTACATCTGTGGAGAAGGGGATCGGTATTTGTGTTCTCAGTGTGACGGTTCTAAATAATTTGATGTGCCTGACATTTGTGTCTCTGGAACCATGAAGCAGGAAGCGGCACAAACCCATGCTAAATGACACCTATGTTATTAGAATTATGCAAGTCTGGAGGTGTATTAATCAAATACAGAACACGGCTATCTGTTCTACCTTTTCTACTACCTTCTATAGCAGATGGGCGCTAATGTCTTTAAACTGCCTTAGAAAATGTCCTAGTCGTTGTATACCAAATTTATGACTAAAGAACGAGCTTCGTTTGATGAGTCGTTGGAAATACACATACATTTAATCTTGTGCTTAAGAGTTAAAGTGAATTATTGAGAAAATATAAGATTTGCAGGTTAAGCAGAAGTAAAAAAGAGGAAGTATGGTATTTGTAGAGCATTACCGTTACATATGTTTGTTTATGTTGTGTGTTTGGGATGTTAGGGCGGGAAGAGAGGGGATTGGGAGTGGGCTAAAAAGCAGCAATTGTTGAGTTGTTTTTGTATGTATAAGATGTTGTATCGGTACAAAATGTTGTTAAATATATTTTGAGGGGGAAAAATTTAATAAAATATTGCAGCCCACCTCGCCGTTGTGCACACATACTGCGAGCAGTGATTCACTGCCATTTTCATGCTCCCTGCAGCCGAACAGTCACCTGCAAACTGACAGAATGTATCCCTACACTGAGCTCCCACACAGGAAGAAACGAAACACAAGTCGCATCTTTTTGCTCTCGCTGTTTCGCCCCTTAAACTCAAAGCAGCATTTGTAAGCAGGCACATGTCTGCGTGGGCAGACCCCGAACAAGTAAACAAGCCGAAAGTGCCAAGATGCACAATATGGAAAGCATATTTTGATCGTATGAGGTAACGTTAGCTGTGGATATTAAATATGGCTGAGTAAACTCCTGCAAACTGGGCCGCATGTTTGCCAGAGAAATGCCTGCGAATTGATGAACTGATAGAAGAAGGTGTACGAGTGGCTACAAAATCTAAGTTGGTAATTTATCCAGATTAGGCATCAGTGCATCATCCTTCCGCTTCTCCCATTAGGGGTTGCCACAGCGAATCATCCTTCTGTTCCTCCCCCCCCTGTCCTCTACATATCTTCCCTCACCACATCCATAGATGTCCTTCTCCCCCTATAGTAGCCTATAGTTTCCACTGGTACACTTTAGGCCGACAATACCTGTGGCGGGAGTCAACAATACTGGGGTGTCTAATTCACTCGTCCAACAACCAAAGAAAAAACCTCCCCATTGCATTTCCCAAATGAAAAAAAACTCAGATTGTTTCAATATACCACACTTGGTTCATATATTTTTAAAAGGTGCAAAGAACGTCAAAGCTATTTTTTCTTTCCAATTCCCAACACCATCTGCTACACTGTCTGGCTCTCGGTGGGGAATATTTTTACTAGCCATACTGAGTAGCTAGAACAGATGCTAGTTCAGCACAAAAACTATAGCTGTAATGCTAGCACAGCATGCAGCGGCATTTTAACATTTAATTGAGGGAAAACTCAAGCACTAGCTAGATCTAAATAATTAGATGAAGTGAAAGCCACACCACACCACATTAGATCTTAACCAAAGATTAGATACATTCTTTGTCACCAGACAAGGATAAACCTTTTAGCTACAAAGTCACTACTAGCTAGCTAATGCTAGCTTATATTCCATTGTTTTTTTCGTTTGATGTTGACAAGACTGGCTGCTGACCTGGGGTTGTTTGGCTGGGGAAAGACTGCACAGTAGGGCTGGTTGATGCTGGCAGCACAACGGCGATGCTCCCAGCAGGCAAAGGTTGTCCTCTCTTCAGCAGCTGCTTGTGCTCGTGCTGGCGGAAACGTGGCGGCACCTCTCGAGGTGGGTAGCGCTGTACTGCCGACTGCTGCTGGGTGCTGGAGGGTGCACGCTTGCCATTGGCACCACTGCTGCTGGCTGAGGGCACAGAGGGGTTGGTAGCGCTGGGGTTGGCAGGGGGAAGAGGGGCAGGACTGGGTTTGGCAAAGTCTGGCACTATGGACAAAGGTGAGAGAGAGGTTAGTGGTATTCAGGTAATAGTAAAGCACAAAGTAGCTAGTCAAACACTCCTGTAGGACTCCCACAGAAACCTTAGCAAACACCAATAAAACTATTCGCTATAGCTCTACAAACTACACAAGCATTGCCTACGCAGGTGAAGGCATACATTTCAACGTTGCGTTTCATTGTGACTAATCTGTACATTCCAGGTCAGATTAGTTGACGGTCCATTACGAACAGAAAAGGCAGTGCTGTCAGGGTGGGAACATGCCACATGACCAGCAGTACTTCACATTCCTTGGAGGAAACACTTACACCCCAGCTGGTAGATATCAGGTGATAAGTTAGTGGGTAAGAATTAAAAAGACCAAATAGGTGGAATTAAATCACTTCTCTAGATCACATTTTATAGATTTTTTATTGCAAAAATTAATTGAAGCTCATGACCTGGATTCTGCATTATTTTCTGTGTAGCACTAACTACTGGCTGTTTGATGGCAGTGGAGAGTGGGTGTGTATTAAACATGAGACAAAATGAACTGCCTTGAAGAATCCTTACTTAATAGCATAAATATTAAAGTTAATAAGAAAAAAGCTTTCTGGCACACGGGTCAAGCACGAGGCCCTTCATTTGGACTTCTGTGAACTTATCAACACACCACAGAAGCCGCCTCTGGTATGCTTTTGTTAAATGTTGTTGTGCGGTCCAGCTTTTATATTAGATCTATTACTGTGTACCATGTAATAAAATCAACAGCTGTGCTCAATATAGAAATGACCCAGAAATAAACTTTAAAAGGTGATAACAATAACTGTTTTAATATGATGAAGCGTGAAGTGTTTGTGCATTTTAGATGAATCTCAGACGGGAAGGTGGTAGCTTAGTGACTTTGGATCCTTGGGATCAGAAGGTCGCGAGTTCAAATCCCAGCCACACCATGCTGCCATTCCTGTGCCCCTGAGCAAAAGTCAATCTCCCTGGATAAGGCTGTCTTCCAAAATGGTGTAAATGTAAAAGCAGTAGAAATGATGATACAAGCGGTGATACAAGCACGATTAACCTGTGGACTGTCTGTCAAACGACAGATGTTTTACTAGGTTTATTGTGCGTGCCTTTTTGGAAAAATATAAAAGAAATAAAAAAATAAAAAATGCATTGTGAGCCCATCGCAGCTATATCGAATATATACGCCACAAACACAACATACAACATGCTATTTTTGTCCGGAGGCAGTGATGCCAGCCACTGATTAATTCCAGTTTGGTCTGCCTGCCACGAGCAGGGGGAAAGCAGTGGGGGGGAGCATCCTCCTGCACGCATCATTTATCTCTCTTTTGCACTCAACGCCTCCCCTCTTCCGCTTTCCTCAATTCTGTGTGGCTGAGCTGTTCCTTATTTTTCCTGCTGGTTCTAGATTTGGACGCAGGAATTAAACAGGTCCTCAATGATCCTCTGTACGTCTACAGGATCGCTGGCTTTTAGGATTTTCTACACGGGTCCAAACCCAATCTTCCTACTCAGGAGGCTTCTAGAAGCTCTGATGTGCTCAGCCAATGACAACGAAGCGTTGGGAAGGGGAGGAAAGAAGGAGGGAGCCAAAAATGCTCGAAGGGGAGGGAGAGAGTGTGCTAACCTCACTGGCTGTACAAAAACACACACATACACACAACAAATCACCCCACCAACTCGGCTATTATTAGAAGCAAGTCAGTAGAAATGCTTTAATTACTCTCCACTGCTGCAGCTTATTTTTAAGCACTGTTTCTGTGATAAACCGGTTCATATCTGCAACTGCTGGCATCAAAAGACTTGGCTGGGAAGGGAAAACGTGAGAGGAGAGAGAGAGGGAGGAGGAGTGAGGACATGAGATCAGTAAGAATGCTGTGCTCAACACGCTACGTAGGGTCGACACTGCACACACCCCTGAAAGCAAATGCACACACTAACAAGTCTCCATGGCAAAGAACAGTCAACTGCTGTTCTACACACACACACACACACACACACACACACCCCAAAAAAAAAAAAGCTACGTTTTTAATACCCCCTGCTCTATAGTATCTATTCCTCAAGTTGGAGACATGGACAGAGACAAAATAAATACGAAAAAAAAATAGTCAGGGTAAAAATATTTTCCCTAAAGGCACAGTTCCTTGCTCAAAATGAGCACCGAATACCCAACAAATTAAGTAGCACTTCATCCGAGCTTCATGTTGAATGGTGGCCTGGGGCTACGCTGCTCCTCACAGCAAGAATCACATCTCACAGTTCTAGTGCAAATCCCTTCATCTTAAAATTAACAGTCAGATCAGACCAAAGCCACAGATAGCAACAAGGTCCGATCTGGTTAGGTGGGGGCAAATTACAAAGAACGAATGATTATCTCTTGAGAAAAAATGGTCCGTATAAAGAAACACACAGCAAATGAATTCTAGCCGTTTTTTTCCGACATGGAATGAGAAAGATATTAGGGATGCAGACACATCTGAGCACCAGTGCACCGGTGTGAAACATCTGCTCCATGCATGCCGTGTCTACAGCACAGTGTGTGTATGTGAGAGAGCACGTTCCTTGGGGTGCCACTTAACCTGACAACCTTCTGAAGCCTTGTGCATCCCTCGGTCCCATGATATTCGCGTTGCTATAGCGATGCACACAACCTTACCCCCCCCTTTCTTCAGTGAACAGACCTGGCATAGATCTTCAGAGCTGATCATATGCCATTGAATTCGAAGGCAAACACATTCTGCTCGTTTTTCTTTCTATAACACCGAAACGCAGGCTAAAACAGTGGATTGAAACAGAAACGCATCAGTAAAATAATGCATGATTTCTACAGTACTGCAAATACAACAATATCACTGGTCTTGAGTGTTCTGGTTGATATAATGAAAGTTTGTTTTCTTTTTGTGATAAAAAAGATAAAGAGGAGGGGTAGGGAGTTCATTAGAATGGCATGAATGGCACAAATCAAATATGATTCTGAAGCAGAGATTGATAATTAATCGGCACCATATAGATAGTTTTTCCGGTCCGCTGTCTAGAGGCGAATCACTGACGCCACGTGCTGTTTGTTTTGACACTGCGCGCTGTGCGGAGAGAGCTACATTAGATTTCTTTTTAATTTATTAATTGTAGAATTTATTTAAATTATATAATTATAATTATAAAATGTTGCTTCGTCACTCTCTCGATGGTGGCCTTGCAGGGGTCTTGTAAAAATGTGATAAAAATGCCAAAGGCACTTAAGGTTACATTACATTTTAATAATATATCCTATATATAGGACAAGTAAGAGTATTTTTCCTCTAAACATGTATAAACCCTATGTTCAGATAAACAATGACAAGAAAGTCCCAGAGTGCTTTAAAATGTATTCCAAAACTGAAAGACTTTCCAAACCTGTTTTATGACTCGTTGTTATCGCCATCATAAAGCGCACGAGTACGGACGATTCCTTTCCTTCCACACAGCCCTTATATTGTTTGTCTTTTAACCTCGGAGGGCCGAGCCGAGTCCAAGGATCTTAATTAGCCAAGCTTAAATACGCAGCTGTATTTAAAGCCGATGTTTTCTTTTGAGACATGCAAATGAGTCACAGAGAGAGAGAGAGAGAGAGAGAGAGAGTTAATAGATGAAAGAGGAGATGAAAAAGCTCTGAGCTGCATTACGCTGGGTACAGCTTGCAACAAGAAGCCGGAGTGAAAAGGGACGAGCCTCGTGGGATGGCTCCAAGATATTTTCACTGCAGTCGTGTGCAATTAACGCGATGCCGTGCCGTGCGACTGCATCATTCTCCTGTACTCTTCTCCTAATCAGATAACACTTTCAAAAATACTGCAGTAATAAATTGGACTGAGGGGATGTTCTAAACCAGTTTCAGTTCTACAGTAACTCGCAGAGAGACCTGTGTGGCCCAAAAACAATTTGAAAATACAAGTAGAATTGTTAATTTACATCAAGGAGACATTTGGGGACATTTTTGGAATTAGTGTCCAGTTTTATTTTAAAGCCCAAGAACCTTTGGGGTATTTTGGGTACATGACAGCTACAATCATTTTACATTTTGACTTCAAAAGCAAGACTAGGCAAGTGAATGACTGGTTAAAATGAAAATAAATTGTATTTGTATAGCGCTATTATGGCCATTTTCATGGTCCATTTTACAATAGACATTGCCCCAGTGCAGCTTTACATTTTTTTCTTGCAGCTTTAAGATAAAGAGTTTCGAGGTTGATCGCCAGTCGATTAATCCTGAGGATTTTTGCCATTTTTTTTTTAAATTGATCAGCATCGGCCAATTGTGCTGCAAATTAGGCCGATTATAAGGCAGGCGCTTCTGACACACCACACTGTGTGTACGTTCTGTACTTACTTGAAAGAACATAACTTTCCCATACCAACAGGTGGCAGTCATCTGTATTCCACATCCAAACAAGAAAACCGGAAGAGCTAAAACTGTAAATATATAAAGCAAGCAGTGTTTACACTTGCCGCGATAATTGCTGCCGAAATTATGTAGTTCCTCTTTAATCATGTATGTTAAGATGCAAAGACAAGAGCAAGAATGACAACAAGCCTCTTCAGTTTTTTTCTTTCTCCTGTGCTGATTCTCTAAGCTAAATTGGTTTAAAAAAGGCTAATCGGAGTTCTCTTTTCCCGCCGACGAGCTCCGCCGCTGTTTAAAATGCAGAATGTCAGAAAAACAGCTGATGTCCAACTCAAGCCAGCGATGAGAGGGGAAAAAAAAAAAAATAACCCAGACTGGCACTCAAAAGACACTTCACATTCACTGATGGCCCACCGTCAGCTTGGTGTGTCCCGGGCTTTAAGTTCTTATCATTTGTTTTTAGTTTAGCCTTATATATTTCATTGGTTAAATATGATGCTGCTCTTGAAGAGAGAATGAGAATAACATCTGAAGAGAGAATAAGAGGTTTTGGAACTGTATTGTTAGCTTGGGGACAATATCTGCTAAGAACCTGCTAAGAAGTGCACTAATTGGAGAGGCTTGTGCTGTTCAATAAATGTTTAATCAAAACAATTTTCTGTATCACGTCATTAAGCATTAGATTTGATCAACTGAAGGGGGGGAAACATATCCTCCCCAAAAAATCAGCATAAAATAGCGGCCTTTGGCTGTTGTGATTTCTAAATAATTTATTAAGTGGATTGAATGAATTTATGTTGTGGTGACAAGTTTATTCCTTAGAAGCTTAACAATAGGGAGCTGAGAAAGAAACCTGAGAGAAGCTGAACTCAAAAAGGCGCCCATTCTCATCCTAAACATTCTGGACAAATGTCCATTCATCGGGGTGCTGCACAGTGATAGGTGCTTAAAAGCAGATCTGTTCATGTAAACTGCAGTCCTAAGCCATTGTAATAAATATTAATTACAGTCCAAATCCATCCTAGTTCTTGAGTTGCTTATATAGGCTTACATTTATCTGAAACGATCCTCAGCTGTAGTGTTCTCCAATTTAAAAGAACTTCCACCGGAGGAAACCGGTGAATCCGAAGAAAAGAAAGGGACAGGAACATTGCGTCATCCGTTAGCATTTGGCATATACACAACCAGCATCCTAAAATGCCATCATTTATAATTCAATGACTTAAAGCCTTCTAGACTTGTACAGTATAACTTCACATCAAGGCTCGCTCAGGCAGGTGTGCTTCTGAGCGACATTCGACCTCTTTAACTGATCCTGAATGCAGCTGCACGGCTTGTTTTCAGCCTTCCTAAGCTCTACCACACCAGCTTATTGCTACATTCCCTCCACTGGCTTCCTGCAGCTGCTATGTCAGATTTACATCACCTTCCTACAAAGCCAAACCCCTGGACCAGCATTCGACTCCCTCCCAGCTGTCATCTCAACCACTGCTCCAATGTAAAAAATGGTGCTTTATACCACACACATGTACATTACAGTACTGTGAAATTCTTTATTCACATACCCCAGCAATGTTAGGAGCCGTAGTCAGAGCGCAGGTTCAGCCATGATACAGAGCCTCTGCAGCACTTAAGAGTTAAGGACCTTGTTTAGGGGCCCCAAGAGTGGCAACTTGGCGATACTGGGGCTTGAACCCAGACCTGACGATCAGTAAACCAGAGCCCGAACCACTGAGCTACTAATTTACTCAAAAACTGCCAGACATGTCGCTGTAGGTTTTATACTAAAGCGTGAAATCTTACTCCATTATATAAAGACGCAAATAATTAATGCCAATACATGTGAACACCATCATCTTAAATATCCATGGCACGTATTATCAGCCCCTTAAATGGACTAATTCTTGGAATTCAGTGGCGTCAATTATTCTGAAGTGACAGAAAGTGCTGACAGAAAGAACCGATCCCTACTAAGGCAGACAAATCAATCCTGCATGATTGTGCTGCAATTATCAACATTCAACAAACACTTAAAAGTAATTAACTAAGCAGGAAATGCAATTTGCTCGGGCAGAAAAAATTACCATATAGTAATTAGCGTATGGAGTGTCATCTTTTTACGGCGCTTTTAAACGTGCTATAAAACACGTTGATATGTAGATCACAGCCTAAAGACAATACGACACAATGTACACCAGTCTTGTAGCAACCAGAGTCTTAAAGTATCATAGCAATAAGCGGATTATGCATACACTAATGCTATATTCAAACCATACAGTGCCGGATTTCTTTTTTTTATTGCATATTTCTCATATTACATGAGCAAATATTTCACAAAAATAACCAGAGTAATTGTATTTTTATGATTATTTTATTTATTAAGGGAAAATTGTTGTCCAAATCTGCCTGGCCCAATGTGAAAAAGTAATTTCACACAAATAAAAGTAATTCAAGACGTTGCCATAATTCTACGCTCTGCCAAAAAAATCCTAAAGGAGAATGTCCAGCCATCAGTTCATGCCCTCAAGCTCAAGCTCACTTGGGTTATGCAGCAGGACAATGATCGGAAACACACCAGCAAGTCCACCTCTAAATGGCTCACAAAAAAAAAAGTTTTGGAGTGGCATGACCTTAAATCGCTTGAGTCAAGTTGTCACAATAAGGTTAAGGGGGCAATTACATTTCACATAAGGCAAGACATGTCTGGACAGCATTTTTCACTTAATAAATGAAATCATCAAATAAACCTGCATTTTAAATTTACTCTGGTTACCTTTGTGTTATATTAAAATTAGCTTGATGATATGAATCAATCACTCAATGTATTGAGTGTGACCACATGTAGAAAAAAAAATCCGTAAGGGGCTAAATACTTTTTCACAGCACTGTATGCAGTTCTTCCCTGAACTTTTAGCACAAAATTGTACAGGATGTCTATGGATGCAGTAGCATGAAATATTCCCTTCACTTGAACTAGGAGACCCAAACCAGTTCCAGCATGATAATCCCTCTTTGCACAAAGCCAGCTCCATGAAGATATTTTGGAGTGGAAGATTTCGAGAGGCCTGCTGTAGTTACTGTAATGTGTAGTAGCGAAGATATACAAAAAAACACGTGGCGTGCTGCGAGTCTCTTTCAGTTTGGCTTAGAAATAAACGAAGGGCTGCCAAAAGGGACGCAGTTGGCATGCGTTGCCTCGGTCATCTCTAAAATAGAAATGGTAAAAATGGAGCACTGACTGAAAGAGGCTGGTAGTTATGTGGTCATTGCAGCCACTTCAGCATTCAATAGAGTTCCAATGCACTCGTCACACCTACACACACAATGTGCAAAACGCAAAAACTTTCAAAAAGACTGCACATATTAATCTGCCGTTCTCAAAACGAAGAAGGTTTAAGAGTTTAAAAAAAGAGGTGGAGAGAGAGCGAAAGGGTGAGAGAGTGCAAGCGTGGAGGAGATAACGGAGGTCTTTTTTTTTTTTTTTTGGGAGGAGAAACGGGAGGTCCCTTGTGCAGCATACCTGCCAAAACCCAAAGAGCAAAAAAATAAAAAGAGAGAGAGAGGAGACAGGAAAGCAAAGTGTGTTCTCACTCTTTCACACCATTCCGTCCTTACAAATCTTCTCTGCCAGCATTCACAGGACAACGAACACCTACAGACCGTCTCTGTCAGCCATGTCAGGGTTTTTCCTCGTTTTTCCAACACGACCTTCACTGGCTTCTGACTTCCTACCGCACTTTATTTTCTCTATGACTGTGCAACAATAAGAGAAAGAAAACAACTCAGGGCCATTATGTCAATGGAAATGGAAATACTTCTTGTCACCAATTTAAGTGCCAGAGAAAAGCCCTTAGCATGGGCTCAATCTTTCATATATTCGACCTTGCTGTGACCTTGGAAACTGGAAGTTTCCAAAATCAAATCAGTTCATTCGCTGGTTGCAATATAAAAACAGGTATATAAATCCTACAAAATAAGTTTGAAAATTATAACAAAAATTTCCTAAAATATTAAACACTTTGACTCTTTACTAGGTTTTTTCTCATTCTTTTATGCTTTAGGTCTTCCATTAAAGTTTAAAATGCCTCTTTGCTGTTTTGAACATTGTATTTTATACTGTATTTGTACTGTATCTGTACTTGTATTGTATAATATTCTACAAAGGTAAATCAAATTAGACCTCATTTGATAGGAAAGATAGGCTAAATGCTGGACTCTGATTGGTCAGATGATGGATATTACTTCGTATAACAGCGTGGCTTGGAGAGTTGTTTTAGCTAGTAGTAGTAAAAGTAATGATTTTAATGCCAGGTCAGCATATAAGGCTGTCTTCATAGACAGCAAAAAGAGTTATGAAGGTACAAGAGCTGATTGCTTGCAGGAATTAGAACATAACCCACATAGCATGACATGTTTTACCATTATATAATATTTACATTAGCAAAGCAACAAAATCTACTGTCTGAGATTTGTGAATGACTCAAAGCTAAAAAATGCCCGGTCTCACTTTTGAACATTGTATTTTATATTTTTCCTTCAAAAACAGCATCTTGGCTGCCCATGGCCTTCTATGCAACCAGTTCCTGTACTACACACATAAGTGGAGAAGAATATTACTAAATTCTTTAAATTGTTTAGTGTGTACTGGTAGCAGGTCGTTTCCCCACACACTATCCAAGCAAAACCAAGTTAGACGTAAAGCTCCTGTGTGACGTCCGGCTGATCCGGCCACAGAAAACGGAGAGATGCAAAACAAAGTTGAATCAGATTAGACCTCATTAGTGGAACTGTGCCAATTCCCCAGATGTATCCCCACACCGAGTCTCTGAGAATTCTCCGAAAGGACACGTAATGCCAACGAAGACAGATGCGGACAGAAATAAGAGAGCTATTGCTTCACGAAGCCTTAATTAGTACAGACCAAAGGCAACTGAGGGTTCAGCCATGACCACAGGCCCACACGCAACACCATTAGCGACAAAAATGCACACAGGCACAAGCTTCCCCTTGTGGACAGTCTAGTGTTGGAGACTTCCAGCTTTAGCAGATGCTCTAATGAGATTTATGAGCGGCTACTTCTCACGTGTCATAAACCCTATTCCATCTGCCTAGGAACAGATCCTGGGGCGGGCTCAGTGAGGTTTTAATGCCACATATTTCTATTTGTGTTATAAAGTGCATAGTGTCCTGGTGGAACCCAGTTTCAGCCTTCACTATAGTAAAAGACATTTTGCCGTGACCAAAGCTGAAAGTCCTAAAAAGAACTTACAGTTCATGGCCACTCAGTATGTTTAAAAATGCCTCATCTCTTCTGCTAATAGAGCCGAAACACTGGCACATGTTCAGTCCAACTGTGCAAGTACACACACAATGAACAAATTCTATTACAATAATCCTAAACTAAAACATTATACAGAGATAGAAGAGCAATGATTTATAATAGTCTGCCTTCATGCGGTCTCACAGACTTCAATAGGGAATTTTATAAAGGAAACTAGTGCACCCTAGGTGATAACAGTAGCAAAAGTGAGTGCACCGTAAGTGATATGTATGGTCCTGTCAAGCAGATAAAAACATGATGATGAATAGGACATGTGGCTTTGCATGGTTGCACGATGTACAGCTGTTATTACTTAGGGTGTACTCACTTTTGTTGCCAGCTATTTAGACAATAATGGCTGTAGGTTGAATTATTTTTTAGAGGACAGTAAATCTGTACTGCTATACAAGCTGCACATTGACTACTCTAAAATATATCCAAGTTTCATTTCTATAGTATTGTCCATTAAAAACATATTTAAAAAAAGGGCTGCTGATATGTGAGGGGTGTACTCACTAATGTGAATTACTGTATGTTAGTTAAAAAAAATTAATTTGATGGGGCAGAATTGTAATATATAGTGAAGCTCTCTGTAAGACTTTCACTTTACTGTTATAGAAGGAGTCTCCAGTGTCAGTGCTTTGTAATAGGTGGTAAGTTTACTGACATTTATTAGTTGTATGGACAGACTCTGGAACGACTCTACTGGTTGAATGCTGGACTTTGATTGGTCAGATGATGTGCATTACTTCTGTATAAAAGCACAGCCTGGAAACTTGTTTCAGCCAGTAGTAGTTGCACTGATTTTAAATCCAGCATATAAGGCAATGTTCATGGATGGCAAAAAACATTTATAGAGGCACAAGACTTGATTGTTAATATAGATCAAATAAAATAAAACACTGAAATGAAACAGAACGAAGAAGAACACAGCAGGTGACGTTATGCCTTTGTGTACTATTTACATCAGCACAGAAACGATATCTACTCTTTGAGATTAGAGAATGTCTGAATCAGCTGTACCTATCTGATAAGTTGAATTACAACATGCCCTCTCACGTTTACATTTCACATTGATGCCATTTAGCAGAAGCCCTTATTAAGTGTGACTTACATTATCTCATTCATACACCTAAAGCAGCTATGGGGTTAAGGGCCTTGCTCAGGGGCCCAGGAGTGGCAGCTGGGTGTGGCTGGGATTTGAACTTGCAATATTCGGATCCAAAGTCCAATGCCTTAACCACAAAGTTCCCCATAAGGACATGTTCTCACGTTCGCTTGACTATAGTTTCTATGGCTATGTAATTTCTACATTCTCCTCCTAAATGAGAGAAGTTAAGGACTAAACTTGTGGTATTCAGGGAGGAAGACGATGGAGCTGATGCCTGGGTAACACTGCTGTAATATCGCATACAAATCAGAACTGGGATGCAGAAGGGAATGGTTTCATAAATTAGAACTTTAGGCAATACTGAAGTTGAATCCTTCGACTTCTTTTAAGAAGAATAAAAACAGATTAAAAAAAAAAAAAAACAGTTTACAATAAATACATGAAAAAATGGTATATAGAGCTGACCTTTGGTTTCCTGTTCAGCAGCCTATAAAAAAAAAAAAAAGATCAGATATGGGTTAGGAGAATGGCCATCAAATCCAAATCCAATTTATTTACAGCGTGTGACAAAAACAAATACATTTACAGCATTTGGCAGACTCTCCAGTGGCAGCATTCGTGGTGCTGGGATTTGAACTCATGAACTTTTGATCAGAAGTCCAACACCTTAACCACTGGGCTACCACCCCATGACCATAAGATTGCACAGAAGGTGCACATTCATTTTGTATACCAGCATGGATTAGAGACTTGTTTTGACTACAACATGAGCAATAATGAGAATGAATGCACTTGAGCTAAAAGATTTCTATAGTAACATCTTATACACCAGTGCTGTATAGTAGATGGTCCAAATAAGCTAAGAGCAATGATAACCTCCAGTTCTTCATTAACACATCTGCATAGAATCTCAAGGCTTCTTCCTCATGCCATTTCAGCTAATTTCTCCTTGTCTTCTTAAAAGCGCTCTATAAATAAAAATGAATTAAGCTGAATTGAATTGACGTGTGTTATTCCTTATTGAATGCATATTAAACCCAATTAGTCACATATTAAGCATCACTTGTCAATGCACATGCTGGATTTCTGACTTACATCCATCATAATAAACAATCAGTACAAGTGTTCATGGTATGTTCATCATTAACTAATACACTGAAGGATATATGGAACTACCTTACTAATGACTGTACACGGAGGCGCAAAGCTCAAGTGGCCTTCAGCAAGGCGAACTTGGACATAATGCACGTTTCCATGGTGCTGAATAACTTCAGCGTGAGCAGAACATCGCAGGCTGTTTGTGCCTAAACACTCTGTAATGTATCATGCCTCATTTCAAACACAGCAAAACTTTCAGGAATGTTCAACAGGAGCAGCACTGCTGAGACGGCATGTTCTACACTACAGTAATTAAAAAAAAAAGAAAGAAAGAAAAAAAGACGTAACAACATGTAGATCAATTTGTTAGCTTTTTGTTTTTAAATAATGAAAACACTGACTAGAATTTCTTTTTATAATTTGCACATTTAGCACCATGTAGGTGACCGTGTACCAATTTTATTATTATAATTTTTTTTCCTCACCTAAGCTTGGAGGATGTTAAGACTATGACGAACCCAAAAACCTGATTGGGTTTAATCTCTACTCATTGGAACCCTCACCTCATTCACACCCAACTGAGAATTAAGCCTACATGGTTCACCTCTTTTGGGTATGTAACATGGACCAACTGAAAAGATGGCGGCTGGAAATCCCCCTCCAGCATACGAGGCGAGAGGATGTAGGAGGTGCTTAATAAACATGTTTCACTCGGATCCCACGTTGAAGAAAAAGAAAAAAAAAAAGCAAGAATGAATAAAGAAAAGAACACGATATAGACCTCACCTTTTTCTGAGCAGCTTCCTTTTTCTTCTTTTCGTCTTGCCTTTTCTTTTTCTTTTCTTCCATCAAATGAATCTCTTCTTGTGGTTCTCGCCTTGTCTCCCAACTGCGGAAAAAAAAACAGGCAGAGGATGCAAATGTTGACTGTAGTCGCTCACATACATCGTTAACCCGCTTTTAGCACCAACCGAGCGCAGAGGACTCACTTGGAGCAAATTCAACAGAAAAAACAACATGAAAACCCACATTCTATACAATTGTGTGCCTCCAACTACATGCTACCAGTTTGGAGTAGAACCTAATATGGCTGGAAAAGTCAGGTGTCCCAATACTTTTACCATGTCAGGTAAAGGAGTAGATAGGTGAGTGAATTACACAAATCTCTAATCTCAGCTTCGTTCTACACAGGTTTATCATAATCTCACCATAAAACAGATTAGAAATATTAAATCTTGTAGAATTTGTTTCACCCTGAACCAGGGACAGAACTTAAAAACATGGGGAGGGGGGGATTTTTCCATAATAAAAGGGACCTTGAAAACAAACTTGACTGTTCAGAAGTACACCAGGACACATTTCTGGCTCCGCAGATCAGTCAAAGAGCAAAATGTAAATTAAAATGAATCATGTTCTTGTTTTTAGCACTGAAACAATTCACATACAGCTTCCATCAATGTTTTGATGCACATCGCTGAATGAGGCAACGATATCTGAACCATTTTGCTTTGAAGCACTTACTGCAGCCAGTCTGTATGTTCTATTGTTATTAAAAGGCACTGAAGTCAATGTTCTTATACACCTCATTAATTTAATTATTTGTATAGCGCTTTTAAAAATAGACATTGTCCCAAAGCGGCTTTACAGAGATAACGAGATTGTTAAGTGGGAATGTATAAGTTTAGTGCCTATAAGTTTATCTCTTATGAGTGAGGCAGTGGCAAGGAAAACCTTCCTGAAGAACCAGACTTAAAATGAAAACCCATCCTCATCTTGGAGGCACCGAATATCCATTCATTATAGCTCATTAGAGATCTAGATAAGATAAACTGACCTTATTTTTTATTGCTCTATAGGGGAACACATTTTCCCTCTTCTAAAACAACAGATTCAGTGTACGGTCATGTTCTGTGATGAGCTGATGATTTGGGTCAGCCTAAATCATCATGTACATGTCATAGCTAAGGAGTTGATATTAAATAATTCAGGAAACTGGTAGTATGTGAAGTCAAAACTCAATAAAACATTTACACGTGCTCCAGTGCAAAAAATAAATATTAAATAAAAAAATAGACATAAATTGTTGTGTTTAATTATATTTTTAAAACTAAATCCATTCAGACTGTTTAAAATGAAAATTTCCAAAATAACTATACAGACTAAATCAATAGGACACCTGACTTTTCAAGTCACATGTGGTTCTTCTATCAAATTTTATCACCAAGTTTCTAAGTACACCATTGAATAGATGTCAAAGCATGACATTTTTCCTTTCCTTAACTAGGAGACCCAAACCTGTTCCAGCATAACAATAAAAGAAAAAAAGGTGCTTTTTACTTGTTACTTTTTTTTTACAGCACAGTGAAATTCTTTCTTCACATATCCCAGCGGTGTTAGGAAGCTGGGGTCAGAGCACAGGGTCAGCCATTATACAGCACCCCTGAAGGGTAAAGGGCCTTGCTCAAGGGTTGGCAAGCTTGGCAATACAGGGGCTTTCTGATCAGCAACCCAGAGCCGTAAACACTGAGCTACCACCTCTCTTAGCCCTGTGCACAAAGTCAGCTCCATGAAGATATGCTGGCCTCCCCATCTCACTTACATCATTACTAGACATTACTAACATATTTCTGCAGCTGAATGAGCACAAATCTCCATAAGCACACTACAAAATCTAGTGGAACATCTTCCCAGAAGAATAGAATTCATTATAAAAACAAATGGGCACTAAATGTGGAATGGGACGTTCAAAAGGAACATACACCAGACAAAACTGTTGGCAACAGAATGTGTATATAAGGTAGAACCTGAGAAACTATTAGTGCAAATGTAACAGTAATGGAGTAGTGTTTCAATTTCTTCAGAAAAAAATTATTGTAAAAATGCTGCTCTAAATTTCTGATTCATCTGGTGGTAAGCAGTCAATACTGAACAAGCAACCAGCTGCTCAGTGGCCTTCACTGACAGAAAGGGAGTGGTCACTTATTTACGGTACAGATTGGAATACCGTAACTCCACGGTGGAGTTGGAGGTGAAACAAGGGCCTGACCATCACAGCTGTGCGTCCACTCTTTTATAACGATGCAGCTGCCTCAGCACTCAGTAACATAAAAGCTTCGGCACATTTCAGAGAATAGCTTTCTCTCTGGCTCTTCTCGTTTAGCCCGTCTATATAATCAGTCACTCAGGTAAACACCGAGTATATTGGCTAGACAGGTCAGGTGTCTTGCACTTTTGTGTGTAGCTTTCTCTGGGCTAGCAAGTAGCAAATGATCTCATTAACCAAGTAATCTCTCATTACTGGACAACACAATGAATTCATAGATACACAAGTGGCTGAAAACCCTGTTCTTAAATAAAATCAGTAAATGACTGCTTGACCTTTTGATTGAGCAGTGCAAGTTTCATCTCATTTTCCCCCCTGTGTTTAATGCTCAAGAAAGAACATGCAGCTCTTGATTGCGTTACAGCAGGAGGTCACTTTATATTCACATTAAATAGGCTTTCACAATTAAATAACTACAGAAGGTAATATCCTGATTTGATTCGCGTGGAAGCTCATAGCACCGGTGCCCTGGTTGTCCAGAATTAGTCTGCAAGTGTAATGGTACTTCCAGAAGCCACAATCAGCACTAAGGACCGATTAAAAGCAAAGCTACTTTTTACCTTACACTATTTTCCTCTTTTCCATGTAGCTGGATTATAAAACAGCACTGAAAACAAGGGTGGTAAGAAGAGCGAAGATGAAGATCACGGTGCAACGCACAAGATGGAGGAGATGGAAAGGGATGGTGGTGGTAGTGGGTGGGGGAGGTGGATTCTCTCTGGGCACAAAGCCAAAAATGCCAGCGCTACAACACAAACAAGAGTGCAGCTAACCCCGGGGAGCGCAGTGACTAGCAACGGCGGCGATCTGAGAAATAAATGGTCTGAGAGGCACATCGTGTAGATTTCCACGTCATTTCTGAAGAGCAAAGCTGACGCACCATCCAACCTCAGGGAACCCAAATCCTCTCTCTCACATGTGAAAATGAACAAAGGCAGAGGACAGGACAGTGCCAAGAGTGAAAGTAAAACAGCTGTGTGGTCAAGTAAGGACAGCCTGAACTGACTTTTTTTTTTTAAATACAGCTGATTTTAAAGCTTTTTTTGTGTCTAGAAGAACCACTGTAGAACAATCAACAGGACTGTTTTACTGTATGTTTTATGTTGACTGAATGACAGCTGTTTGCGGCCCTGCTGACTTTAATTTTCATGTAGCCGCTAATAAAAGTGCTTTCACGAGCTTTTACCAATTTACTGCCTTCAAACAGCACAAAAACATCCTTTGCACAGGGCTCAGGAGTTCCACTCATTGCTCACAGGGAGTTTAATGGCTGAACTAATAAAAACATGTAGCATGAAACTCCTAGGAGGCCATTTAGCTACAATTAGGCTTCAGCTTAGACGTGACTGTGGGTTAGACAACAAGGCGCTAAAATCAAAAGCAAATGAGAAACCACTCAGGAAATTCATATATGCTCTGGCCGATGACGTTCAATTTCAAACAGTGCACAATACAAACCAAAAAAGGCAGGTCTTTGAGCTTGGCAAATATGGCCAAAGTTTGTGGACATGATCACACCCATATGTACTTGTTGAACATCCCATTCCAGATGCTGTCCCTTTTTTGATGTTATAATGTCTTTCACTCTTCTGAGAGTTTTCCAATATATTTTGGAGGGAGTTGTGCTCATTCGGTTACGTTACAGAGATCACGTACTGATGTAGAGTGAGGAGATCTGGGGTGCAGTCTGTAATCCGGTTTATCCCAATGATCTTCAATATGCTAAAAGGAAACTATACAGTTCTAAATTTGCAGCTAGTGTTTGAGGTAAAGTCACATACAGATTTGATAGTCAGGCATCTATAAACATTTGGCCATACTGTGTACCCAAGTGTTGCAAAAACAGTGGTAGACAAATCATAAGCAAGACCAATGGGTAAGTGTTGAAAAGTCAGGTCACATGTCAGATGTTTCTACTGCACTAAAATCTAACTAACCAGGTGAAAAAAGTGTTTGCTAATGTGACTGCATCATCATGATGAACAATGTATGAAACAAAAAAAATATATTATACAAAAATTTTTTTTTATACATAGTTATACTTTTATTTTTATATATATATTTTTTTAATACTCTTTCTATTTACATGTTGGACAATGGTCAAACGCATGTCACTACATTGTACTCTATATGAATGTGTATGTGAGGAAATTTTGATTTGAAAAAATTCTCTCATACTCTCCTGGTAACATTTTTAGGGTCTCGTTTAGGCTATGACCTTAAATACCTTATCGGTGACTTGCAGTGACTTCCTCACATCATAAGTAAAAATATTACATCAGACTGACTATCTTCTATACCGTACAGGGTGTATTGGGTTTGCAGAAGAGTTACATGACGGCTTCGCATTGGATACTTTTTGTTTTTGTGTGAAAAATCAGTTCTACCTTCAGTATGATCGCATGCACTGACATGAAAAGCTCAACACCAATGCTTTACATTTAATATTTATCCATACCAAACAGTAAGTGTGTATTTGATCGGTAGGTTTGAGTAGCTAAGTGTCTTTCCAACCAGCAGTGTGCGCTCTTCATAATGCTGAAAAATTTATCACTAATAAGGTAATAACAGTTACACGTTGTGAAGATCTGCAATTATAAATGCGTTCTGTTACCTCAGGGAATCGGCTCCTTTGTGTTGAAACTCACAGCACAGTCCTTGTTGCTAGTTCGAAAGGTTATATCAAAATTTTCACTTTTTCAAACAAGAGACTGGTGTTAAACATGGGGAAGTACAACACTTACAGTAAGTGGCACGAAGTGGGAATTGAAATACATGTCAATTATTCATGACAGCTAGCTTTTCTAGAGAGCGTTAAACAGCAGATTGATCGTCAATATGTTATGTATATTTTTTTTATCCTCAATTAACCTTTAACTGAGATGTTTCACACCAGCATGTTTGTACTGGTGTGTTGTGGTGCTGTACCAGGCACGTTTGCTACAGAATACACTCAACATCGGGCTGTTTTCATGTGGTTTTTCCATCCGTCTTGATTTTTTTTTCTCCATGTATGAGGGTGAGTCAACCACCAAATATTTTTCAAAAAAATTAACACTTTCACTTTTGTCTTTCACTTATAATGCAAAATAGTCATTTAAGGGTGGGGGGGGGTTCATTTGCCTCAACCTCACATTTACCTTAACTACAGTAAAATAAATAAGCTTTCCAAACAGCATTAGATTTCTTGAACCCACTCATTGGCAACAAGGAGGGTCTTTGAACATTCCAGACATTCAGATTTTTTTTTTATTGTACTACTGCACTGTAGAGCTGTAAAGACTTTACTTCCTGACATGATTTACAATGCAGGTAAAACCTGAAGGACACAAAGGATAAAGTGAAAACGATGTTCTGAATAAAACACGTTTTGTTCCACGGTCAAGAAGGTGAAATGTTAACTTTACTGAATATAAAAATGAAAAAGTGTTTTTTTTCTCAGAAGGTTAATAGATTCCGGACACTGTCTCTAAAATGTAAGGGTTGATTTTACACATCTCACTACTCAGTGGTGCATCTGGTTCGATTCTACTAGTAAGACTTTTGTTTTGGAGTTTTGTCAAGACTTCGGGCAGATTTTTTATTCTTCCCTTCTGTTTCCAACACAATGGTTTAGCACCATCCATGAAAATTTCGACGTGATTTCCATATGCTAAACAATTCGCATAGTCAACAACAGGATTTGATGGCATGTCTTGAATGGTACACCGGAAAAAAAAAATCTGTGTGTTGCTTGACCAGTATGTCGAGCTAAAAGAAACAGGAATCCTTTTCAAGCCAACAGAAATGTGATCACAAACTGAGGTGCATGTTCAGCTTTATGTTCTAGCGAATATATTGATATATATCGGTATTGGAGATTTTGAACATTACTTCTAATCCACACAGAAAATGACACGACAGAGCAACAGCCTGAACGTAGAAAAAAGAAAAGAATGTTATTATCCATTATCGAGGTGTTACACAGAGCTACAATACAGAGAACAAAAGCTCGCTCCTTGGCAGAAAACCATTCAAGTCATCGAGTGGCGTCATCAGCGGCTCGGTAATCAAATTCGCGTATTTAAATGTCAAGACTGTCACAACGCATTCACAGAAGCTAATGCAAGCTAACTTATTACTGGGACAATAATGAAATTTAAACAAAATAATCTGCAATTTTTGAATATGTATATTATACTAAACAGTATGCCTAGCAATTATGCCTATTCATAAACAGGAAACGTGCAGCGTTGGAGCTGCCCAGTGTGTTGCATCTGGTTTGTGTGTTGGTCTTTCTGAGAACATGTTTGGCTACACACGCTGAAGCAACTGTGTGAACAACTTGTTTTTTTCTTTTTATATAAACAAAAGGTCACATATATATAACTTCATATTTAATTTATGTACATATACATATACATATATATGTGTGTTTTTTTTGTGTGTGTGTAAAAAATATTGAACAATGAAAATGTCAGTAAACGTAAAAGTAAACTACAAATGTATGGATAAAAGTATTGGGACACCCTACTTTTACCAGACAGTTGGAGACAATTGTATAGAATGTCTTTATTTGACGATATATGTAAATGCATAATAATATTATACTACTACATTATTTATAATACAATCATTACATAACACTAAATATATATATTTTTTTATTGTGTTGATGTCCTTGTTAATACAGTGTGAAGTCAAAAACAAATTTTCCAGAAACAAAAAAACAAAAACAAAAAAAATATCCCTCACTAATTAAATAACAACTAAAAAGAACTGACCACTACGTAGTTCATACATAGTGTTGAAATCAACATACTTAAAAAACTGTATAAACTATGTATTTGGCTGCGTATTGTGCATACCCTCAGATTTCCATGTCTAAATTATACCACCCCAAAGATGTCTAAAGATGAGTCTGCAAGTGACTGTCCTTCCCAGCTGTCCTTGCATTGGCAGCAACACTTTTTTTTCCTCTTCTTCTTCTTTTTAAAACAGCAACATTCAGATGCATGAAGCCAAGCACAGTTGCACATGGCCACAACAATGCCATTAAGGCTGTGTAAGAGCATGCACTGAAAGCGTGTTGTATGGTAATCTGAGCATTATGTGGCCTCTTTTTGTCCGATTCTCCCAATAGCCTCTTTCACTGCCAGAGAATACATGGCTTCTTTAATACGCCTGCATGCTGACAGGGGGCCCGGGTACTGCAAGGGGGCCGAATTTGCTCTCCAAATTTAGCAACTACTGCACCATGCTGGCTGACCGTGAGGCCAGGGGTTTGAGGGGGTTCGCGCAGGGAACAAGCACGTCAGCGGCTTGTACAGATTCGTACACGTTTCCCACAAGGCATCTGTAAATCCCACACAAGTCAGGAGTAAATAACCTCAAAAGGGAAACCATCAGTACAGATAAAATCTTACATCTCAAACCATCTGATCCTGTCAGCATTACTATACCGCACTCTATCTAGTGGTGTGTGTTTGTGAACAACCACTACTGTGTCTGTAAGTCATTTAATTCCAAAACGTATCCAAACATTTATCTAACCACCATAACAACAACTCTTAAACCCATTGTAGCTGAAAACCACTCCACGTTACTACACCTTCAGTACATATGGATTCGAACACTAATATTTTATATATTTATAAGAGCGTTTATTACTGAATTTCTTGTCAATTGGATAAAATAGTCCTGACTGCCATTATATATAAGCTGACATTTTGCTATTGAGATATTTACATGAAAGCCGTTGTTATTACTGCACTCTTAAAAATAAAGGTGCCAGGAGGGACCGTGGAAAAGTGGTTCTCACAGCGATGCAGTAGAGGAACTGTTATTGGAGCCCAACACAAAGAAAATCTCCAAGCTCGATGAGTCTGTATTATATAATGAATGAACTATAAAGAACACTCTTATTGTTGTTTTTCTGTTGATTATTCATGATCTCTCTGCGCATCTTTTTTGTGGTTTGCAGTAATGGATGTTAAGGGTTCTTCACAGGACCATACAAGGAGCTGTTAAGGAACCTTGATTTTCAGTTTACATAACAAATCAATGCTAAATACAATTAATTGAATAAACCGGTTGTGAATGACACAACTTAGAGAAACACTGCCCCATAGGACTATCTTAGGTAAGCGGTTACAGGTACAAATGTCTTCCTAACATGTCTTCTCTCAAACTGTATCTGTAAAAAAGCCAAAACTCAATAGAACTATGTTCACTCCATTGTTTTTTCTCCACTCATCAGCTTGTATAATCCAAATACTATTACGAATTATCTCCTGCGATTCCTCTCGTACAAACAAGTCAGTTTTCTGTCACTTGGTTAGATATCTTGGGAACGCCGCATCAAATATTCTAGAGAATCTTGTTCAAAAGCAGGAGAGTTTATCAATCAAAGAAGAAACAGGTTCAATAGGGAAAAACCTCAAAATTCTCTTGTTTCTTCACAAAAAACTACAAACACTGTCCTAAAGCAGCTTTCCAGAAATATATAGATTAAAAATAAACATTTTAACATCGTCAAATTTTCCCTGATAAATGTATCCCTAATGAGTGAGCCAGTGGAGACAGTGGTGAGGGTAAAACTTCCTGAGGAAGAAACCTTGAAAGGAGCCAGACTCAAAACAAAACACATCCTCGTCCTCAACACCAAATGTCTATTTATTATAGTTCCATCATTGTTGAGGTTATAAACTGTTCACTGATGGGGATTAAGTGTAAAACTGTTTAAGGTGTTTGCAGTCTAATCCGTGGTTTATATTAATTACAGTTCAGATCCATCCTCATGGTTCCTGCGTTAAACCCTCTACAGTAACCTCATGGAGTACGAATTGTGTAACGATTTATCTCGTGTTTAATACACTGTAGTCTATTTAATAATAACGACGGCTTTCAAAAATACTGCCATTGCTGCACATATTGATAATACTGGTCTTGAATGTGCTTGGTATCGCATTGAAAAGCAAAATAAGTGGTAGCTCCCGTATCTAGAATACAACGCTGTGAATTTGGTCAAAGCTCATTTCTGTAATATTGACTTCAATTTCCAAACATTACGTAAAAAACCCAGACGAAAACATCAGGATGATGGCTGCCGAGTTTTGCATGCAAATATTACAAGAGTGTGAAGGTCACCATCTCCAGAAGAACTCTGCAACGCTCAGTGGAACGTACAAGCTCATTTTCTTACCAAACTTCACAGAGAACCTGAGCCTAATGTCACATCAACTACCAACTTGTTTCTTTCATTTGTATTTATTTTCCATTTCGCTATTCCTTAATATACTACTTTAGTATTACTTTCGTCGAATTGGGTTATTTGCTTTACAGCATTTCTTTGCATGAGCATAAGAGTTGTAACACCACTGAACATGCTGATATTTAATTTATAGACCTGATTAAAACCATAAATGCACTTTACAGTGTAAACAGGACTCAAATTTGATATTTTTTTCCTCCTCCTCCAAAAAAAAATTGGCTTATTTCTTCATCCAGAATGAAAATTTCATAATGTTTTTAGAGGAACTCTATCTGTAATGCATATTTATTTATTAATATATTAAGGCATATTTTATTCATAATCAGGATAAAATGACCAAAAACTTGTGTAAAATTCTGCAACTAACCACAAATAGGTCATATTTTGTCAAAAAAACAATAATAAAACAAATACATGCTGTATTTTCATGCAATTAAAACATTTTAATTCTTTGAAATAAATGATCTTATGTCAATATAATCCTGACATATGCTGAAGACTAAAATAAGAAAAAATTAAATAAGATTTTAGCAAATCTAACAGTACCTTCAGAAGAAAAAAGAAAAACAACAAGGCGACACAAATAACGAGCGGATCGTTGTGACGTAGGAGGAGAAATAATGACGTGACTACGACTGATATTCAAAGGGATTTAAACACTCAATTCAGCGTGCAGGTTTATTATTTTTATTTATTATTATAAGTGTGTAAATGTTTTCTTGAAGATAGCAACGGTCCAAGAAGTAGAAGAGTGGAATCTGCAACGTGGACGTGTGTGTGTGTGTGTGTGTGTGTGTGAGAGAGAGAGAGAGAAGTAAATAATCCTGAGCGCGTGCATTTGAACAGGACGAGGAATGAGACTGCAAAAACAACCAAGCATGCTTCCTTCCCAAACCCGGTCCGAGACTTCAAGTGAACAAAAAGCAAAAGAGGCACTAAGGATGCCCCTAAATACACCGTGAAACATTGTCCATCATCACCCCCAAAACTACTGTAACGACAACAAATAATCCAGCACGCGCGCGCACGCACACACAAAAGCGTTCACTAAACGCACATTAAATACGAGATCATGCATCTCCAGTGATCTGCATATTCAATGGTATGTTTTTCAAACCCTCCCCCAAAACTTTACCTTATCTCTCACACTCCAGTAATGGCGCTTTGCTGCTGAAAGAGGATTTTTGTCCCCTCTTGCTCGGTCCCCGCACTGACACTTTAGCCACTCTGGCGCAGCTTGCAGTTACGCTCCAAACGGACCACTGCAGTCAGATCGGGATCAGAGCTTCCCAGAGGTTCAGGAGTTGTTTTGTTTTGTTTATTTTTTTTTGCAAGAAACAAAACAATTAAAAAAAAAACACAGAAGACGCGGTTGCTTTCGAGCACGCGAACGAAAAGGACGTCTCAGCGCGGCGTCGCGAGCGTTCGCGTCGGGCGCGTGCAGCAGCTCACACGGCCACTCCGCGCGCGCTGCGCCTTTTCTCCAATGACGTGTTCATATCGACACGCCGATTTAAAAAAAAAAAAAAAAAAAAACGTGTGTGCAAAACGACGAGAAGGAGGAGGGGGAAGGAGTGTGCATTCAGCGTGCATTTATCACGCTAAAAAACTAACGAAACGAAAAACACGCATGCACACGCGTATGCAAAAGCGTGTCCACGCGAGCACGGAGATGTCCATTTACAATGCACGCCAATGATACGAGGCATTCGTTGGGATTTCGTTCGCACTCCTTCCAGCAGCAGCCATTTTGTCGAAACTGACAACGGGAGCGCGGTGCAAACAGGAAGTGGCGCGCGCCCCCCGTTCCAACGCTGTGCAAAAAAAAAAAAAAAAAAAAAAAAAGGAGATCCGCCTACTCGTTGCTATAGTAACAGGATTTACGAGCTCCTGGTGAGCCCATGTCGGTGCACTTCTATCTCTCTCTTTCTCTCTCTCATAGGTTTTGGACTTCCTGCTTTTTTTCTCGCAAAAAAACAAAACTACAAAACAGCTGGAGCTTCTATTTGCCCCATATTCATGTTATGACCCAAACTCTTTTACCAGCAGGGGGCGCACTTTCCAACTATAAATAGGCCCACTGGCACTATTTTCCGTCATTTCACTCACTCATTATTCAATTGGTAATGGTTTGCTCATCGTTCACATTAACCGTTAAATTCTGTGAAGCTGCTTTGAGACAATGTCTGTTGTGAAAAGCGCTATAGAAATAATTCAATTCAATTCAATTCATTTTTATTTGTATAGCGCTTTTAACAATGAACATTGTCTCAAAGCAGCTTTACACAGATAATGTAGTGATTAAACGTAAATATGTTCTTTGTAAGTAAGTTTGTCCCTGATGAGCAACTGTGGCAAGGAAAAACTCCCCGAGATGGCATAAGGAAGAAACCTTGAGAGGAACCAGACTCAAAAGGGAACCCATCCTCATCTGGGTTGCACCAAATGTCTATTTGAAGCAGATATACAAAGTTGCGGGGTACAGTGATGACGATCAGAAGCAAACTGCACTCCCGAGTCAGTGCAGCAGACCGCCAAAACCAACTACAGTCCAACCCGTCCTCAAAAGCACCCGTTCTACTCCGGAATTACATGGAACCACCCAAGGTGTTGATGAGATACCGTCCCAAGCTGCACAGAAGTGTGAAGATCCACAGAGGGGAGAGGGGCAGGAACAGTGGTCACTGGAACCTCAGGAGCATGTTTAACTCGACCGAGAGAGAGAGAGAGAGAGAGAGAGAGAGAGAGAGAGAAGGATATGGATTTTTAAGTGTCCCTATTGGTGTATGAAAGTTAATGTCACTGTGCAGTTTGGACTCCGGCAAGACTCGCTATGGCAGCATAACTAAAAGGGAGAACCAGAAGGTAACACAGACATGAGGGATCTCTGGGATAAGAGACGACCCACCACACCACCGTCAACAAACCCGAGTGAACGTGTGAATGTAAACTTGACTTGACTTGACATGTCTGGGTGCAATTCCTGAGCTGGGAGACACCTCGGGAGAGACAGTTGATTGGCGAGCACTGGGCAAATCTTCAGCCTTCAATACTCATCCTCGCTTAGGAGCAGTTCAAATCAGGTCATATCATACATTGGTCTACCAGAATACTCGAAGGTGTGTGTTTACACTGGTGAATGCGAAGGCCACGGCATGTGTTAAAATGGTTTAACACACACCCAGCAATCGATTATTCTTTACCCATTTACCCAGATTTGCAGCATCCGGAAAAAAGCCAGAACTCAAACTCTCTGAACATACACATGAACCATGTTCTATCATTAAACCAAGCTCAGGACCAAACTAGAGAACTTAGAGCAGTAAGGTTGCATCATAACGTTGTTACATCAAGCATAACATAAACCAATCCTAATTACACAATGAAAGCTATTCGATATCAGCAGTCTTTGCCTGCTACAGCTTAAATGGTACAGAAACTATTTTGGGGTGTGGGAAAGAGGGCATTATTTGGTGGACCGCTGATCATGTGGACTTTGCATCGAGAGGAGAAAACAAGCTGGATGTTGTTTACACAAACATCTGGGGCGCATACCGGGCGAAGCCTCGCCCCCACCTCGGGTACTCAGACCACATCTTTGTTATGCTGATCCGCCAAGGTGCGTGCGCTGCTAAAATCAAGAGACTCCACCTTCAGAGCACGGGACAAGACGGCCTTAAATACAGCAAGGGCCAAACTGCCACATGCCATTAGAGAGGCGAAGCGCGCACACACGCCAAGAGAATTCAAGGCCACTTCCAGGACAGCGGAGACATCCGGCGCATGTGGCAGGGCATCCAAGTGATCACAAACTACAAGATGACATCACCTGCTTGTGACCGTGATGCCTCCTTCCCAGATGCGCTGAATGACTGCTACTTCCTACGGTGCAGAACAACATGGCGGCAAGGAAGACCACCCTCCTCCCAGTGACCAGGTGCTCTGTCTAACCACAGCTGAAGTAAGGAAAACTCTATGCAGAGTTAACCCATAGAACTCTGCTGGACCAGACAACGTTCCTGGCAGAGTGCTCAGGGAATGTGCACAACAAATAGTGGATATCTTCACCGACATCTTCAACATCTTCCTGAGCAGCGCTATTGTTACTACGCTCCTCAAGACGACGACCATCGTTCCTGTGCCGAAGAATTCTACTGTCTCCTGCCTCAATGACTATCTTCCCGTCGCGCTCACACCCATCATGATGAAGTGCTTCGAGAGGCTCGTCATGAGGCACGTCAAGACCCAGCTTCCACCCTCACTGGACCCCATGCAGTTCGCGTATCATCCAAACCGCTCCACGGACCATGCCATCTTCACGACCCTTCATCTGGCCCTCACCCACCTAGACAACAAGGACTCTTATGTACGAATGCTGTTCATAGATTTCAGCTCAGCATTCAACATGATCATCCCTCAGCACCTGATTGAGAAGCTGAGCCTACTGGGCCTAAACATCTCCCTCTGCAACTGGATCCTGGACTTCCTGACTGGGAGACCGCAGTCAGTCCGGATCGTAAACAGCATCTCCAGCACCACCACACTGAGCACTGGGGCCCCTCAGAGCTGCGTGCTCCGCCCACTGCTGTTCACTCTGCTGACTTACGACTGTGTAGCAATGCACAGCTCCAATCACATCATCAAGCTCGCTGATGACACGACCGTGGTGGTGTCATCAGCAAGAACGATGAGTCAGCATACAGAGAGGAGATGCAATGGTTAACAGCCTGGTGTGGAGCCAACAACCTGTCTCTTAATGTCGACAAAACTAAAGAGATGGTTGTTGACTTTAGGAGAGCAGAGAGTGGCCATTCTCTGCTGATCATCGATGGATCCTCCGTGGAGATCGTCAAGAGCACCAAATTCCTTAGTGTTCACTTTGTGGATAAACTCACCTGGTCACTCAACACCAGCTCCATCACCAAAAAAGCCCAGCAGCGTCTCTACTTCCTGAGAAGGCTGAGGAAAGCCCATCTCCCTCCCTCCATCCTGACCACGTTCTACAGATGGACTATTGAGAGCATCTTGAGCAGCTGCATCACTGCCTGATTTGGGAACTGCAACGTCTCGGATTGCAAGACCCTACAGAGGATAGTGAGGACAGCTGAGAAGATCCAAAGCATTCGGGTTGTCACATCCAGACTGTGTAACAGCTTCTTCCCTCAAGCCATCAGGCTTCTCAACACAGAACTGAACTGAACTGAACTCTCACACACTAACACACACACACACACACACACACACAAAACTGTGTGACTGATCTGTACAATCCAGACTTAACACACACTCGTACTCACTTCACACACCCATGTCTTCAGCACCACTCACATTACATCACTTTATTACCATAAACTGTTTACATGCCGTTTTTGCACATCTTTCTGGATTGCTGCTATTGCTCTTTGCACAACATTTTGTTTACATTTTTGTTACTGTTCACTTTTTACCACAGGTTTACTGGCGGAGCTTTTTTTTATTTTGTGTTTTGTGTATTTGTCTTTGCACTGTTTCAAATTAAATCAAATCAAATTTTATTTGTCATATACACATACATACAGAGTACGACATGCAGTGAAATGCTTTGCACGACTGTCCGGCATGAGGGAAGAGGATGGGAAGAAGAAATAAAGAAAAAAGAAGGCAGATAAATATATATATATATATACACACAGTAAACAGTAATCACATAAGGTGGTTGATGTGATTGTCCTTAACGTGAACCTGTGCGGTATGGTGTGGTATAAAGTGACCGTGTGCGGTGCGGTGTGGTTTAAAGTGCAAGTCCACAGTTAAAGTGACTGTCCAGAGTTTAAAGTGTTGTAGTGTGAAAAGAAAAGTAAAATATTGCAGAAGTGTGATGATGGAGAGAGTGACCAGCTTTTAGATCCTCCGAATCAAACTTCGAATGGCCTGCGGGAAGAAGCTCCTCCTCATTCTCTCTGTCTTTGCTTTCAGGGAGTGGAAACGTTTTCCTGAACGCAACAAAAGAGTCCATTGTTCTGATCCGGCACCGCGTGCTGTAGATGTCCTGCAGGTTAGGGAGCTCGGTTTAGATGGTACGTTCAGCTGAACGCACCACCCTCTGGAGGGCTTGCCTGTTCTGCATGGTGCTGTTCCCAAATTAGGAAGTGATGCTACCTGTCAGAACGCTCTCAATAGTACAAGTGTAAAAAGCACCTGAGAGGGTAGTTTAAAATCCCTTAAGATGGTACAGACGCTGCCGGGCCTTCTTCACCAGAGTGTTAGTGTGATGTGAACACCTAGGGACCGGAAACTGTCCACTCTCTCCACTGGGGTCCCGTTGATGTTTAGCGGTTGGTATGACCGCTCCTGCTTCATGCTGAAGTCCACTATCAACTCCTTAGTCTTGCTGAAGTTCAGGAGAAGGTTGTTCTCCTGGCACCATCTCTCCAGGTTTTTAACCTCCTGAAGGTAAGCTGTCTCATCGTTGTTGGAGTTCAAGCCCACCAAAACAGTGTCGTCAGCAAACTTGTTGATAGTGGTGGAGTTGGAAGTGGCCACACAGTCGTATGTGTACAGTGAGTACAGCAGGGGGCTCAGAACACAACCCTGGGGGGCTTTAGTGCTGAGGGTGAGGGTGGATAAGGTGTGTTTTTCCACCCGTACGGCTTGTCTGTCAGGAAGTTAGAGATCAATTGACACAGTCCCAGGACCTCCAACTTAGAGGTGAGTGTGGAGGGAATTATGGTGTTAAAAGCTTAACTGTAGTCCACAAACAGCATTGTTACGTTCCCACCTTGGCTAGGCCTAGGGGAGTGTGGGAACAATAACCAGTTAGATGTTACGGGCTGTTTGAACAAAAAGCAGGACCAGAGTTTAGAGTAGTTAGTGTTTTAATTGTCACATGCAGTAAGGTAAGAAACAATTCCCAAGCGTGTTTTACAGAGTCAAGAAGACTAGACTTACACTGGCAAAAGAACATGGACAGTGCCAAAGAAATGAACACAACAAAAGGGTCTACTCTAAGCTGTATTTTGGAAGCTTGACCTAACTAACAACTGCAACAGTCTAGCTGACTACTCTAGGCTATGCTACCAGAAAATACAGTGGGTGGCACTTGCCCTCTAACTAGGGTGTCTAAACAATAGCAAACCCTACATGGTGGAATGTAGGTGCGCGCACATTCTTACCTGTTCCTAAACCAGGTGAGCTAGGATAACCAAGACAGCTAGCAAACAACAGGCTCTCTCTCTCTCTTTTTTCCTTCCACCCCCCCTCGGGCCTGCCGGAGCTGCTTTTAAATGGAAGGCTCCACCTCCTCTGGTCGGCTCTTGCTCATCATTGGTCCTTTTTTTTCCCCAGGCCTCCATTTCAATTACCAGGTAGCTCCACCTATAGCCAGTAAAGTGCTGAAGAAAAGGGGGGAGGGGGAGAGCAGTAGAAAAAAAAACAGCAGACACGTAACACGCCCACCCCAAAGAGCAAACTTGTTTTCGAAAATAACAAATCAGTATACAATACAATGTTTAAACTCGTGACAGGGCATCAGCAACAACATTTTCCGAACCTTTTTTGTGTTTAATCTCAATGTTGTAGTTCTGGGCTAACAATGACCATCTCATGAGCCTTTGATTCTGATTGTACATACGGGACAAAAAGACTAGAGGGTTGTGATCGGTATACACAGTAATTGGTAGAGGTGCAGAACCAACATAAACCTCAAAAAAATTTAAAGCTAGTAACAATGCTAGAGCTTCTTGTTCTATTGTAGAGTATTTTACCTGATGTTTGTTAAATTTACGTGAAAAGTAACATACAGGATGGTCAATTCCACAGGCATCCTCCTGTAACAGCACAGCTCCGGCCCCTATGACACTTGCATCCACTTCAAGCTTAAAAGGTTTAGTAAAATCTGGAGCTGCAAGTACAGGTGAATCACATAACATAGCCTTTACACTGTCAAAAGCATGCTGGCAATCTGTAGTCCAAACAAAGGGTTTGGATGCACTAAGCAAGGACGTAAGGAATGCAACAACAGTAGAAAATATTTTACAAAAACTACGATAGTATCCTGCCATACCAAGAAATCTCCGTAACCCTCGACGCGTTGAAGGCACAGGAAAGTTTAATATGGCAGTCACTTTAGCGTCTACTGGATGGACCTGTCCATGGCCTACTTGCTTGCCAAGGTATGTAACAGTTGCTTGGGCAAACTCACATTTTGCCAAGTTTAACGTTAATGATGCTTGGTCCAGTCTTTTGAAAACCATTTCCAGAACCTCTAAGTGTGTGGCCCAGTCCCTGGTATATATAAGTACTTAACTTCCCCTTTCATAACTTCTCTCTTAGTTGCATTGATTCGATAGGCATGTTGTTTAATGGGTGCAGTGGTGGTAACTTGTATATCATGTTGTAAGACTGTTGTTTGAGAAGGAACATCTTGAAAAATTCTTGGAAACAAACTAATAAGGTTTTCAATATCGGCTTTCTGGGGGTCAGGCAAATGACCTAGGAAGGAAGGGAGGGTGGATAAAATATC
Source organism: Silurus meridionalis (assembly GCF_014805685.1). Classification (NCBI taxonomy): domain Eukaryota; kingdom Metazoa; phylum Chordata; class Actinopteri; order Siluriformes; family Siluridae; genus Silurus; species Silurus meridionalis. The sequence continues at coordinate 17,889,964 of NC_060897.1, read as the reverse complement.
GGAGTTGACAAAAGGTTTGTGGTGCACGTACAACCAACCCATCTGAATCTAAATCAGCAGTAGGCTCCTCACTGCTATGTGTTACAGTTACCAAGCCAGCGGAAACTGCCTCATCACCACACAAGTCCTCAGAACTAGAGACACCTTCACGGGCGTGATACTCTTTCAGCATGTTAATATGACAAACCCGTGTCTTGCGTTTTTCGGTCAGGGGTGCAGAGAACATAGTCAGTGTCACTGAGTTTTTCCTTAACCGAGTATGGACCAGAAAACTTGGCAGACAAGGATGAACCAGGAATAGGAAGTAAAACCATTACCTTGTCACCAGGTTGAAACTTCCGGGAGACTGCCTTCTTGTCATACCACTGCTTAATACGACCTTGCGACAACCCTAGGGTTTCATGGCTAGGGTACAGGCTTTGTGCTGACGGTTACGAAATTTGCTTACATAGTCTAAAATATTGTGTTTCTTACCACTAACTACTAGAAACTTCTCCTTAAGAGTTTTCAGAGGACCTCTAACTGAATGACCAAAAACAAGGTCTGCAGGACTAAATCCAAGAAATTCTTGAACAGCTTCTCTTACTGCAAACAGCAGAAGAGGCACTCCTTCATCCCAATTTTTCTCAGTGTCTAAACAGTATTTCCTTAACATAGATTTCAAGGACTGGTGAAACCTTTCTAATGCACCTTGGGACTCAAGGTGATAAGGACTGGACACGTGATTAGTTATGTTTAGTGTTTTCATAACTTGTGAAAACAGCTTGGACAAGAAGTTAGTTCCTTGATCCGTTTGAACTACCTTGGGCAGCCCAAAAGTGGTGAAAATGTTTTTAAGTGTTTTGACCTCCACTGAAGAGGTAATTCTACGTAAGGGAATCGCTTCTGGAAACCGAGTAGCAGCACACAATATTGTTAGCAAATACTGATTCCCAGACTTAGTTCTAGGCAGAGGACCAACGCAGTCAACAAGAACATGCTCAAATGGCTCCCCAAGTACTGGTATCGGGTAAAGAGGAGCTGGTGGAATAACCTGATTTGGCTTCCCAGTACACTGACAAATATGACAAGACCGACAAAACTGCACAACATCTTTCCTGAGTGCAAGCCAAAAGAAATGTGCGCAAATACATTTTTGTAATGCCTAAGTGTCCTGACCAAGGATGATCATGGGCTACCTGAAGTACACCTTGCCTATAAACTGAAGGTACCACAATCTGAAAGACACTGTCAAAAGGCAAATCAATACGAGACTATTTCCGCATTAAGAGATTATTCTCCAAAAAATATGCTACTTGTCGTTTTGCCAACTCTTCCTGACTACACACAGTTGAAAAATACTTCTCTAGGCTAGGATCAGCCTTTTGAGCCTCAAGAAGTTGTAAACGACTAATAGGTAACTCACCAAGCTGAACATCTGTGCTCTGAATTTTCGTTGAAGTCACTGGGTCTAAAGAACAAGTCATGGGAGGAGTCAACATAGCAGACTCTGCATCATCTTTAGCGAGAAAACGAGTCTTATAAGTCAACCACATCTTCTAACAAACGAGCTTTAGCACGAGTCACAGCACATACAGGGAACACTGTGGGGTGATCATGTGACAGGTCATCTGGTAAGAGATTGTCAGCAGGACTCTCCAGAACTTCTAGGACCGGAAGGACTTTACCTCCAGGTTTTAACAGGTACGAGAGTTTGATCTTTCCCAACTAAAAAACATCTACCATCTGTTACAAATGACTTATAACATGAATTAACAGATTCTTCAACATTCAGTCCGACAAAATCTGAAGCAGGACTAGTGCAATTCGTTGGGTAGGACTAGGAGTTTGTTTCGGCCTGTCTTGCTTTTGCTTTAAACTTGCGCAGTCTGCAATTACATGGCCAGGCTTATGACAGTAAAAGCATCTAGTAGAGCTAGGAGGAGAATTCGACCGACTAGACCGAGTAGTCTTTAACCGCTGATCAGTGGTTACTGACGGTTCTACCTTAGTCTGCTTAAAGGCGTTCTTATGAGTCAACACAAACTTATCTGCGAGGACAGCAGCTTCTGAAACAGAGGAAAACCTTCCTCTCATTTAGGTAGACCACAACACGGTCAGGTAGACAATTCCTAAATTCCTCAAGCAACACAAGCTCCCTCAAGGAGTCAAAATCATTTACTCTGCTAGAAGCACACCACTTATCCAACAAGGTTTCTTTCTCTCGGCCAAACTCAACAAAGGTCTGTAAAGAAAGTTTTCTAAGGTTCCTGAACCTTTGCCTGTAGGCTTCAGGGACCAACTCATAAGCACGGAGTATAGTCGTTTTAACTACCTCATACTGTAAACTATCCTCCAGGGACAATGAAGAACACACTTCCTGAGCTTTTCCAATAAGCTTACACTGGAGCAAGAAAGACCAAACATCTTTTGGCCAATTTAAGGCTATAGCGATACGCTCAAAAACACCGAAATAAGTATCTACTTCACTTTCTCGGAACGGAGGAACCAACACAATGTTTTTGCTAACATCAAAAACAGGTGTGGCTGGGACAGAATAAGCAGACCTAGGCATAGGGACAGGCCTTAACGGAGGTGCAGGCGGAGAGGACAGTGGCATAGGAGGGGAAGACAGGTTATCCGAGTGGGCCGTAGACATTAAAGAGATCTTCATCGCTTTTAACTCCACTTGCCTTAATCGGACTTCCCGATCTACCTCGAGTTCCATCTTACGCACAGCTATCCTAAACTCCATCTCTGCTTTACGTGCCTCTGCTTTCTCTTGAGCCTCCAATTGGAGACGTGCAATGCGCACTTTGGCACGGGCCTCATCCCTTGATCCTGCAGACAAAGAAGGAGAAAATGGGTCGTAGCGTGGTAAGTTAGCTCTGGCTTCAACCATCAGCTCAACCATCTCTGCACCTGAAGTCCCAGAATCAACACCAGTGGATTCCACACCACTAGCCTCAGTTGTCTCAACATGTGGTGAGAGTTTAAGAACCCCTAATTCACAAAGCTTAGCAAGAACCTTACTCTTGATCTCTTTTTTTACTCCAAGAAACTGGTACACTATAGTGAAAGTGGCCACACAGTCGTATGTGGTACAGTGAGTACAGCAGGGGGCTCAGAACACAACCCTGGGGGGCTCCAGTGCTGAGGGTGAGGGTGGATAATGTGTGTTTTTCCACCCGTATGGCTTGTGGTCTGTCTGTCAGGAAGTTAGAGATCAATTGACACAGTCCCAGGACCTCCAACTTAGAGGTGAGTGTGGAGCGAATTATGGTGTTAAAAGCTCAACTGTAGTCCACAAACAGCATCTTTGTATAATTCCCTTTTCTGTAGTCCAGGTGGCTCATTGTAGAGTGGAGGAGATGAGCAATGGCGTCCTCAGTAGAACGGTTCTGGCCGTGATAAAGTCTCTGACCAGTCTCTCAAAGCACTTCATCACTACTGAGGTCAAGGCTAGAATGGTGGACTGTTTGAAACATGAGGGGACAACAGACTGTTTCAGTGAGAGGTTGAATATCTCAGTGAACACTGGTGCTAGCTGGTCAGCGCAGGTTTTCAGAACCCGACTTGTGGTGCCATCTGGTCCTGCTGCCTTCCTGGTATTCACTCTCTTGAATGCCCTCCTCACCTCATGCTCCGAAATGGTGAACGTGTTCACCTCTTCGGCTCTCTCGGCGTGCATGCTGTTTATGCCGCTAGCGCCGCTAGCGTGGTTAGCTGCAGCCACGAAACAAGCGTAAAAGATCTTTTACGTTCTTAGTCACTGCCACAGACTTCTAGAGCCACCATGTTGGAACTGTGACTCTAGTTTCCTCCCATAGCGCCGCTTTGCATCCTTCACCGCTTTGTGAACACTGTAGGATGAGCCTTGTAATCGTCCATGTCCCCAGTGGCGAGCCCTGTGTTGTAGGCAGTGGAGCGGGATCTCTGAGCAGGTGATGTGCTGATAAAAGTTTGGTAGTGCGCACTTGAGGTTGGCACTGTTGAAATCTCCTACCACAATGAGCGCAGCGTCCCGATGCTGTGTTTTGTGAAATGTTTGTGTCTCGTGTAAAATGGGATTTACACGAGACACTAACACTTCACCAAACACAGCATCGGGACGCTGCGCTCATTGTGGTAGGAGATTTCAACAGTGCTAACCTCAAGCTCGCACTACCGAACTTTTTGCAGTGTCCGTGTCCGCTTGAGGAGGAATATAAACGGCACTGACTATGACCGAGCTGAATTCCCGAGGTAGATAAAAGGGCCGACATTTGATGGTCATTAGTTCCAGATTTGGTGTGCAGGAGCGTGAAAGGGGAATTATGCTCGCGCTGTCGCCCCAGTGGTTGTTCACCATCAGACACACTCCACCTCCTCTTGACTTCCCCGACTCCAGTGTTTTGTCTATGCGGAAAAAACGAGAAAAACTCAGCCGGCTGGATGGTGTGGACCGGTAACGCTGGGTTCAGCCATGTCTCGGTGAAGCAGAGAAAGTTGCAGTTACTAGGTAAGGGAACGCGGTGTGCGCATGCCCTCAGCCTGTTCCTGATGCCGGCTCATTTCCCTCGCGGATGCCGGTACGGGTCGCTTCCTTTGTTCTCCCTCAGGATCTTGCTCGGCCAGCATGGGTCAGGGTTAAAAAACAGCGAAAGGTGAGTGGATTGTACACCAATAGATTTAAGAGTGTCTCTGTCATATCTAATGATGTCTATCTTGTGTAGATGGAACTGTAACTAAGTAAAAAAATATATAAAATAAACAAAAAAAGAGAGGTTGCACACGATGCACTTTATGTGACAAGGACACTTACTAGTCCTTAGCCCTGTGTTTTCCGTTTTCTGTGATTGTTATTTTATGTAGCACCAGGGTTCAGGAGGAACGTTGTTTCATTTCTCTGTGTAATGCGTCAGCTATAAATGGTTGAAATGACAATAAAAGCTACTTGACTTGACTTGACTTGATTTTAATATGTATTACAAATACATAAATAATGCATTCACAATTTATATAGGAATACATATAAATTCTCTCTAATTTAATCTAACTCGCTTTAATTTAGAAACTATCAAAAAATAACACAATATTTAAATTTAATTGACATCTATATACAGTGCATTCAGAAAGTATTCAGACCCCACTTTTTTAAATTTGGTCACGTACAGCCTGATACTAAAACTTTCTTTCGGCTTCTCCCATTAGGGGTCGCCACAGCGGATCATCCGCATGTTTGATTTGGCATATGTTTTTACACTGGATGCCCTTCCTAACGCAACCCTCCCCATTTATCCAGGCTTGGGACCGGCACTAAGGCTTGTGCAACTCTAATGGCTGGGGTTGGTTCCCTGACCGGGGATCAAACCCGGGCCGCAGCGTTGAGAGCGCCACATCCTAACTACTAGACCACCAGGGAACCTGTACAGCCTGATACTACATTTGTTTAAATTGATTTCTTATTAATCTACACTCATAATGACAAAATGAAAAATTAAAATTATTTGGAGCTTTTGAAACAACTGATTAGAGTCCACCTGTGGAAAAGTTTATTGATTGGACATGATTTGGAAAGTCATGACAATGCATATCAGAGCAAAATCCAAGTCAAAGGAACTGCCTTTAGAGCTCAGAAACAGGACTGTTGCAAAGCACAGATATAGAGAGGGCTATAAAAAATGATGCTGCATTGAAGATTTCCAAGAGGACAGTGGCCTCCATAATTCTCAAATGGAAGAAGTGTGGCACAACCAGGACTCCTCAAAGAGTTGGCTGCTCAGCTAAACTAAGCAATCAAGGAAGAAGGGTTTGAGTAAGAGAGGTGACCAAGAACCTGATGATCACTCTAACTTGAACAGAAGTTTTAAAAAAAGTAAATATTACTTTACTTTTAATGCTCAATATTGTGAATATTTAATATTCATTTCTTGTTTCCCACTTACAAGTAAGTGTGTTTGTTGAAAAAAGGACAGATTTTCCTCATGTCTTATCGCTCATGCTGAAGCACCTGATCAGACAACATGCAAAAGGATTTAATTTACAATGGATGATAAAGTATTGCACAAATTTGTGGAGTTATAGATAGATAGATAGATAGATAGATAGATAGATAGATAGATAGATAGATAGATAGATAGATAGATAGATAGATAGATAGATAGATAGATAGATAGATAGATAGATAGATAGATACTGTGCTTATCAATGCGCTGGTATAAACCTACATTATACTATTGGTTGATGGTTTATATAGATATAGATATGTATATATATTGAGGGACAATTTTGTGAATAAACAGCAATTCAAAATATGAACCTAAGGAGACTGGACAAGATGAAGTTTCCCTTACTCAGTTGCTCTTATCTACATCTGACAGTCAAAGTACACAAATTAGCCAGGTAAATGAGATGGGCTGCTGAATCTCTTCAGGTTAGTTAAAGGACAAAGCTTTGTGGGGAAAAGACCAGGTGACAGGTCTACAACAAACGAATTATGAAGTAACAGTCTGCCCTCCCATCATCTGCATATGGATTGTATCCCTGGTACAAATTACACAGAGAAAGCAAAAAACAATTACTCATATAAGAGGTATAGACATGAATCTTACGGTAATTAATCTCACCTGTCATCATAATCCACATTCATAATTCATTGACATTGCCTTCGCAGCTCGGAAGCCCAGGCTGCAGCAAGCTGTTGAACATCACCCCAGGAAAGAGGCTTAACCCCAATTGCGGAATTATTTGGGAATCTCTGTCCCTGCTACTGATTAAGGTCAACAGGAGGCAGAGTAAAAATGTACAGTATTAGATTTAGTCACCACAGAGAGCATAACATCTGGCCTCGAAGGCATGAGTAAAAAATTTGGATCAGCGCATAGGCTTCAGCAACAACAGGATCATTGTTGTTGTGATGGTACTGTAGAAATGACCTGAACCCTCCTTTAAACATGTAAAAAAACGCTTTAAAGATCCCATTTGCTGTTTAATGTCTGGATTCTACCCATGGACTACACTTCCCATTAGCCGCCTGAATTTCCCAGCCATATGTGCTCCTTCCCTAAACTGTTAGCAAAAATTTGGAGGCATGCAGGTGTATAGGATATCTTTGTATGCCGTAGCATGAAAATTTTCATTTTACTTCAACTCAGCATGAGCAGGTCTAACAAAATGCTCTATCGAAGGGCTGGATAAAGGACTCAGGTAGTGATTCAGTGTGTGTATGTATGTGTGTGTGTGTGTGTGTGTGTGTGTGGGCGGGTGTGTGTGTGTGTGTGTGTGTGTGTGTGTGTGTGTGTGTATAAAATCGAGAAAGAGGTGGGGGAAGGCTGTTATGACTGGCAGTCCAGCATAATAGGCTGGGCATCTCTGTCTTGGATTTATTTCCCCTGGGGCTGGAGAGGAGGGTGAGGGCAGAAAGAGTGGGGTGAGGAAGGCAGCAACAAATACCCCTTTCTGATTGGCTGGCTGATGATGAAATTAGGCATTCTCACTGCCCTTTTCTCTTACCGGACTGATTCTTATGATATTCACATTTCTCATATATCGTACAGAAATGCAAATTCCGTGTGATGCGTTGGAGAAAAAAATCCTTGGGTGTTAAAATATGTGCTTTAACCATAGCAGGCGGAGGTTTCTAGATTTTGGTTGTCTTTAAAAAAAAATAATAATAAATAAATATAACCACTTTACCAGGTTATGCATGGTATGATGCATATATTGAATCTTGCTATTAATGGGTAATTTGGATTAATTGTGTGGTTTCATATATTTATAATTACTGAGAGTTTGTCATCAATCAAGTTCAATGGTCATGCGATGGCTATGTGGCATTTGGCAGACGCCAGATCTACTTACTCAAGGCTCTAGCAGCTTGATGGTGCTGGAATTTCTCAATCTGTAGTCTACGATCCAAACCACTGAGCTGCCTTTTCTCAATTTTTTTTCTTGATTTGAAAAATTGGTGAATTTGTGATGAAAACCATAAACATATATATAACTAGAAACCCTTAAAGACATTGAAATGGTTTCAGTGGTTATAATGGGACTTGTATTACCAAACACTCTCCAACTTAGAGAAAACAAATCGTCATCTGACTACTCATTCCTTAAGCAGGACAAACAAAAACCAAACAAACAAACAAACACAAATTCTTCTTCTTCTTTCGGCTGCTCCCATTAGGGGTCGCCACAGCGGATCATCCGTCTCCATACCACCCTGTCCTCTACATCTGTCTCTTTCACACCAACTACCTGCATGTCTTCCCTCACCACATCCATGAACCTCCTCCTTGGCCTTCCTCTTTTCCTCCTACCTGGTGGCTCCATCCTCAGCATTCTTCTACCAATATAATTCATGTCCCTCCTCTGCACATGTCCAAACCATCTCAATCTCGCCTCCCTCGCCTTGTCACCAAAACATCCTACATGTGCTGTCCCTCTAATAAACTCATTTCTAATCCTGTCCATCCTTGTCACTCCCAACGAAAACCTTAACATCTTCAGCTCTGCTACCTCCAGCTCCACCTCCTGTCTTTTACTCAATGCCACTGTCTCTAATCCATACAACATCGCAGGTCTCACCACAGTCCTATAAACTTTCCTTTCATTCTTGCAGATACCCTACTATCACAAATCACTCCTGTCACTCTTCTCCACCCACTCCACCCTGCCTGCACTCTTTTCTTTACTTCTAACACACTCTCCATTACTTTGCACTGTTGACCCCAGGTACCTGAACCTCCACCTTCTCCACCTCTTCTCCCTGCAACCGCACCACCCACTGCCCTCCCTCTCATTCACACACATGTACTCTGTCTTACTCCTACTGACTTTCATTCCCCTTCTCTCCAGCGCATATCTCCACCTCTCCAGGCTCTTCTCAACCTGCTCATTACTCTCACCACAAATCACAATATCATCCACAAACATCATAGTCCAGGGAGACTCCTGTCTGACCTCGTCCGTCAACCTGTCCATCACCACTGCAAACAGGAAAGGGCTCAGGGCCGATCCTTGATGCAGTCCAACCTCACCCTGAACCAGTCTGTTGTTCCTACTGCACACTTCACTGCTGTCACACTGTCCTCATACATGTCCTGCACCACCCTCACATACTTCTCTGACACACCTGACTTCTTCATACAGTACCACAGCTCCTCTCTCGGCACCCTGTCGTACGCTTTCTCTAAATCCACAAATACACAATGCAATTCCTTCTGTCCTTCTCTATACTTCTCCATCAACATCCTCAAAGCAAATAAGGCATCTGTGGTGCTCTTCCTCGGCATGAAACCATACTGTTGCTCACAGATGGTCACCTCTTCTCAGCCTGGCTTCCACTACTCTTTCCCATAACTTCATGGTGTGACTGATCAACTTTATTCCCCTGTAGTTACTGCAGGTCTGCACATCTCCCTTATGCTTAAAGATCGGTACCAGCACAATCCTTCTCCATTCCTCATTCATCCTCTCACCTTCCAGAATCTTGTTAAACAATCTGGTTAAAAACTCCACTGCCATCTCTCCTAAACATCTCCATGCTTCTACAGGTATGTCATCTGGTCCAACCGACTTTCCACTCTTCATCCTCTTAATCGCTGCTCTCACTTCCTCCTTACTAATCCTATCTACATCCTGCTTCACCAACTCCACATCATCCAACCTTCTCTCTCTCTGATTTTCCTCATTCATCAGCTGCTCAAAATACTCCTCCACCTTCTCAACACACTCTCCTCACTAGTCAACACATTTCCTCTCCATCCTTTATTGCTCTAACTTGCAGCACATCCTTCCCAGCTCGGTCCCTCTGCCTGGCCAATCGGTATAAATCCTTTTCTCCTTCCTTAGTGTCCAACCTCTCATACAGCTCCTCATATGCCTTTTCCTTGGCTTTCGCCACATCCTCTTTACCTGCTGCCGCATCTCCTTGTACTCCTGCCTACTTTTCTCATCACTCTGTCGATCCCACTTCTGTTTTGCCAACCTCTTTCTCCTTATGCTCTCCTGCACTTCCTCATTCCACCACCATGTCTCCTTGTCTTCCTTTCTATTCCCAGATGACACACTAAGTACTTTTCTAGCTGCCTCCCTCATCACTCCTGCATTAGTTTCCCAATCACCCAACACCTCATCACCACCACCGAGCCCCTGTCTGACCTCTTCCCTGAACCTCACAATACACTCTTCCTTCTTCAGTTTCCACCATCTTATTCTTCGTTCAGTCCTCACTCTCCTCCTCTTCTTCTTCGCCTCCAAAACCATCCTACAGACCACCATCCGATGCTGTCTAGCTACACTGTCCCCTGCCAACACCTTACAGTCTCCAATCTCCTTCAGGTTGCATCTCCTGCAGAGAACATAGTCCACCTGTGTGCCGCCTTCACGAACTGTCTTTGTTAACCCGTTGTTAACCCGGGCTTCGACCGATCCGGTATGAAATTCTTATTTGTGATCCGCATATTTGATTTGGCACATGTTTTACGCTGGATGCCCTTCCTAACGCAACCCTCCCCATTTACCCGGGAACTATTTAGAGAGTGCACTGGCACTCTTTGTGCATCCATAATGGCTGGGTTCACTAAAACAAACAAACACAAATAATGGTTTGTAATAGTAACTGTAATGGAATTTATAGAGTAATGAGGCTTAAGGCTTTACTAGCTTTAAATTAATAAGCAAATAATTACAGATATATCTCTGCCATCATTCTCCCCCCCCTCCCCCCCCCCCTCTCTCTCTCTCTCTTTCTCAATCTTTCTAGCTCTCTTCTCTCCCCTTCCCAATTCTTCCTCCCTTTCACTTACCCTCCATCTATCTTTCTCTCCCCTCTTTTTCTCCATCTCCCACTTTACTCTCTCTCTCTCTCTCTCTCTCTCTCTCTCTCTCTCTCTCTCTCTCTCCTCATTCTCCCTCCTCCTCGCTCTCTTTGTCACACAGACATAAGCATCCCTGTCAACTGAGCACTAGGCCACTGTGTGTTTGGAGTTCAGCACAAAGAGGTTAATCAGATTTACAGCACACATAAACATAATTGGTTGCTTTTATGGATTCAAATGAGCAATTAACTATAACAGCCGGTGTTCGCTTCACATCGGGACCCTGCGAGTGAGCTGGTGTAACGGTGAAGATAAGGACCCCACCGAGCCAATCAAGCTTCCCTTTCTTTTACACCTTTCTTTTGTTCCTCATACTGATACTGTTCAAGTGTGTGCTCTGGCTTTCCTGTGCATTCAATTGCTGAGTTTAACTAGCTGATCAATAGAGGTTGTTCATACTGAGTTGAATGTAAAGCAATTGAAACTAACCAACCAAATATCATTTTCAACAAAGCTATATAGGAATACATGTAATGGTATATATTAGCATTTTTGTTGTGACTCTACTGAACAGCATGTAGCATAGCACTATTTTAAGAGCAGATCTTAAACAAGCAGGTTGGAAATTCATTCCTTTATTTTTCCTCAGTGCCCACATTATCCTGGTTATAGTTTCTGAGAAACTGAAGTATCTCCTTGGAACAATAGGTTTGAGGAGGGTTTGGACAAGATGTTGGTCCGTTACAAAACAACACACACATGCACACGTTCTAAACTACAGAAGATCTATTAGCAAATTTCTTTAAAGGAAGCTAGAAAACGCTAAAGCAACCCACAGAGAACATTTGAATTAATGAAGAGACAATGGCTCAAGCTTAAAATTGAGCCTGGAACCGCTAAAGCTGAGTTTGAGGTTGGCCCACTAAAATGTCTAATCTTTGAATTCAAGAATAATTATCTCACTGATCATTTTGAATAAATTATCATGCCATGACTCTTGGAATACAAATACGCTCTTGCTCATTGCTTTTTATATAAAACTTGCAAAACTGCACACCTAAGGTACACGATACAGCCAAAAACCTTTTGGCTTTGTGCATTACAATCATCAGGTGTCCACAAACTTTTGCCAATATAGTGCACCTCATTTTTAATTACCTTCATTTGGAGTTGCCAAAAAATATATATTTTTGGTTTTGGTTATTTTAAAAGCGCCAACAAGTATTTACAATATTGTTGCTTTCTGCATAAAAAATATTGCCCAATGCATTTTTTCATAGTTTTTCCTATTTTTTCTCAGACACTTCTTAAAGATAATGATTTGTAATGATAATTTGTATTTAATAATGATCATTTGTATTATCTGTATTCATTGTATAACATACATAAAGACATCATGTCTAAAGCTGGACTATAGTCCCAGTTCAATCTTAGTTGGGAGGATGGTTGCAGACGTAAAAATTCTAATACAGTCTTCAGTCATAAAGTGACATAAAATGCTTTGACAGATGTCATGCCCTATTTATAATATGCACTCACATGACCAGCATGACCTGCAGCTTAATGGTAGAAAGGTGAGCAATAGAAAGGTGATGTTCTCTGTACATTATATTTATACATTTATCAGAAACATTAACTATTTTCGGAGAAAGGTTATAATTTTAATATCATTTTGGATGCATCCCACACCCACACCTGGCTGATCCATCCTGATGCACTACCTCTGAGTTGAGTTCTCTTCAACTGAAAACCACAAAAGCTAAAGATGTTCTCTACCTGAACAGCCTAAAGATCAATAAAGTAACTCTGGAGGAATCATAAAATTGGATGATTTGGACTGTAATTAATATAAACAGTCTGCTACAGTGGCTTTCACTGTGAACAGATTAGCACTCAAGTCTCCATCAGTGAACAGTTAATCACCTCAAAAATTGAACTATAATAGTTAATTCCCTCATTAGTTTGGCTCCACTCAGTATAGATACACTTATAGGGACTGATTTATTAAAAAAAAAACTTGAATCTATTCTGTGAATAGATAATTTATTTCTGGAAACCTGCCTCAGAACAATATCCAGGAGGAAAAAGCTATACAAATGAAATGTAACTGAATGCTTCTCATGGTTATTTTGTTTGGTTTTTATAGCTCAATACATTTTCAATAAAGCCTTGCACAATAATATGATGAATTTGTACTTGAATTTACTGAGGTTTGAGGTTAACCAATAGAGGTCTGATTTTGTTTGTTAAGCACAGAGATGTTTATAGCATAATTATGGCAAAACCTTCATTCCTATAGCAATGTAGCAATGTATGTAAATAAATATAATATAAAAATACAAATATACAATGAATGTATTAATGTAACGTAAACATGCATATACATGTTTGTATTTTTGAGAAAATCGAGTTTCAACATGGCTAAACAACATTTTAGGCTTCATTATCCTTCCAGACACTCCTATAAAACATGAACATGACATGCACTGTTAAAGGAAGTCTGATCCTTGGGCTACAAGGAGCAATCTGTTATTGAAAATGAGCTTCCCAGCTGCATTATCATTTCCAAAATTAATTAGTTTGTATGAGGCTTCAGAATGTACACACAAATGTGTTTTATCCTTGGAAATATGTAACATGAGTCACCGATTTATCATGTTTTGCACTTTTATTGCTTTGATTTATTTCTTTTTTGTCGTTTGCCAAAAATTGGCATTGAGGGTAGAGGATTAATTTGTAGCCAGTATACATGCACAATAAAAACAAAAACATAAAAACCAGATAGATGCAAATGCAGGAAACTCAATACGTCTTTAATACATGACGTGCAAACAAATCCGAATCGTGTGGCAGAATATAGGTCAGAAATCAGAAAAGGGTCTGATGATCGACAAAACAGGAGACACAACGCTTGGCTTGAATCAAAAATCAGGGGCTTAGTATCGTCAGGAGTACAATAACAAAAACAGAGTGTATACTTCAGAAAAATCATGAATAAACCAGTCTTTGTATATAGAGACTGTGGGTTTGTGTCTAATCGAAGTGGAGTCTGTGGAAGCCATGTTTCAAAGCTGCGATGCTTGCTGGGAAATTGAGTCGATGTGACTGACTGCTGTAATCTGACAGTATGTTTGCTAAATAAAGTGCAGTGTTGTAGTATGCATTAGTAATGTCAATAGTGAGCATATTTACTTGATGATAACAACACATTTGCCTTCCAGGTGAGGCCATAATTTTTTTTATCTGCTGCTCATCGCAACATTAAAGCCCAAGCTTGAATTCTTTAAACAGCAGAGCCTTATATCAGATGGTAATAAACCGTTTTAAGATGAAGCCTGGCTGTCAGAAATTCCTTGTTAGATGTGTTAGATTATAGACAAAGAGAAGGTATATAACCTAGATTGCCCTAATCAATAACCACAATATGCTGCCATGGAAGGGTTGAAATGCTTCTGTCTGATAGCCGTTCCTTTCTATTTCTTATTCATTATTCTGCATTGATGAAGGTAGATGAAGAACCTGAATGAGGAAAATGAGAAAAAAGAATGAGGGGTTGTGGTAGATAGCGGTCTGTAATGAAAAACGGACCGGAGGATTGGATGATCATTGTAATATAATGCATATGGCAAGTATTTTAGGTGACAGAAAAAAGAACACTATGAAGACACCCACTCCATAAGAATCCCGGCGTGATTAGCTCTTCCCCGTCTCTTTTTTCTCCGGCAAACCGGTGATAAATGCATCCTTCCCTTTCCGTGACCCTCAAGGTCATGAGAGCAATGGAATGAAGCAGCCTCCGCAGCTGCTTTACTCTCAGCCCAAGTAGGTAGTTGCAGAATAATTCATTCCTTTGCAGATGCACACATACACATACCTGCACCGCCTGCACATTTAATCTTAAATGTAATCAAACGGCCTTTGAATGCAAGTGTCCAGACTGCAGTGGGTTTGGAGAGCAGAGGACGGAGTGGTAGGGAAGGGGTCATCTGTACACTTGTGGCATAAAATGCAATATATTTTAAAATATGGATGAGTAAGTGGCACAAAGGGAGAGCATTTGGTGTCTCGATATCCCCTCCCAGAGAGATTGGTGGTGCCATTCAGCACTGTTCCCCTTCTGTCACACACGACAAACCCAGCCAATCTGACATGCTTCACTGCAAGCGACAACACATTTATTAAACATCAGCACTGGGCAAAAAAGGAAGATGCATGTGTGTGTGTGTGTGTGTGTGTGTGTGTGTGTGTGTGTGTGTTTGTGTACAAATGTGAAACTGGAGGTAAAATCATCCAACCTTGGCTGACTGGAGTAGTCCTGTGAGAAAAGGGAAAGGGTGGGTAAATGTGTGGGTTGAGATGGAGCGCGTGTGTATGTGTGGAGGGGTGTGGTGTGAATTTGAGGGCGAGACTCGCAGTGAACAGGAGTGTTTATTAATGAGCTGACAGAACAACCACAACAGCATAACCGAGTGTGAAGGGGAGATAATGGCCCAAGGGGAACACTGTCTGACATTTTATATAAGTTATACACCAGGGTACATTTCACTATAAAGTGAGTTTTCCTCTGGCTCCAAAACCATCCGGTAATATTTAACAGCCTGATTATAATTGTTATTGAAATAATAATATTCTAATAAAAGGCCTGTAACTGTAGCTAGCTAGCTAAAAATGTAAAAAAAAAATTATATATGTGTATATATATATATATATATATATATATATATATATATATATATATATATATATATATATATATATATATAAAATGTAAAATAAGTTTGTACAAAAATGCACAAAAAAAACCTAAACTATAAATGTCTCATTAGTCAAAACTGTGCGACTGGCTAATAATACAAATTCCACAATAGTCTCACTTCTGGCCTAAATAGAACTATAGGTAAAACGGTAAATGTGCGATTTATTATTATAATTGATTTATTTTGCTGTTTTACATGTGCTCAGTGAATAAATGAATGATGATTTGTTTTCTTGACTATATTTTTTGTAACTGCATTGTGAGGTTTCATGGTGTGTCTGACTCATTTTCCCTCAACACAGCAAATCCCACATCCTAGTTGAATTGGACTTGACAAAATACATGTTTCAGAGATAGAACTTTAGACTTTAAAAATTAGCGCTTGCAGAGCAGGTGAAAACACAAAAGAAGATGGAATGACAAATTCATATTTAATGAGTGGAAAGTGAGCTAGCTTGCCAGTTAGCCAGTTAGCTGATGGGCAATCACATGAGTGTGGCTTCTTTTTGGATCTATTTTACAGAAATCAACAAAAACATTTGGCCATATAGTGTCTATATAGTGAAATGTTACTTCCTCATTAATTATTCCTTCAATGAAGAGCTAAAGCGATAACATAATAATACAACAGTTATTCAGACATTGTGTCATCTTAATTGTAGCCGTGTCAATGTTCAGTATAGCCACACTCTTGCTTGGTTTTGCAATATGGCAGAACAAATAGTGCAAATTGCTCAGCTTTTGCGTTAATCGGGTTAAAACACCTCAGAGTGCCTAAAAACAACAGAAAAGTGACTGTGAGGAAAATGCACTTCCAACATTCTCCTTTTGCTGAGGAGGAACAATAGAGGACACAAGCTGATTAAGATCAACGGTGACTGGAGTAAGATTGATCTTCCATCCAGTTGAGTTAACTAACATTGCACTACATAGCACAGAATGAGCAAGAGAGAGAAAAGAGAGAGAGGAGGAATTGGCTAATATAGTGGCTAACCATATTACTAATAACCATACGCGCTGTAGAGGTATTTATTTTTTTCTTTATTGTGGCTGTCATCTAAATCCAAGGAAGTATCGTTTTCTCCTCTCAGCAGCAATGTTTTGTTCTCTATAAGCTCCTCTATCCTGTATGCCATCCCCTGGTGTTTTGGTATGTTTCCTGCTCTCTCTCTCTTTTATACAAGATGCAATGAATTATTAGTGCTGCCTTGAGATCTGTAAGCCTGCTTTTGCTACTAAGTCCTGATTCCACAGAGACAGAGAGAGCGGAAGGGACAAATGAATGAGAAAAAAAGATAGAGGGAGATAGATGGGATAGATGGGAGAAAATAAAACAAAATGGACACAAGGGAAAGAATGTGGTCTGTTTTGTGTATTTGTGGTGAATGGGGTGATTTACCAACCGTATTACGGTATTAAAGAGGCATAGATGTGACACCAGGTCCACAAAACACACACACACACACACACACACACACACACACACACACACACACACACACACACACATACACACACTACCTGCAGCATCCTATAACCCTGAAACAGTTTTTTTTTTTTTAATGTCAACCTTTAAGAAAACCTTTTCATGTCCATAGTGTCATTAAGACAATTTATGCAAACCTGAACAATAAACCATAACCTGAACCATAAACTGAACCATAAACCATAACCTGAACCATGAATTATAACCTGAACTAAAAACTGAACCATGAACCATAACCTAAACCACAAACGAAAACCTAAACCATAATTTGAACCATAACCTGAAACATGAAACAAAAACCTGAACCATGAACCATAACTTGAATCATAACCTCAACCGAGATTGATGAACATGAACGAAATACACAAGACAAAACAATGAGGCGCAAGAGGAGACACTTGTGCCTATTCATCAAAAATTTGACACAGGTGCAAGCAGACAAATAATAACAGTTGAGCTGTGATGGCTGATGTCTGGTGGCATTAATCCTGACACTGTAAAGCACATGTGAAAGTTTTTTATCTTTATTTTATATTTGTTTTAAACATCAAATATTATGTAGGTAATATTCTAAATAATATAATGTATTATAAATCCATGTTATATGTTATATATTGTATACAAAATATTAATATTTTATACTATTCCAACTTTTATTTCTTTTCTTTTCTTTGATTTCTATTCTTTATTCTATCTCATTTCATATCAAGTTATTATGTGATATTTTAATTTGAAGATTTGTAAACCTGATATTAGTGGGATACAAACAGTGTAAAATCTACCACATACTAAATACAAACATGAGAATCTGCTTTGATATACTGTGTGAATAAAAGTCTTTGTGATTCTCTTATGTGTGTGTGATCACTCGAGTGTGCGAGTGAACGGTAAAACACGGTGCTTTCCAGACTGCACCCAGAACTGCACTTTAACCTCACAGCTCATTCGCAGCATTGGTTTATTTATAGAACAAATGAATATCATTAAGCTGTAACATTCTCCTTTTGTTCATTAAATACAGACATGGACAAATTAGTTTTTGATTCTTCTTCTCCAAAAAATAAGAAGAACCCACGGTTTATTCTAAAGTGACTTGCAACGGAAAAAAGTCATTGGCATCCATCATTGTTGTTTCCATGTTTAATACCAATCAGATTTCTGATTAGATGAAACATTAAATATAAAATGCAACCACATATTTTGTTGCACGATCTTTAGAGGTGATCACTGTAAACTAGTGATTTCTAGTGTTCACTGTGTTCATGATCATGAAGGTCTGTGTTCTGGGTCTCAGGTTTGAAGGCTGCTCTTTCAAGACAGCATGTTCTATAGATGTTGAATAGGATACAGATCAGGACACATTAAAGGCCACTTCAGACCAGTCAGTCAGTGTTTTGTTCTAGTTGTTCCTAGGAGCTTTCAGCTGTATGCTTTGGGTCCTGTTGAAGGACCCAGGAGATGCTTCTGACACTGGGTAGTACATTCTGCTCCAGAATGGCTTGGTAGCCCCGAGATTACATTGTGTCCTACATAGATTCAAGGCTTTCAGCAGCAGCTGCAGGAAAGCAGCCCTCAAACATCCTTACCCTCCTCCCTGTTTTATAGCAGCCATCATGTCCTTTTCTTTGAAATCTTGATTTCTGTGTCTGTGAATATACAGCTGATGTGCCTTGCCAAAAAGCTCTGGTTTTGTCTCATCTGTCCAAGGGACATTGGACATGTCATTGTAATATTGGTACCAACACATTTGTGAATATCTGTACAGAATTTTATGTTAGAATATTAATCTGACAAGTGTACAGAGAAAGAAAAAAACTTAAGGAATTAATGATAATTAAAGAAATAGCAAAAAATGAAAATATATATAGGAAGAAAAAGCTATAAAATTTCATGCAAATATTCCAGATGTGGAAGAGGAACAGATTACCATAGATCCGAATAGGTAAATAATCATATTAAGCAGCAAGAGGTTACATCCAGAATTCAGCTACGCACTGGATTTCTACTAATTAGCATCACTCAGTGCCTAATTGGTGTTGCATAATTCAGCTGAGAGGACCACCAGAAGTCAATTGTAAACAGTGCAATGGAAAAAAAATTATCTGGAAGACAAAGAGAGTTTATACTCCATACAAATACGTGTCTATATGTGAGCAGGTGTGGATGTGACAAAGGCCAGTTTCAGGACACCAGACCATGCTGCTCCTGTGCTAAACATACACTGATTGGGAGGCTGAGAAGGGACTGGTTGTCTAGCAATTAATTGATGGAGGTCAGAAGAAATAATGGATAACCAAAACAACTTAAAAAAAAGTCTGGGGATTCAAATGTGTAATTATGGTTTTCACATATTTAATGTTTATAATAGCCCTGTATGTTTAATCCATCCATCCATCCATCCATCCATCCATCCATCCACACAATAAAGCTGCATGCATATGACACAAAGCTCAGGCTTTCATCAGGATATTACCAAAATCTGAACTTGAACTTGCCGACAGTTAATAAGAAAGACAGTAATGTAATGTCGGTTATCCATATTTAACTGCTATAAATCATTCTGTCGTGCACTTTACATTCTTGATCTCTTCTTCGGTTGCCTATTGCGATTTGCCCTCCTGAAAAAGAACCCAGGAGCATTGCTGATTTGAGCAACTTTACATAATCACATGCTAATGAATTCAATAACTAAAGGAGACCAACCCAGGTAACTTCTCCCAGGAGCTATGGTGCTGAGGTAAAAAAAATAAAATCCATCCAAAAATTTGCAAATGTCAAATCTTTTTTGCGGTTAATTGAAAATTTTGCTTTCTTTTCACCTGCACTTTTTTTTTCTCTATACTGGCCATCCAAGATTTTATCCCAGCGTTTGATATCCTCATTGGGGAGATTATTAAAAAAAAAAGGAGGCGGGGGGGTTTACATAAAGAAAAAAATACTCTAATAGGAAGGGCAACCTGGCACAGGAAGTGAGTGTCTCTGGTCTTTGTGTGTCTGATGAGCGCTCGGCATGTAATTACACACTGCCGTAGGACCAGTTCCAGCCTCTCTTATGCACTCGCTGTGCTTAATAGAGAGAAAGAACTGCCGCTTTAAGGACACACGCAAACTCACAACGGAGTGCCAGGACCGGCCCGGGCTAATGAGGACCCCACTTTATCCACATTACTCCCTCCTCCTCCTCCTCTTTATGGCTGTCTCAAACCCACACTTCATGCCACAGCGTTTGACTGCTTTCTATGCTCCTGGCACTGACACACTGATGGGACCAAAGCCAAAATAACTGAGGGGGTTCCAGCGATTTATTCATATGTTTCATAGCAAGGTGTTGTTGAAATTTACTGCAAATCCTAGTTGTAATAAAACTAATTATTAAAAATAGAAACTGGAACAAAGAGCTCAGTCAGTGCATTGAGGATTCAATGTATTACGATAACATATACTATACAGTCTTCTGTAATACAATGTAACTGCTGAGCATGTTTGCACTGATGCATGATGATTATAGATGTACATTTTTACACTTTTTTTGTCTTAGTCAGAACAATGGCCAGAATTTACAATTCACATCAAATGTGTTCAATAGTGTTGAGGTCAGAGCTCTATAGCAGGCCACTTAAGATCTTCTACTCCAACCCATGTAAAGCCCATCTTTATGGAGCTGGCTTTATGCACAGGGCATCATGCAGAAACAGGTTTGGGTCTCCTAGTTCAAGTGAAGGAAAAATTCATGCTGTCACATCCAAAGATGTCCTATACATTGTGTGTATCCAACTTTATGCTAACAGTTTGGGAAAGTTACGGATTGCCCCGCTGATGTTATTGACCGCCACAGAACTCTGGTCAGGCTGTTAGCTAGCAAGCAGCTACACTAGCAGCTATATAAAAAGTACAGAAATCACAGTTAAAACTCATGCTAAATATTGTTAACATTCTGTAGCCAAAATGAAGATCACATGGTGGTCTCCTGTAATGCTCTGTGCTATTACAATGGAGTACAGTGGAGTACACTTACAGCTTCACAAACGACATTGCGTACAGCGCAACCAGGGATTCTGCACACTCGCCACTTGCGCTAAAAAGGAATGAATTCATAACACTTATAGTGTGTATATTTACAATTTAATGCACTTGTTACCAGTAAGAGTTATACTCATGGTCAGGTTATGGTTTTCCTTTATGTTTCATGTCGTTCAGTATTAATTTGTATCTCTTCACAGTAGCCTGTCTTCTGTTTGAACAAGTGTATTCTGTCAAGTGCAAAAGGACAAAGGGTCTCTCTCAGGCACTTAGGATACTCAGGCAACAATAGTTTATTTCTGATTTCAAAATCATGAAGGTGCAGCACATGGATATGGAAAATGCATACACCCTGAAAGAACTCAGAACCGAACATATGAAAAAAGAAATGTTGCCTATGTACAAATATAAAACCTTGAATCATGCTCCTTTTTTCCTTTTTTCCGTTCTTGGAGTAAAATTAATTTAAAAACCTGTGATGTCACATTAGGTTCTTTTATAGATCATCAAGGACTTACACATGACTCAAGCAGCTTCAAATAGTAATACAATGATATGAATATGGGTCATAATATGTATATGGTTTGACTTAAGTAATAAGTTAGCAAGTTATTACACCCTAAACCACAAGCGTCTCGAGAAACGAGAGGAATCCTTAGAAAACCCAAGGAGTGCACATGAAGACCCTTGAGACGTCCACACTTCCCTAAATACCACCCTTGCTGCCCTAAAATCTTGATTTTATTTTTAAATAGTGAAATGTATGCTATGCATGTATTCTGTCAAAATTAACACGTTAACAACGCTTTCATTTTAACGCACGAATGATGCAGCATGCATTACTGTTTGTCAATAATTTTATCAAAAATATACATAAATAAATATAAAAGAGGTGAGTATGGTTTCACTAAAAATAAACATACATTTGCATACAGCATTTGTTTATGGCCATGTTGATTAGAGTATTAAAAAGTTTTATCTTAAGTATTTACTTAACTCATGAAAATCATGCGATTAATCACGATTAAATATTTTAATCTATTGACAGCACTGATTTATTCATATTCATTTATCCAGACTGTTCAAATGAGAAAAGATGGCCGTGAAAAAATCTTTTGGGTTTTGATCGCATGTTAAAACAAAATTCACAACAATATTCTGCTCTCATGGATAACAAACAATTGTAAACACAACACAATGCCCTTCAGGGCACATTCACACACTATCACGCAATATGGACAACTTAGAGGTGCCAATCAGGTAGGGGAGGAAACCAGAGTACCCTGGAGAACATTTATACATATAAATGTCCTTATCCAGACAGCGACTTACAATTTTATGCCATTTATACATGAACAGTCTGGCAAAAAAAAAAAAACAACCCTGGAGGTATGAAGCAAACGTGTTAACCAAATTATTATTGTTACAATGAAATATTGTATATACAGTCGGATTCTAGTGTACTCATTTCTTCTATTTAGTACTGAATAAAATATAAACATGAAATGCTACACCTTCTGTTTGTGTGGAAATTGACATCACAGAAATGTATTCAAACATCCACAGCGTGTAAAGTGAGGTGGTTTTACTGTCACTAAATTTGGTTGGATCTATTTTTTTAGTGTTTATGAGATTAAATATGAACAGGAAGTGAGCACTTATTATTGCGAAAAGTTTTTACTTCATGAGTACCTTGTGAAATGTGTACTGTCAGCAGTTGAATTGTGTCTGGTACTTTAGGGACTTTTCAGAACTTGATAACATGCTGAGATTGTGTTCCTGGAAGCTAAAACAAGTTCCTGCTCCCACCTCAAACAGACAAAATAAGTGCAAATTCTACACTGTAAAGATAGGAGAAAAAGAGATGTAACACACATACACTTGCTTTCTGAAAACAGGTTTGACACATACCCCAGATAAACAATTGATAAATAACAGTCTGTACTGCTGTATAACCTGAAGTATTGTTATGGTTATGTATCTCGTTCACACGTTAATGCCTTTCACTCTATACAATTCCGCCTGTCTGATCAGTTGGGGGCCACTTCGAGGTCATTTATATGTACAGTGGAACCCGCTTATCTCGACCTCGGTTACCTCGAAAACCCTA
Organism: Silurus meridionalis; assembly: GCF_014805685.1. Lineage (NCBI taxonomy): Eukaryota > Metazoa > Chordata > Actinopteri > Siluriformes > Siluridae > Silurus > Silurus meridionalis. The sequence goes on along the minus strand of NC_060897.1, from coordinate 17,866,811 downwards.
TTAAGTCGACGTTTTTGAAGTGGAACCGCCAAATTCTCATTTTTTATCGGTTATGTCGAATTTTTTTGTCGCCGAACCCTAATATCTCGAGCACAAGGGGGGAAAAATTTGCCATTTAACGTCGGTTATCTCGGTGCAGCCGCAGAAGAACTCGCGGAAGTGGCGGAGAAATCAAGGCTTACAGCTGCTACAGGTGTTGTATTGTATACTGGTGAATCTCTGCTGTTAGTTAGTGCTAGTGTTCGTAGTGTTAGTAGGGGCGCGGCGCGGCTTTGGGAAGGAAAGAGCAGCCGTTGAGAGTGCCGGTGGGAAGGCACGTACCGGGAAACGCATGAGCGATAACAACGACCGCCGTGAACCAACATATACCAACAATAACGGACGGTGAGAGTGTGGAAGTTTAAATAGGAGCTGGTGATGATGCTAAACGAGCACCATATGTGCGCGATTGAAGCCGGGAGCTTCAGAGAAAGCGGCCGAGAAAGCACCTGACATGCTGAAGGGGGCCAAAGAGGGCGTGGCAGGTGGATTCCTGACAGATAAACATGTACTGTATGTATTTTTATAGCATGCCTTCATCAAACAAATCGCGGCAACGCTGTTGTGTAAAAAAAACCTTTAAAAACACGTGCGTGCACATTCTTATTTATTAGCGCACATCATGTACAAAATTTCAAGCACGTTAATATACTGCCGCCATTTTGATTTTCGTTTATCTCGATCATCGGTTACCAGTACATTATACAGTACTTTGAACCCATTTCTCCAAAGTATTGCCATCATTACATTTGTTGTAGTAACACTGAAATTTGAATATGGGCAATACCAAGGCACATAAATAATAATCATGCCTTACATTTCCAATGCTTACTCTCTCTGCGAAGTTTTACAAGTTCTTCTTGTGTGTGCTTAATCTATCTATCTATCTATCTATCTATCTATCTATCTATCTATCTATCTATCTATCTATCTATCTATCTATCTATCTATCTATCTATCTATCTATCCATCCATCCATCCATCCATCCATCCATCCATCCATCCACACACCCACCCACCCATCCATCCATCCCTCCATCCATCCATCCATCCATCCATCCATCCATGTCTATTCAATTTCATTGTCCCAAAGCAGCTTTACAGAAATAAATAGATTACAAATATAGATTTTAAATGTATATATTAATAAATAATACGTTTATCTCTAATGAGTGAGCCAGTGGTAATAGTGGTGAGGGGAAAAACTTTCTGAGATGGTCTGAAAAAGAAACCTTGAAAGGAACCAGACTCGAAAGAGGACCCATCTTTATAATCAACACTGAATGCCATTTATTACAGTTCCATTATTGTTGATTGTAAAATTGTTAATGGTGATCATAGCAAAGCCATTGCAACACACTGGTTATATTAATTACAGTTCAGATTCATCTTCATTTTTTGTCTTCACTACAGTAACCTCATGGAGCTTTAGACTGTTCATGTGCAGCCACAGTGTGGCCAGCAATTGAAGACTACTTCATCCGGAGGTAGGGTGTCAGGAATAATAAGGTCTGGAAAGAGGAAAGGGACAGGATCACTGTTACCTATCTATCTCTCTGTCAGGATTATGGGACGCAACTATTTTTCCGATCAGCCACTGCAGCTCAAATACTGCACATCACATGATCGTTTGTGTACCTGATTCACATTCAAAGTTTATTAAGCACTCTTATTATGCACTCATCTTGCATGTCTTTATCTCAGGTTTGTCTTTTTCTGCTTGCCATTCTTGTTTGTCAGTGTTTCTACTTTGTGCTTACATGAAGGTTTTTCCTTGTTCGTGTTCTGTAGTATTTTGTCTGGTTTTTGTATACTTGCACATATTTATTACATATGATATAATGAATATGGTGTAGAGTGAATAGTGACAGTAAAATGTGTGATAAATGTGTGATGTGGACTTTTTAATGTTTTTGTTGGGGGGATTTTGTTTAGTACTGATGTTAGAATGGGGTAGATGGACAAATATTTTGTTAAAGTTTTAAAGTAATTATGGTGTTTTAAATTACATAAATCATCAGGACACCATACGCAACCTTTGCTATGTTGCCACATGGACAGTTTTAATTGCCGGATGTGTGCATCATGGCGGTTTTTGGTTCTTGATTTGAGACTTCACACATCACTAAAACAGATTTTCGGTGGAGTTAACACATTTTTTTTATTTATTTTTTTATTTTTAAAAATCTAAATAAAGAAAGGACATCATGACTAAATGTGTGTTGTGTTGAAGGTCTTTAATATTTATTTACTTATATTTTCAATAAAATCAAACAGAAACACTCGCTGCATTCATCGCGTGTTAATAAAATTTGTGACGTTAAAATGAATTACCCTAAAATAATTTTTTTTTTCATGTTATATGAGTAAATCTGATTACAGTAAAGGCAAGGGTTTTTATGTCTGCAAAGCCACAATATGATTTTTAAATTCGATGCAAAATGAATTAAATTAAGCTGAATTTACATTATTACAATTACACAAAATGCAGGATAATACAATAAAAGAGGGAAAAAAAGCATATTGACAAGAAAACCCCATATAAGTTGACACAATGGAAATTCTCACCAAGAACCTTTATTTAAATTAACCTTCGTTCATTTTATAAATTCAAAGATAGTATGGTTATAATATATTGGGACCAACTGAAGTCACACGCCATCGTCATTTACCTTTGAACTGTGGTAACCTACATTCAGCATGATTTATATAACACCACACCGGCTCTTGTTATGTCACCTATCATGTCAAGTGTCTATGTGGAAAAGATAAATCGAGCGTATCGGCCATCATGATATTGACTGGACAGTAATCAGATACATGTTCATAATGAAGCTGTGGGTTTATTAAATAGTCTTTTAGGGGTGGGGGGTAGTCAGCTAGCAGGGAGGAGAGACAAGACAGCCTACAGGGCAGCATCAATGTGCCAGCTGAGACCCAGAGATTGTTACCACAGCAACGGCGGGCAGGAGATATAGAAGCTGCCAAATTGAAAATGTCAATTACACTGAGTATGTAGATATGGTGAAGCCTGGGTGAAACTCAGAGTAGAGGGATGTGTGTGTGTGTGTGTGTGTGTGTGTGTGTGTGTGTGTGTGTGTGTGTGTGTGTGTGTGTGTGTGTAGAAGGTGCTGTTAATGTTCCAGGCGGTAGGCAGGAGGGATAAGAAATGGAGTCCATGGGCAAGGACAAAGAAAGCAAATGACACGCTGCCTCATAATACGATTTCTTTGAAAGCAGGCAGACGGTTCTGAGACTTAACATATTCACTTCGTACACACACACACACACACACACACACGAACACACGCACACACGAACACACGAACACACGCACACACACAATTAAGTGTATGTTTGCTCTCTTCCAGCCACTATTATTCTTCGCCTTTCTCTGAACAGAGGTTTTAATGATAAGGACTGCATCTCAGACAAAGGCACCACTGGCTAGACAAACACTCCACCAATCCAAATATTGATCCCGATGCATGCGAGGACCGCAGATCAATGCAGGCAAAAGAAATTCAGACTGGGGTCACAAAGGAATTGAAATCAGCGATAGGAGAGAACAGAGACACACACACACACAAACACACACACACACACACACATCCACACATCCACACATCCACACACTCCAATCCCCATGGAGATGTGGTGGAGAATCCATAATGTTTACGCTCAGACATCTTAGAGCAGGACTACTGAGAAACCATTTTACAGGGCAAAAATTGCAGACACACACAGAATACCCTGCACACCCTGTTTATCCATATAGATGTTAAAAACATAACAGTCATCACTCTACCTAATACTACCTCATAAAATTTTTCACCAGACACATATGAAGTTATCTCAACGACTATTTTAGATTAGTTTGTTTTTCAAGACCTGGCTGGAGATATGAAGGTTGGGACTCTTCAATCGACTAGACTTTGTTCTTTGTATTATTTATTCAGCTAACAGAACTACATGAGGTAACAGCAGAAGATACATAAACATGGCTACATGTAATCAAATCAACACACGATTCACTTGAAATCTCAGCATGCGATAATCTATAACTGAGAAAATCGAATTCCCAGACGAGAATCAGACTTGGCGATATGGAAGAGCGTTCGGAGGCTGCGTCGACTGTGATAACAGGGTTGCTAATGATTTGTCAGTGATAGTGTTGGAGACCCGTGTGTGTGATTTTATGATGCGGCGTTGACTTGGTTGCATGCGAGTGAGAAAGAGAAGGCAAAAGTGCATGTGTTTAAAGATATATATGAACATGTATGTTTGTGTGGGTATGTGGGTGTTGTATTTGATGCTTATTCATAAAGTTTGCTTCAGGAAAGACGTTTTTCTTTCATTGATTCCAGTCAATGCTCGTCATCACCTATGTCACAATGTATATTGTATGTATATATACATAAATTAAAGGAGGCTTTTTACTTGTCAAATGTACTTTACAGCACAGATTCTGTCGTCGCATGTCCCAGCGATACATCATTTGATGCCCTTATCCAGAGCAAAAAGTACAAATTGTGAATAAAAACAGAATGCAATGATGTGGAAGTTTCAAATTTCAATATTTTATTCAGAATACAACATAGATGACATATTAAATGTTTAAACTAAGATAATTTATAATTTTAAGGGACAAATAAGTTGATTTTAAATTTCACATCTCAAAATTTTAAATAACACATCTCAAAAAAGTTGGGACAAGGCCATGTTTACTACTGTGTGGCGTCCCCTCTTCTTTTTATGACAGTCTGCAAATGTCTGGGGACTGAGGAGACAAGTTTCAAGTTTAGGAATAGGAATTTTATCCCATTCTTTTCTAATACAGGCTTCTAGTTGCTCAACTGTCTTAGGTCTTCTTTGTCGCATCTTCCTCTTTATGATGCGCTAAATGTTTTCTATGGGTGAAAGATCTGGACTGCAGTCTGGCCATTTCAGTACCCGGATCCTTCTTCTACACAGCCAGAATGTTGTAATTGATGCAGTATGTGGTCTGGCATTGTCATGTTAGAAAATGCAAGGTCTTCCCTGAAAGAGACGACGTCTGGATGGGAGCATATGTTGTTCTAGAACTTGGATATACCTTTCAGCATTGATGGTGCATTTCCAGATGTGCAAGCTGCCCATGCCATACGCACTCATGCAACCCCATACCATCAGAGATGAAGGCTTCTGAACTGAGCGCTGATAACAACTGGGGGTGTCCTTATCCTCTTTAGTCTGAATGACATGGCGTCCCAGTTTTCCAAAAATAACTTCAAATTTTGATTCGTCTGACCACAAAACAGTTTTTTTCACTTTGCCACAGTCCATTTTAAATAAGCCCTGGCCCAGAGAAAACTCCTGCGCTTCTGGATCATGTTTAGATATGGCTTCTTTTTTGACCCTTTAGAGTTTTAGCCAGCAATGGCGAATGGCACGGTGATTTGTGTTCCCTGACAATGTTTTCTGGAAGTATTCCTGAGCCCATGTTGTGATTTCCATTACAGTAGCATTCCTGTATGTGATGCAGTGCTGTTTAGGGGCCCAAAATATCCAGTATGGTTTTCCGGCCTTGACCCTTACGCACAGAGATTGTTCCAGGTTCTCTAAATCTTTGGATGATATTATGCACTGTGTTTTTCTCTGAGAAACTCCTATCTGATATTGCTCCACTTTTTTTCACCGCTGCATTGGGGAAATTGGTGATCCTCTGCCCAGCTTGACTTCTAAAAGACATTGCCACTCTGAGAGGCTCTTTTTATACCCAATTATGTTGCCAATTGACCTAATAAGTTGCAAATTGGTCCTCTAGCTGTTCCTTATATGTACCTTTTAACTTTTCCGGCCTCTTATTGCTACCTGTCCCAACTTTTTTGGAATGTGTAGCTCTCATTAAATCCAAAATGAGCCAATATGTGGCATGACATTTCAAAATGTCTCACTTTCAACATTTGATAATTTATCTATATTCTATTGTGAATAAAATTTATGAGATTTGTAAATTATTGCATTCCTTTTTTATTTACAATTTGTACAGTGTCCCAACTTTTTTTGGAATCGGGTTTGTACAACTGAGCAGTTAAGGGATAAAGGGTCTTGCTCAAGGCAAAGCCCAGCAGTGGTAGCCTGGTGGTGGTGGAATTTAAACTCATGACCTCCTGAACGAAGGTCCAACACATTAACCAATGAGCCACCACCTACCACCTCATATACATATTATTATTATTATTATTATTATTTATACTTTTTGAACAAACTGCCCAAGCCCAAACAAATCAGATCAGAGGGTGAAATCCCATTGTGATCTGTCATTAAACAAGTATTTAACAGCAGCACTCTTGAAATATACAGTATAATCCCATTTCCTTCCCATCCTACTGATTTAATTATGTATCTGTGTGTCAGATTGCATACTAATTAACACTGTTGTCACATCTTCTCACAGTGTTGTCACATGGCTCATGCTAGAACAGTGGGTATGAACGACAGTGCATAGCTTCCACACTCATTACCATTAAGCCTCATTTATCAAGCTGGATATGAACAAATGTATTCCTAAAGAGCTCTTATGCCAGAGCTCATGGTATTCATAAAAATCCCATCAGAAACCTACAGGAGCGCATGTCTATAAGGAGACTAATTAACAGAAACCGCAAACGGCAGGCTGCGAATCGCATAATTGGCGACGAGTCACTGTGAATTTATTTGCAGATTGCGCTGTCAGGTTTGGATAGCCTAATTATTTCAATTTCACACGCAAAGTCGCTCATTGCGTTTTGACAACTTGATAGAAGCCATCCAAATCAAATCTCTAAATGAAGACAAATAAGACAAGCTGATCAATTAAGACAAAAAGAAATGGCTGCAATGGCCAAAATTGCATAGGAATTTCTTTTCTGGCAATTAGGACACACACACACACACACAAAATATCACACTATGCAAAAGTATTTGGGCACCTAAACTCATGATTTTTGAAAATTGCAGTTCAAATTTTGTTCCCTTTCACTGTTAAAGTATCCTCCAGTTCTCTGGGAAGATGTTCCACTAGATATTGTGGAGATTCGTGCTCATTCAGCCACAAGGGCATTACTAAAGTCAGGTACTGATGTAGGTAAGGTGACGAGGCCTGGGGTGCAGTCAGTGCTCACATTCATCCCAAAGGTGTTCATTAGGGTTAAGGTCAGAGCTCTATAGCAGGAAATCTTTCACTCCAACCCATGTAAATCATATCTTCCTGGAGTGCATCTTTATGCACTCTGGAACAGGTTTGGGTCTTCTAGTTTAAATGATGGGAAATTTTAATGCTATTACACTCAAAGACACCCTATACCTTAAAACTAACACTAGCACTATGGATTCTTTAAAGTTTTATGTCCAGCTGCAAGAATTTCTTTTAAAAGGAGAAAAAGTTTGTAGTCGATTCGAAACTTAACCGGAAGCCAATGTAGGGACGATAAGATCGGGGTTATGTGGTCATATTTTCTTGACCTAGTAAGAACTCTTGCTGCCGCATTCTGAACTAAGTGAAGCTTTTTTATTAATGACACAGGACATCCACCTAGTAATGCATTACAGTAGTCTATTCTGGAGGTCATAAACGCATGGACGAGCTTCTCTGCATCGGATATAGACAACATTTTTCTTAGCTTAGAAATATTTCTAAGGTGAAAGAAGGCTGTTTTTGTAACTTGGTTGATATGATTTTTAAAAGATAAGTTGCTGTCTAAAATAACTCCCAGGTCTTTTACTGTTGAACTAGTGGTTACAAAACATCCGTCTAAATGCAGGTTGAGATGCTGGTGCTTCTGTATACTGGTTTTTGGGCCGATGAGCAAAATCTCCGTCTTATCAGATTTTAAAAGTAAAAAGTTATGGGTCATCCAATCTCTTAGTTCCTTAACACACTCAGTTATCCGAGTTAATTGAGCTATATCACCTGGAATTGAATGCTTGGAATGCTACTGTAATGGAAATCACAACATGGGCTCAGGAATACTTCCAGAAAATTTTTTCGGTGAACACAATCCACCGTGCCACCGTGCCACTCTTTAGGTCAAACTCAAAATAGGTCAAGGTCTCCTTCAGGGAAGACCTTGCATTTTCCAACATGACAATGCCAGACCACATACTGCATCGATTACAACATAATGGCTGTGTAGAAGAATGATCCGGGTACTGAAATGGCCAGCCTGCAGTCCAGATCTTTCACCCATAGAAAACATTTGGCGCATCATAAAGAGGAAAATGCGACAAAGAAGACCTAAGACAGTTGAGCCTCACCTGTATTAGACAAGAATAGGACAACATTCCTATTCCTAAACTTGAAGAACTTGTCTCCTCAGTACCCAGACGTTTGCAGACTGTTATAAAAAGAAGAGGGGATGCCACACAGTAGTAAACATGGCCTTGTCCCAACTTTTTTGAGATGTGTTGACATGAAATTTAAAATTAACAACTTATTTCAAGTGAAAGAAGAGGTTCACCAAGCTTGAATGGAATGGAAGAGAAAATTGTGATTGTGACTGGTTGTTAGGGATAGCTTAGATAGTTCAGTACCCTGGTCATTGTCAGCCTGGAAAAATCTCAAAGACACTGCTGTCAGTGAGCAAAGGTATAAGGAGGACTATAGTGATGGACGTGCTGTAGGTCCATGCTGCATGCCTTCAGTTCAGCCACTACATCGTTAAATCAGTTTCAAAATGTCATGTAATGCATACATACATTCACACATATTTATGATATAGTTATTGCCTCACCTTGTGTATGGTTGCTCATTAAAATAAAGTCAAGAGATATATACATGAAAGTATAATCATGCAAGATGAGAGAACCTGCATACAATGGTGTAGGTTTTTACTTTATGCATAATAATGAGATTTAAGCAACAGCCAGTGCAAACAGAACATGCAACATGGATAACTGTTATGTGACAGTGTGGATGCATGGAATGTGTTTGCTTTGGGTGGTTGAAATTGGACTTCGGCAGGGGCTTGCGTGTGCGTGTAAGCGAGTTTTGCTTGCTTTCCTACTCAAGCTAATGAAATGCAAACAGCCAGAGCTGAGAGAGACGGTGGCGTGATGCATGTTTCACTGGCCAGAGTGGAGGAGGATGGGGAGGAGGAGGTGGAGAGGTTTCAGCATGCCCCAGCTCTGCATGTGTGTGTGTGTGTGTGTGTGTGTGTGTGTGTGTGTGTGTGTGTGTGTGTGTGTGTGTGTATATGTGCATGTTTACCCCAGGGGATAGTGAGCACTGCACTGTGTCTGTGTGAGTGTGCGCATGTTCACTCCAGGGGATAGTGAGCACTGCACAGTATGTCTGTCTGTTCCAGGGATGTCTGTCTCTGTGCATATGTGTGTGTGTGCGTGTGTGCGTGTGTGTGTGTGTGTGTGTGTGTGTGTGTGTGTGTGTGTGTGTGTGTGTGTGTGCGTGTGTGTGTATGGGGGTTGGAGACACGGATTATCTGGTGAATAAATCATGCTGCAGGAGTGTGAGAGCTGCAGTCGCAGAATCGAATCCCACTGCAGCTCCTCCACAGACTGCACAAAGGTCAAGGAGAGCTGAGGAGGGCACGCTAACTAAAAGGTCACCGAGCATAAATGGACTAGTTCTCGATTTATGAGAGCCAGTTTCAGTGAACCCTTTTTTGCAGCAGTGTGAAGGCTAGAAATTTCTATATGTGATTGTATTTGCCAGTTGTTGCTGTAGGCATCTCCAGTGTTTTTATGTGTATGTGTGTTTGAGTGTGAAGGCACAATAACACACAGACCACCCGGGTGCATTTTTAACAATATAACTGTGTGTGTGTGTGTGTGTGTGTGTGTGTGTGTGTGTGTGTGTGGTGTCTGGCTCCTCAGGCAGTGGCTGGGTGAACGTGTAATTAAATCTCACACACAAACAGAGCAATGGGACTGAATTAGCGTGAGCTCTCACTGTCTCTCTCTGCTCTCTTACTGGTTGGCTGATGCAGATGACCTACTGCTGACAGGATTATTCTAAATACCTCGCACACACTGATATTACAGTCTAATGATATTTGTCTGACAAGAGCTCAGCTGAGGTTATGGCTTTGGAATTTTGAAAAAAAAAAAAGTGTTTCAGGATTTTCATCAGTGATGGCTGGTCATTATAGTGAATGGGTAGGGAAGAGAGATCGATCGATCAATCGATCGATCGATCGATCTATCTATCTATCTATCTATCTATCTATCTATCTATCTGTCTGTCTGTCTGTCTGTCTGTCTGTCTGTCTGTCTGTCTGTCTGTCTGTTCTGAAACCATTATGGATGGAAATTTTGCTCAGACACTGAACTTCTGATTGAAGGTTGTGATTTAAAATCCCTGCAAAACCAAGATACCACAGTTGGGCCCTTGAGCAAGGCCCTTAAACCTCAACTGATACTACTTACCTGCTACTACTTTATTATTCTTTATTTTTTAAATATAAATAAATTACCTTTTTCCCATTTATAAACTCCATTCTTGTGTCTCATGTGCATCTTCACAATCCCTGCTGCTGCTGCTGATGATGTATATATAGTGATAACTAGACACCTGTGCATAAGTTTGGTATGTGCTTTTTTCTGAACATTCCATTCCACATTTAGTCGCCATTTACTCTTATAATAATCTCCATTCCTCTGGGAAGATGTTTCACTTGAGTTTGCGGAGATATGATTCTTTCAGCCACAAGAGTGTTAGTAAAGTCAGGTACTGATATAGGTGAGGTAGGGAGGCCTGGGGAGCAGTCAGCCATTCATCCCAATTCATCCCAACAGTGTTTAATTGGGTTGAGGGTCAGAGCTCCATAGCAGGAGATCTTCCACTCCAACCTATTTAAATCATGTCTTCATAGAGCTAGTTTTGTATACAGGAGCATTTTAATGCTGAAACAGGTTTTGGTCTCCTAGTTCAAGCTGGTTTATAGTAATCATCATTTTACTTGGGAAATACTAAGTAAATTCGCCACTATATATTTTTTGCACTAAATACACTATTCATTTTTGAAAAGAGAATGTCATTTGCCCATTTTATGAGCGATCACCCAACTATGCTTTACTTCCTTTATTTCTGTACTGTCTTTTTTCATCCTCTTCCACTCATATTTTTGCCTGCATCGTTACTGACTACACAGCAGCAGTGAACAGTAATGACTGACGCCACCATTTTCCGACAAAATAGGTGACGGTTTTATGAACACACTGGTGGGACAGCACTCATTTAATTCCCCGATACAATCTCTTTTAATCTCTGCGCTGAAACGATAGGGCTAATTCCGGCACACTTTTTATTAGCTCCGTTTGTGCAGAGTCTGGAGGTGCACTCCTGTGGCACAAAATCCAATTAGTCCAATGAAAACCGCAGGCCTTCAGGAGACAGGCTGAACAAATACAAGCGTGTAGATGAAAACGCAAGAGAGTACAGTGACACAGCTCTCAGTGTTTGATCTAGAAGTATGTTGGCTGACAGCTCTAGCACAGCAATAGTTTTGAGGCATAAATGATATGATTAATCTTTTGTTTAATGCTGAGGTTGTAGGCAGACCTTGGCACACTTATATTTTGGCTGTTTGATCAAGAATCTGCCAGATTTTATTTCTTTTACAGTGGCAAGTGTCCAAATGATTTCAGTACACATAAATTACACTGTATCTACTGTCCTTAAATCTTCTCAGGGATTGGAAAGGAACAAAAGGAAAAGGGAAATAGAGTTCATTTCAGTATAATTATTCTTATCTGTTTAACATGATTCACATATAAAAGGTATGAAGAGTATATATATTTTGAACAGTTTTATTACTACAGTATACCAAAACATTATACCTGAAGTGTTTGTCTATATGTGTGTTTTTCCTTTAATTTTGTGCTCAGTAGGCATCCTGATTAGCCCCACCCCTCTTCCTTCTTTTTTTAGATTGTACCTAAATGGGGAAGATATCCTCCTGAGCTGTGATTTACTGTTCGGCCACTGTTGTTTTCCCTTCCATGCAAACTTACAGTATTTGACCAAGCCTGTTTTAGTTTGACTAGGCCACTGTGCACAAAGTCAGCTGCATGATAATATGGTTCATCAGTGTCTATATTAAATGTATAAAAGCATTAAACTGATTTAACTGATTTAATTTAAACTGATAGCAATTAAACTGATTAAACAGTTTAACTTTAAAACCTCTTAAACTCTGTAAAGCTGTTTTGGGACAATGAACATTTTTAAAGCGCTGGAATGAAGTGGAAGGATCCAAGTATCCACCTGTACAGAACCCATTGAACACCTTTGGGATGGATTAGAACATTGACTGCACCCCAGGCCTCCTTACCTCAGCTCCTCACTTACATCAGTACCTGACACCACTACTGCCTTTGCCTTTGTAGCTACAGTACACTAAATACACCAAGTGGGAAGCGGAATATATCCGAGATGGGATGTTTAAAAGCTGTGAGGGTCAAGTATTCACTGTTTTCTTAAATATTCGAGCTGTGGCGCAATCAAGAAGCATTTGTTTGACAATTAAATGTGTGTATATATATAGCAGTGAGAGAGAGAACAAACAGTTATTCTGTACTCTTCATCAGATGGCTGACATTTAGGATTATTTCATGATCAGTAGGGGTTTTGAGTTCTTTTTTGGGACTTTTCCAGCTATATGTGCCTTTACTCTAACTGTATTTAATTATGCATGGTTAACTGGATTAATATGTGCACAGCTCCTTCAGATAGAGGCTTCAAAAATAAATACTAGATTTGAATCTTTTTGGCAACATCTGTCCAGTTTTCTGACACCACCCCACATGTAATTTTGTTAGTGTTAGTGTAGAAAATGAAATACAATAGTGACATTACTTTGAGTGCATGCTTGGGTATGAAAGTGGCACATTAAAGCACAGCTAGATCAAACATTCACAAAGCAGTCTTTCATGCGATCACTGAGAAGCAGTTCAAGTGCTGTCTGGCTTGTTAGTATTGTCTGGAATCAGAGGCCATACAAGGTTTTCCTGAGGAAATGCAGTTTGCCGTTCAGTGCTCAGTGATGATTAAATGTAATGCAGCTCAAAGCATTGGTTTACATGAAATTACATGGCATTTTTCTGTTTTCTGTATATTTATTGAATTGATTTTGATATTTTTACTCAGTTATGACAGAAGAAGTAAATGCAGCATTCTGATATAATATTACAAACTTACAGGTTCTCATGTAACATATAACATGCCATTTAGCAGATTGTCACGTCAATGTAGGAATTGGCAGCCTACAGACATAGCCTCTAACGACTCCAACTCCCTACACACATTCTCAAGATCATTTTCTCCTTCCGTTTAATTACTTTCCAGCTCTTTGCGGCAGTGTCAAGAACAGGTACGTCACATGACTAAAAAAAATGTTTTTGAAAGCCTCCATCTTCATAATCCACACTGCGATTTGAAATGGTGTTATCAAATATATACCCTTTGAAGTTTTTTTTTCTTTTCTTAAAAGCTATGTTTTCATTGACTAGAAACACTGCCTCAGTGTGGATGGAAGACCAAAACAAAGAGAAAAATTCAAATGAAAATGTATAAGTGTGGACATGGCCTCAGTGTAGCATCATCTCCTGGCTTTATAGTTCAAGTTAATTTTGTTCCTTTGTCCCCAGGACGGTGATTCTAATCTTCAGGGTTTTGAGCTTTGCATGATCTCTATATGCATTTTATCTTACTTCCAAAACCATGCCTGTAGCTGAGAGATTATTTTAAACCAGAGTTGACCAATTACATATGCAAAGGACAAATATGGGTGCAAGTCTTCATATCAGTCATGCAGGAGCAACAATAATTTAGAGCAAGGTGCTGACAACCAATAAAATGCTGTACATTGTACAAAATTCTGAAAACGTATAATAATTCAGTCTCTACTGCTTATTCAATTCATTTTTATTTGTATAGCGCTTTTAACAATGAATATTGTCTCAAAGCAGCTTTGCACAGATAATGTGGTGATTAAAAGTAAATATGTTCTTTTATAAGTAAGTTTGTCCCTGATGAGCAAGCCAGTGGCGACTGTGGCAAGGAAAAACTCCCTGAGATGGCATAAGGAAGAAACCTTGAGAGGAACCAGAATCAAGATCATAGCTTAAAGGGAGAACCAGAAGGTAACACCGACATGAGGGATCTCTTGGATAAGAGACGACCCACCACACCACCGTCAACAAACCTGAGTAAATGTGTGAAAGTGAGGGGACGACAGCATACAAATATCCCAGTTCACCAAACACTCTATATCCATGATCCCTCCAGATCTGCGCCTTTACCTAAGAAAAAGTGCCTTTTGTAAACTTTTGTAAACGCTAGTGCCTTGCCCAATTACTTGCTCAGTGATTAAGGCTCTTGGTTACTGATCGGAAGGCCACTGGCTCAAGCCCTGGTATCAACAAGCTGCCACTCTTGGAGCCCCTGAGCAAGGCCCTTAACCCTCGGTGCTCCAGAGGCTCTGTATTATCGTTGACCCTGCGCTCTGACCCCAGCTCCTAATATCATTGTGATATGCAAAGAACATATCACATATTTACATTCTGGCTCAAATAATGTTCTGCTTCTTCATGACTACTACTATTTTTAGTTCCTGCACATGAAAATCATTCACTGCTTCTTAGGATGGTCCTATATCGATACCCTAAAAATACCTAAAGAAGGTTGTAGGTAGTATCGCACCGACACTCTTAAATCTGCTGTCAATGTTCTGATGTCACCTATGAGAGGATGGGTTGCCTTTTGAGTCTCTCAAGCTTTGTTCTTCATGCCATCCCAGGATAACTCAGTGCTTATCTAAATCTAAATCTGTATTTTGATTGTTAAAAATGCTACATAAATAAAATAAAATGTACCTGCCTGTGAGTTTGGGTTAGATTACTGTCTGACCCAAAGTCTGGGAGAACACTATTTGCAATATCACTTCGGTTCCATATAACTGCAGTGGCATTTGCGTCAGGTCAGTGAGCAGAAGTGATATCTGCCAAATGCACAGAGAAGTAAAAGAGCTGGGACTGGAATTAAGCCAAGGCGCTGTGTTAGGGTTTCGCCGACCGTAGTAGGATCTTATTAACTTCTTCAGTAGGCCATGATTGATGCTGTGAACCCTGGTGTGTCTTGTTACTTCTCACCGTGGTGTGTCGATTTGTGCTCATCAGAAAAAGTAAAGTGTTTAGTCGGAAAAAAACCCCACCTTCATATTAGGCATGCCACATAAACCTGTATATGTTTATGTGTGAAATTGTGGTATGGTAGCCTGTATATTTAGCATTATTAGAGTGTGTGCTATTGGCCAGTGCTGTCCAGACTAAAGTAATGGCAGTGATTTATGCCTAACCTTGTATCCAGACTGCAGACAAAAGTCAGAACCCCAAGGTCAAGGGCTCTGTCTGACCCCGCTGACCCTTTCAGCTTACCCATCAATATCTGATACAAGCTGGTCCTCATTTGCTGTCTCAACCAATAACACATTTAAGGAGAATATCAATAACTGTTCCATTACTGTAAATCATTATCACACGTCAAGTCAAGTCAAGAGGCTTGTATTGTCATTTCTACTATACACAGTGGTACACAGTACACATTAAAAATAAGACAACGTTCCTCCACAACCCTGGTGCTACACTAAACAACATAGAGCTACAACACACAACATAAAGCTACATAAAGTGAATTGAGTGCAAGCTAGTGCAAACAGTGCAGAGGAAAAACAGTACTGACAGACAGACAACACAGGACAACACAAGACAGTGTGGGACAATACACACAATAATATACAGTACTGTGCAAAGAGGACTATAAAGACTATAACGATTGTGTTGTAAACAAACACAATGCGGTGCAAAAACAGCAGTAGCAGCAGTCAAGAGGTGAAAAAACAGCATGTAAACAGTGTAATATGGTTAAGTATAAAAAATAATAAATAAATGATGGTGGAATGGATTGAGATGAGAATTGAGTGTGTGTTAAGTTCAGGTTGTACAGTTTGGTAACACACAGTTGAGTGTGTGTGTGTGTGTGTGTGTGTGTGTGTGTGTGTGTGTGTGTGTGTGTGTGTGTGTGTAAGTTCCAGTTCAGTTCTGTGTATTGAGGAGCTTGATGGCTTGCGGGAAAAGCCATCAAAACAAAAACATGTGGCCTTGATGAAATGGAAAAATAAGGAGGAAAAATAAGGAGGCAACCTAAAGTTATGGAAGGATATTCTGGACAAAATTAAAAAGGAATCAGAGATTGTATTTTCAGTTGCATTTTCCATATGTGGACGCATAATTGTGAAAAAGTTAAAATGCATTTGCAAATCATGCATTACTGTTTGTGTTCTTGCTTTCGCAAATGCACAGCAACTTCCAAATTTCAAATGGAAAAGCAAAGTCTATTTGCAACTGTATTTCCCATTTTTTATGAGTTATGACCATGTCATATTTAAATAGCTATATTAATTACCATGTGTGCTTTTTCACTTTCTCTGCATCACCTATGTAGTCTGCCAAAACTCAGAAGGAATCGTAATTCCTTATGCATTTGGATTTACAAAGCCTTACACTGAAAGCTGTCCCTTCGCAAAGACATTGATTGGCGTTCTTGTCATGGATTGACGGACATAGCAACAGTAACTAAGGAGAGCAGGGTCTTTGCGAAGGGTCAGTTGCTTATATATATAGTGAGGAAAATAAGTATTTGAACACCCTGCTATTTTGCAAGTTCTCCCACTTAGAAATCATGGAGGGGTCTGAAATTGTCATCGTAGGTACATGTCCACTGAGAGACATAATCTAAAAAAAAAAAATCCAGAAATCACAATATGATTTTTTTAACTATTTATTTGTATGATACAGCTGCAAATAAGTATTTGAACACCTGAGAAAGTCAATGTTAATATTTGGTACAGTAGCCTTTGTTTGCAATTACAGAGGTCAAACGTTTCCTGTAGTTTTTCCTGTAGGTTTGCACACACTGCAGGAGGGATTTTGGCCCACTCCTCCACACAGATCTTCTCTAGATCAGTCAGGTTTCTGGCCTGTCGCTGAGAAACACGGAGTTTGAGCTCCCTCCAAAGATTCTTTATTAGGTCTTGAGACTGGCTAGGCCACACCAGAACCTTGATATGCTTCTTACAGAGCCACTCCTTGGTTATCCTGGCTGTGTGCTTCGGGTCATTGTCATGTTGGAAGACCCAGCCTCGACCCATCTTCAATGCTCTAACTGAGGGAAGGAGGTTGTTTCCCAAAATCTCGCAATACATGGCCCCGGTCATCCGCTCCTTAATACAGTGCAGTTGCCATGTCCCATGTGCAGAAAAACACCCCCAAAGCATGATGCTACCACCCCCATGCTTCACAGTAGGGATGGTGTTCTTGGGATGGTACTCATCATTCTTCTTCCTCCAAACACGTTTAGTGGAATTATGACCCAAAAGTTCTATTTTGGTCTCATCTGACCACATGACTTTCTCCCATGACTCCTCTGGATCATCCAAATGGTCATTGGCAAACTTAAGACCTGCCTGGACATGTGCTGTTTTAAGCAGGGGAACCTTCTGTGCCATGCATGATTTCAAACCATGACGTCTTATTGTATTACCAACAGTAACCTTGGAAACGGTGGTCCCAGCTCTTTTCAGGTCATTGACCAGCTCCTCCCCTGTAGTTCTGGGCTGATTTCTCACCTTCCTTAGGATCATTGAGACTCCACGAGGTGAGATCTTGCATGGAGCCCCAGTCCAAGGGAGATTGACAGTCATGTTTAGCTTCTTCCATTTTCTAATGATTGCTCTAACAGTGGACCTTTTTTCACCAAGCTGCTTGGCAATTTCCCCATAGCCCTTTCCAGCCTTGTGGAGGTGTACAATTTTGTCTCTAGTGTCTTTGGACAGCTCTTTGGTTCTCGGCCATGTTAGTAGTTAGATTATTACTGATTGTATGGGGTGGACAGGTGTCTTTATGCAGCTAACGACCTCTAACAGGTGCATCTAATTTAGGATAATAAATGTAGTGGAGGTGGACATTTTAAAGGCATACTAACAGGTCTTTGAGTGTCAGAATTCTAGCTGATAGACAGGTGTTCAAATACTTATTTGCAGCTGTATCATACAAATAAATAGTTAAATCATATATTGTGTTTTCTGGGTTTTTTTTTCAGATTATGTCTCTCACAGTGGACATGCACTTACGATGACAATTTCAGACCCCTCCATGATTTCTAAGTGGGAGAACTTGCAAAATAGCAGGGTGTACAAATACTTATTTTCCTCACTTTGTGTGTATATATATATATATATATATATATATATATATATATATATATATATATATATATATATATATATTATAGAAGTGTGGAAGGCTCTATCAATAAATACATCCTGATAATGGTGACCTTCTATAAGTTGCGCTGGATAAAGTGCTAAAACAAAACTATTTATCACACCATACCCATGCTTTACCATAGGTATGGTGTGGTAAGTGCTTTTGTTTTAGCATCGAATATAACACCATACAACAAAACTGTAGAAAGAAAAATCTTCTTTCCTTCTGTCGAGAAACCCTTCCTCATAGCCAAGAATAGTATTGGAAAACTGGAAATGACTACAAAAACCATGCCAGTACTGCCAGCACTAATTTATTAATTGGTCTCAACAAGCATGTGTGTGTGAAGGTTTTTTTTTATTATCTTGCTTGTGCTGTATATTTGCTTGCACCCTCCGACAATATTTTATCATGAACCGTGTTAATTTTATTTCCCAAACAGCCCATACAGTTCATGTGAGATCTCCCGATCAGCAGCTCCTGCTTAAAAATAGTAATAGACTGCTATTTATGTCTGTATTTGGTCAGATACTACATGTGCTATACTATGTAAAATGAATACAGGATATGAGTATAGGATGTCTTTGGATGCAGTAGCATGAAATTTTCCCTTTAACCAGAAGACCCAAACCTGTTCCAGCATGACAATGCCTCCATAAAGATATGCTTTACATGGGCTGGATTGAAAGATGTCCTGCTGTAGAACTATTAACCCTATTGAATTCCTTTGGGATGAATTGGGAAGCTGAGGGAGATAGACAGAGGGAGGGAGACAGAGGAAGGGAGGTAGGGAGGGAGAGGGAGAGGGAGGGAGGGAGGGAGAGAGAGAGAGAGAGAGAGAGAGAGAGAGAGAGAGAGAGAGAGAGAGCCTTATAATAAAACGGAACAATTGTACTGGGTTTATTAGTAAGTAGCTGATCAATATCTATTACAGTCTTTATTTGTGGCACACTCCCACAGGCAGCTGGGGGGGGAGAATTGATTCTTTTAAGGTTGTCTTGATTTCAAAATCACACTCACACATACACCCTACACCCCACCACCACACATACAAACCTATTACTGTGTCTATAATAAGCACTTTCACCTTCAGTATATACCTAATGAGTGTGTTCTCACACTGCAATGCGCTCACACTCAATTTCATGTGGGCTTTTTTTCTCACTTGGCCACCAGGCCGCATGACAGAAATAATAAAAGAAGGTGAGCATTCAACAAGCCAGACAAAAAAAAAACCACTACAATTTTCTTTTGAAATCTGTTTCTGAATGATGCTATGATTTCTCAGTCACAAAACATAAAACAGGAGCACTGCCTGAAAGACCATTGTGGTCTGTATGTGTGTGTTTACCTTAAAGGTTTAAAATTTTTCTTGATCAAATTGAAATTATAATAATTATTGTAATCACAGTGTAAGTTTTATTTATGCATTAATGTTGGAATAACATGCAAAGATAACAGCTACAAGTGTGTGTGTGTGTGTGTGTGTGTGTGTGTGTGTGTGTGTTGGGTGTGTGAGTAAGTGCATAAATAAGCTTCAGTTAGTCCAGAATGCAGCAGCAAGGGTCCTCACTAGATCTAGGAAATATGACCACATCACCCCTGTTTTAATCAGTCTACACTGCTCCCAATCAAATCACGCATTGATTATAAAATATAACTACTGACGTATAAAGCACTTAACGGTCTCTCACCGCAGTATCTGAGTGAACTTCTGTACCAGTATGATCCTCCACGCCTACTTAGATCAAAAGGTGCTGGCTATCTGTTGGTTCCTCAAATAATGAAGACTACAGCAGGGGGCAGATCTTTCTCTTATAAAGCCCCACAGTTATGGAACAGCCTTCCAACCAGTGTTCGGGACTCGGACACAGTCTCAGTGTTCAAGTCGAGGTTGAAAACTTATTTATTTAGTCAAGCCTTTTATCAGTAGATTTTTCTTAGGTGAAGGCTCAGATCTGGAGGAAGCATGGATATAGAGTGTTTGGTGAACTGGTATATTTGTATGCTGTCGTCCCCTCACATTCACACGTTCACTCAGGTTTGTTGACGGTGGTGTGGTGGGTCGTCTCTTATCCCAGCGATCCCTCATGTCTGTGTTACCTTCTGGTTTTCCCTTTTAGTTATGCTGCCATAGCGAGTCTTGCCGGAGTCCAAACTGCACAGTGACATTAACTTTCATACACCAATAGGGACACTTAATAATCCATATCCTTCTCTCTCTCTCTCTCTCTCTCTCTCTCTCTCTCTCTCTCGGTCGAGTTAAACATGCTCCTGAGGTTCCAGTGACCACTGTTCCTGCCCCTCTCCCCTCTCCCCTCCGTGGATCTTCACACTTCTGTGCAGCTTGGGACGGTATCTCATCAACACCTTGGGTGGTTCCATGTAATTCCGGAGTAGAACGGGTGCTTTTGAGGACGGATTGGACTGTAGTTGGTGTCGGTCTGCTGCACTGACTCGGGAGTGCAGTTTGCTTCTGATCGTCACCACTGTACCCCGCAACTTTGTATATCTGCTTCAAATGGACATTTGGTGCAACTCAGATGAGGATGGGTTCCCTCTTGAGTCTGATTCCTCTCAAGGTTTCTTCCTTATGCCATCTCGGGGAGTTTTTCCTTGCCACAGTTGCTCATCAGGGACAAACTTACTTACAAAGAACATATTTACGTTTAATCACCACATTATCTGTGTAAAGCTGCTTTGAGACAATGTTCATTGTTAAAAGCGCTATACAAATAAAAATGAATTGAATTGAATTGAATTGTGTGTGTGTGTGTGTGTGTGACTTAGTTTGTAAATGAGTGAGTGTGTAAGAGAGTGAGTATGTGTGTAAGGGAGTGAGTGTGTAAGGGAGTGAGTAAATGTGTAAATGAGTGAGTATATGTGTAAGGGAGTGGGTCTGTAAGGAAGTGAGTTTTAAGGGAGTGAGTGTGTAAGAGAGTGTGTGCACGGGAGTGAGTAAATGTATAAGGAGTGAGTGTGTAAGGGATTGAGTAAATGTATAAGGGAGTGAGTAAATGTGTAAGGGAGTCAGTGTGTAAGGAGTGAGTGTGTAAGGGAGTGAGTAATTGTGTAAGGGAGTGAGTGTGTAAGGAAGTGAGTAAATGTGTAAGGGAGTGTGTGTAAGGGATTGAGTAAATGTGTAAGGGAGTGAGTAAATATGTAAGGAGTGAGTGTGTAAGGGGTGAGTAAATGTGTAAGGAGTGATTGTGTAAGGAGTGAGTAAATGTGTAAGGGAGTGATTGTGTAAGGGAGTGAGTAAATGTGTAAGGGAGTGAGTGTGTAAGGAAGTGAGTAAATGTGTAAGGGAGTGAGTGTGTAAGGGAGTGAGTAAATGTGTAAGGGAGTGAGTGTGTAAGGGTGAGTAAATGTGTAAGGAGTGAGTGTGTAAGGGAGTTAGTAAATGTGTAAGGGAGTGAGTGTGTAAGGGAGTGAGTGTGTAAGGGAGTGAGTAAATGTGTAAGGGAGTGAGTGTGTAAGGGAGTGAGTGTGTAAGGGAGTGAGTAAATGTGTAAGGGAGTGTGTGTGTAAGGGAGTGAGTCAATGTGTAAGGGAGTGAGTATGTAAGGGAGTGAGTAAATGTGTGTCACGCATGGATCAAGAGTCGGAAACCAGAGTACGGGCAAACGCGTTATTAGTCTCAGTACACAAGGCAGAAGCTTCCGTACAAGCACAAACTGAAAAACGGGTGTAATCCGTAATGTGGGAAGTCCAGGGATGATCACCAGTCTAAACCGTAGATCGTGAGCAAGTGGAAATAGGGGCCTTATGAAGGGGAGAGTAGATTGGAGACAGGTGAAAGTGATTAGTAGGAGAGCGAGGCTATGCGAGTGTGCTGAGTGTAGGAGAGCGGTGTGGCTGGTGGTTCCCTGACAATGTCAATGTGCCTCCACAGAAATAGTGTCAATGTCCCTCCACAGAAATAGTGTCAATGTCCCTCCACAGAAATAGTTAATGATTGACTATTATGCTAATAACTAGCTTCATACAGCAATCAAGGAATCCTAGTTATAAACTGATACACATTTACAATTTAATGCAAATATCAAAGGAAGACCCTGCCCAAATGATCAATATCAAACTTCAGACAACAACTTTCATCAAAAAGGAGATAAAGGAACATATGCACCAGAACCAGCAGATTCAGGGCCTTTTCTTTTTTCCACCCACTATCACACTACTGAACTCTATACTACACTGTATAAACACTGAGTATAACTTCTGTACAGCTGTACTAACAATGTACATGTTGTATATTATAAGTATATTATGAAGTCATTCTCTACACATATTGTGCCTTACACACATCTGCACTAATGTTTTATATGTCTATCTATCTATCTATCTATCTATCTATCTATCTATCTATCTATCTATCTATCTATCTATCTATCTATCTATCTATCTTTCGTTCTTTCGTTCTCTCGTTCTCTCGTTCTCTTTCTCTCTCTACCACGAAAGATATGCAAATATACTAACCAAACACACACACACAATCTGTTGCTGCAGGCCTGCGCATATTTATGCTGATAGATTGAAGGAGCTGAGCTCATAAATCAGCTTTGAAGAAAAACAGCTTTAAATAGAAGCGTACTGCGGCCTTTTCATTGCAAGATCACAAGAGAGCACATTTTTTTCTTGTGAACATGTATAGTATAGTTTATTTTATTTATTTACGTTTATTTCACTAGTCCCAGTGAGATTGATTATCTCAATGCGAATGCAAAACTCAACATTAAAGTACACAAATTTAAATAAAAAAAACAATACACACCTGTCTAACACCGGTTCTTACTAAAAACAATCACATGCCACCTTCATCAAATTCCTTATAAAAGCCTTTAATGTTTTATATATATATATATATATATATATATATATATATATATATATATATATATATATATATATATATATATATATATAATCGAAATACCTGGCAACAAAAGTGAGTACTCCTTAAGTGATAACAGCTGTACATTGTTTACTAATACAAAGCCACATTCATGTTTTTATCTGCTTCACTGGACTATACAAAGGTTATAAGAAGATCTAAGTTGCAGTACAGTGGCCAGGGTCATACAGAGGTTTTTCAAGACAGGTTCCACTCAGAACCTGCCTATCAAGGGTCTATCAAAGAAGTCGAGTTCTCGTGCTGTGCATCACGTGAGGAATCTGGCTTAAAAAATCTGACTTAAGTTCTGCAGCTTTGCTTTAGCGTTTGCATGGCCGTCGTACCAGAAGAAAGCCTTTTCTGAAGCTGGATCACAAGAAAGACCACAAACAGTTTGCTAAAGATAACCGGTCCAAGAGCATGAAGTAGTAAAACATAGTCTGATGAGACTAAGATAAACTTTGGCTCAGATGGTGTCCAGCATGTGTGGTGACATCCTGGTGAGGAGTACCAAGAACATTGTGTCTTGCCTACAGTCAAGCATGGTGGTGATAGCATCATGGTCTGGGGCTCCATAAGTGCTGCTGGTACTGGGCAGCTGCAGTTCATTACGAAAAATCATGGATTCCAACATGTACTGCGACATTCTGATGCAGAAGATGATGCCCACCCTTTAAAAACTGGGCAGAATAACAACCCCAAACACACTGCCAAGATTACATCTGCCTTGCTGTGGAAGCTAAAGGTGAAGGTGATTGAGTGGCCAAGTATGTCTTCAGACCTGAACCCTACTGAGCACCTGTGGGGCATCATCAAGCGGAAGGTGGAGAAGCGCCACGTGTCTAACATCCAGCGGCTCAGTGATGTGGAGGAGTGGAGGAGTGGAAGAGGATCCCAGCAACAACCTGTGCAGCTCTGGTGAATTCCATGCCCATTAGGATTAAGAGAGTGCTAGATAACATTGATGTTCACACAAAATATGCACACTTGGACACACTTGTACTCACTTTTAATAATGGCTGTATGTTGAGTTATTTTTAGAGGACAGTAAATCTGTACCGCTGTAAAAGCTGCACAATGACTACTTTAAAGTATATAAGTTATATTTCTATAGTATACTCCCTTGGGTGCACAATGACATGTACATGTCTAGCGAGGGGGCACAGGATAGCTGCGATAAATGTATAAAAAGCGTGAGAGATGAGATTCTATTTAGAACATTATTTAGAACTAGATGGTGATATCACAGACCCTTGGCTGAAAGTCCAAAATTGCATGATGACCTCCGATCTTTTTCCTCAAATTAATGTTATCTACCATACAGAAATGAGGTAATAATTTTCCCAAGGGTGGAACAAACTGGATGTTTAAGTCTATTTCTTTTTCATTATCTACATATGAGGTATTACTTGCCAGAGCATCCTAAATAGTACAGGGACATATCAAAAAGCAGGCTGTTCCATCGCCATTATCCTCTTGGGCTCTCGTAGGAGTCCTAATTGTACATTGGCTCTAGCTTCCAACTGATGCACTACCTGTACTTGATACAAGAGCCAAGAGTGACTTACCTGAAAAAGCCAGTTTCCTTGGCAACCCTGCATCATAGACACAGGGGCAAGGTCTGCACACAGTAGGAAACTGCTGTCTGAGAAGTAACATATGCTACTGCCAGCCTGCCTCATTCCAGTCCTGATGAGCATCGATGTTTACAGATTCATTAAAAATGGATTTCTGAAACATATTTGGTCTGTCAAAAGTTTGCCAACAACTTGCTGTCTACAGTTTGCTAATAGACAAGCATTTCCTTTTCCATCCATTTCTCGGAGAAAATAATGCAACATAGTAATGTTTGTGACGGTACGGAAATAAAAATTAATTAACAACAACAACAAAATCTAAAGTGGTCTTCAGGATAGAGATATTTATGCTGTTTACAGTTTATCAGTAACATGACAAGCTGCATTTATTATTAGGGGACCAAGCACCTAATGAGCATCTTCACAACTCATGAATGCTTTTAAAAGCAATTTTTGTTTAAAACTGTCCAACAACATCAAACGATCAGCTTCTCTAGTTTTTATGTCAAACAAAGACACCGTTGTCCCATTGAGCCTTTCCTATTGGCTCATGTATTGACTAAGGCTTGTAAATATAGGTCAAAGTTCTTCTAAATAAAACAACGGTGAACAAAAGAAATTTTGTAATTAGGGGTCAAAAACAACAAACCTACTGAAGCATACAGCAGAGCTTAAATTGATGTACACACCAGAGTCCACTGTTCTGCTTGGTATATTTTCTATTACCTCTAAACATTAAAAAAAGAAATTAATAGTGCCTAGATCGGTCCAAGGCAGAATTGATTTCTACAGATGGTCTGGTGAAAATTACAAGGGACAGAGGGCCTCTCTGCGGGTTTCTGTTAATACAGCGATATCCAGAGCCAAGCCGCCTCTTCGAAAGGCCCCGATGTGACAATGAAATCATCACAGACATCGCTGCTCACAGCGGGACACTACAGAGTTCTGGCGCTGCTAATGAAGTCTGCTGGCTCGGCCCAGTCTGTTTATGTGTGCGCATATGTGATGGGTGTTTTGTGTATTATTTGAAGCAGGTACATATTTGCTGTACTGCATTATTTTGTTTGTTTATTAGTCTTGGCAGAAACCTCGTTAAGCTCATAGCTGTGGGTTAGAACATGCACCCATGCACAAACAATGCTAACCTCATTACCACTATTTTCAAAAAACTTTTTATAGTGTTAATTTAAGCACAGCTGATCCAGTCTGACGTGCCTGTATTATTAGAGAATCTCAGTAGCTAATAAACATGTATTAGCTAATTGGCAGTAAAGATACAATGTGTTATGTGCAGTACAAATATTTCAGCATTGTTTCTGGGGGCTGCTTCCTGGGAGAAAACCTGCTTCCAAATCAAATGCGACATGTTTCTATTCGCTTGGAGATTATTTGACTAACGCTTACAAATAACATGTTCAAGTTCAGGATTTAGCAGAATGTTGTCTCCTCACAGCCATGTGTCTCATCTGCATTCAGCCTAATTAGCGCTGCTCTGTGCCTTTAGTTTCCTCTCAGAAGTGGGTGATTGGCAGTGCCTTACTGACAGGAGGAGTCCTGCACTCGCTTATTTTTAGAACATGAGCAACTGTAGACTTTGAGTTTGAGATTACGCATAATTATAGGTGCTGTGCAAAATAGAGAAACGGTTAGGAACAACAGTAAACTCAAAGGGAATAATTATATTTATGTATCAAAGGAAAAATGTATATTTAATCAGATAGAGAGGGACAGATGTTATTTGTACCCAGGGCCACCTTGTATAACAGAGCTGAACCTCTTTTATATGAAAACACATTAAAATTCATTTATTTGCTCTGAACACTGCACATTTTCAAAGTTTTATGAAACGAAATCCAAATCAAGACCACCAGTAAAATAAATAAGCACAATGCTATGAAGGAAGGATGAGTGCTGGTTTCCTCCTAGCCCAGACTGTGCATTCATAAAGCCTTGATGTAGATTTGATTTCCATTTGGGCTGATATTTCCTATCCCGCTTCGTTGAAACATCCATTACACGGTATCAGCAGTGAAAGTGAAGCTGCATGTAAAATACACTTAAGGGGGGAATTAAATATAAACAAGTTGAAGGCCTTTTCCCAACTCTGAAATGCCTTTTTGATTCAGAAGTACAAATAAAATTAAGTATAAATTAAAGTATAAATTACATTAAAAAATATACAACTATAATCTTAGTGGGTTTTGGTTTGGAAGGAAGGTTTATAAATATCTCATACAGCATGTTTGGTATTTGGAGAGAACCCACCATGCAAAGAACATGGACAAGAACATGGAAGGTCCTTGTAGGTGTGCACCACATCTTTCTGATTATGCCTTTGGTAAAGACTTACAAAATATGCCTCTGGTAAGGACGATATAATACTATTGCTTAATCTAAATAGCCTTATTATTTATTACAGTGGGAAATGAGTTCAAGCCACAGTATCACAAGCTACAACTCTTAGGCCCTTGAGCATAGCCCTTAACCCCCCTGTGCTCCAGGGGCACTGCAGGAGCTTAGTATCATCCCTGGAATATGCGAAGCAAGAATTTCACTCTGCTGTAATATACATGTGACAAGTAAGAAATTAATTTTTCAACTTCTTGATCAGATAATAGCCTTCCATCCTAAAGATCACAGCCAGTACATTTGTAAATCAACAGTAACAGTATCTAGGGTTAGGGTTAGGGTTAGGGTTATCACAAGACTATGAGAGTGTGCTACAGTCCAAAGCACTGCAGGTCACATGTATTTCTTAACATGGCTGTTCAAACATTATACACTTATTTACTGCTAATTTACAGGTTAAAAACAGTCCACAAGTGGATTTTTTGCTGTCTTTTTCCCTCAACTGTCTCACATTATTAAAATACTTCTCATCATGCCGTATTTGAGTAGCTTGTGATGTAGAGAGAGGGTAGTATAAAAATGCTCCTGATCAATGATGTTTTTTCTGTAAAAGGATTTGGCAGGGTTTTTTTTTCACCCCAACCTCAAGCAGAAATAGATCTAAGATTACTATAATAGGATTGAGGAGTTATTTTCGGATGAAACAATGTATTCTATTTGTAATAGACTGATGACCAGTGTTGGGCAGTAACGCGTTACCGGTAACTATATATGCGTTTTTACAGTAACTATATATATATATATATATATATATATATATATATATATATATATATATATATATATATATATAGTGTTTAAAAGTTACGTTGTGTTTAAGTGAGTTTTGTGTTTGTATAGACCATAACGCATAAAAGGGCATTAATGGGAACATTAAAGAAGGTTCTTTAAAAAAGTAACTAAAAAGTTACTTTTTACAGTAACGCATTACTTTTTGGTGTAAGTAATTAACAAAGTAACGGAGTTACTTTTTGAATGAAGTAACGAGTAACTGTAACTAGTTACTATTTTTTAGTAATGAGCACAACACTGCTGATGACCCTAGAGCCACTGACGGCTTCTAACACACCCATTGCTTTGGCTAACAGAAAGGAACAAAAGGGCAATGAACCAGATGTTTAGGTTCATAAGGAGAACAAATACTTTAGTTAAACAGACCTTTCAATAAACAATACCCAGATTATAAATACTCACTGATCATACTGCACCTAAATACTTCACATGTACTACAAAAGAATCTAAAATTAAAATAATATGTGAAACAATCCCTGTTTGTCTCTTGCCTTCTCTTGTCTGCTATATTACATTGAGTTTCCATTTCAAGGTTTTTCCTTTGAGTTTTCACTCTATTTCATGCACCTAATTTTGGTATAATTAAGGATATTAGTCAAATAACATATTTTATTGAATAATTTCTCATATTTTTCATAACCTCACTCATAAACCCTCTTAACCCCAGTTCAGCCCAGCTGCAGTGTGAGCACCTCTAAACCTCCACCAACATTTCGGGTTTTAACTGTATCTAGGACACCAAGAGAAGAGCAGTGTACACAAATTAATTGTGTGCATTTGAACACAAGTGCGAAGACTTTTACATATTCATTCAATTGAGCCCAATCCTGTCATGTAATTGAATGATTCTCTCTCTTTTTTTTTTTTAGCTCACAGAGGGACAGTAAAACAGTTACACATGCAAATCTCTAATCGAAACACTGTTCATGTGGGAAGTGGTGTGTTTGAGTCAAGTAATTAAGCTGACGAGGTTTTCACTAATTAAGTTTGTGTTTGGCAGAGGTCTGTGGAAAGGGCATAACAAGCCCAGGTACTTACGTTAATGCCCCTGAGGATAGCTGGAAATTAGAACCAAAGTAATGTTTCATACTCGCTGATTGGCTTAATTAAGCACTGACACATATATAAGTGGATCTGTGCTGAGGAAAAAAAAGGCATGAATTATTCAATGTGGAGCTTATTATGGGTGACTTTTTTGTTCAAAATAATTAAATTAATGAAGATGACAGGATGGCATGAATGTATGTAATTACAGATAAAAGGAGAAGCCATTAAACCATTTTGATTTCATCGCAAATGAATATGTGAAGGACAATGCCAAGCCATTGACAATAAAGCGACATCCACTTATTTAGGGTTATTCATAAGACATATACGATGCTCCAACATTGGATCCCGTGTCAACAACAACAGCAAAGGAAGAGGCTCCTGCAACCTCTTAGACTCAATATATTTTCCAGCGCTATCTCATTGGAACTTCTCCTCCACTGATTGTTCTGTCCCTACTGAGCCCTGTCCCCTGTCACACATCTGATTTCATGCTGCGCCGTGCTGTATTGCCCTGTCAGTCCATTGCTGGCTAAAGCAGGACTTAGCGGTTGGAGTGGGACGGTGGGGAAAGAGGAGGAGGGGTCGGTAATTGAAGTTTGAGGGACTGGAGAGCTGAGACCAGAACGATTTTTCTCCAGGGTCATGCCCTACCTAGGAAGCACCCCACACTTTACAGCACCTCTGGTGTCTACACATCAACCAGGTGACACTAGCAGGCACACGTTTCATTTCACATTACATTTTCACATTTAATGAAACCAGTGGCTTTCCAATAAAAGGGTAGCATGGTCAGTACAGAGGTCTAGATTTAGCTGCAGCAGCAAGCTGGCTATAAACAGAATCCTATTATAGGCACAGAGCATCTATATATTGTAGTCTTATTATAATGAGACTGGAGTAGGCCAGAAAAAACACTGCACTTAGTGAATGGAGTGGTGCACAAAGAACATACACGCTTTCATTTGCCGTTTTAGTTTTAGTCAGCACCAACAGAAATCTTTTGATTATTTATTTCATTTTACTGCTTAAAAGAAGCAATATCTATATGAATCAGCCATAGCTATAAAACCACCTACTTGGTTATGTTGTCCTCATATCTATATATCATCTGCATGTACACTGTGTATAACTTTTGTAAAGTTACATATTCCATATTGTAAATTTTTATATCCCACATTCTCTACACATCTTGCACCATATATATTATATATTAATCGCACGGTTATAGGCAAAATTCAATAATGAATTCAAAAGTAGTGTATAGCCCACCTTTATTTTAAATATACTGCTGAATTAAAGAAAGTGCAATAATACTTGTTGTGCAAACACTAACAGCAGTATTTCATTTACACAGTACCAGTTAAATAAAATATTTAGTGTAAATCTCAACTTAAACAACACAAATATTAAACTAAGGCTTATTGATACTACCAGGGCATTCATGTTTTATCCTGTTTGTTATAAAAAACAAATGACCACAGAACCTTGAGCAACAATCATAACATTATAACAGGCAACTTCTGAGTTAACATTTATCTGGGGCTTTTTTTGTTTGTTTTTTTAACAGGTAGCAGTAGAAACATGGAGAAGCATAACCAGTCTATGTTTAGTACCAAATGTCCCTGTTAGAGTGAGGTGAAGTGGTCATGCACAAAAAAATAAAAAAGTTCACAGCTGGGATTTACTGTGCAGGGTTTCCATGTTTATGCTGGATTTCCTTAGGACAATCTCAGTTAAAAAAAAGAACCAGAAAACACTTTCAGTGCAGTTTGTCAATTACTACAACTTTACAATTTCATCGGTGTGTGCATTTAAGTGATATTTTAGACTGGAAGTACTCCGGTGATAGGAAAATTCAACTTTGTAAAAAAATTAAATTTTGCAGTGTTTCAAATAAATAAACAAAAAATTCTAATAACTTTGGTTCTATTGACTCCGCCGTCTGGATGAAGTTTAAAATGAAACGGTCCATGTAAATTCAAATAAATTTGGTACATTTTTCCATGTTTGTTTATCTGCCAGTTCTTTTATTTTCCGGTTCCTGTGAGCGCCACAGCAGACATACGGTCATACCAAATGCTCTCATTAGTTGAGATGCGTGATGACGTTCATCCCAAGCCAGTACGGATCAAGATGCCCCCCTCCCATCACCTATGGTTTGTCTGTATGTGTATTTAGAGCCAGTGCGCAACAGACTTTTAAAATAGTAAAAATAATTATAAAAACTGTGTTAATACACGATAAAATGATTGTCGACCTCAATTAATTAACGAGTTAACGCGATAATAATGCGTTAACTTGTTCGGCCCTGGAACACCTCTGCCGAGTCATCACAATTTGGCTATTGTTAAAGTAACTCAGAGCCTTATAATCACCCATTTTTCCTGCTTCCAGTACATTAACTTTAAAAACTGACTGCAATATTTTCCATGGTGGCGTTTTACTTTATTCAATTAATGAAGCTTGAATGTGTCTAAAACATCCACACACAGTTACAAATGCAGGTAAGCGACATGTTCTCAGGCAGATTCAAGTCAAGTCAAGTCAGGTTTATTTCTATAGCGCTTTTCCCAACAGACATTGTCTCAAAGCAGCTTTACAGAATTCAACAGTTAAGGTGAATGGTGTGTATTTATCCCTTATGAGCAGCCGTGGTGACTGTGGCAAGGAAAAACTCTCTTAGATGTTATGAGCAAGAAACATTGAGGGGAACCAGACTCAAAAGGGGAACCCATCCTTATTTGGGTGATATCAAGAGTGTGATTATAGTATTTAAACAATATAGAACGAGAGTGAGAACTAACATGAGTGTGAGATTATGAGTAATGTCCTTTTACAGTCATTTGAGGATATAGAACTAGGAGCTACTGAGCAACTCATAAAATAGCTCAAAGGCAGATCCATGTCCTTGGATCTGCACACACAGAAACATGTTCACAACCAAAGTTTCCTCATTGTAAACCTGAACCGTAGCTGGATGACATTATCACTAAGAAAGAAAATTCTGGTTCTGTATTGTGGTGCTGATGAAGAAGACCCTTGTCTTAGCAGAATGAAGGGTGTCATCCATTAGGTGCTAATGGTGGGGTTGATATCTCCTAATGTAGTTGTTTCAGCAGTAGACCAGCTAGTGACAGCCTAATACACTTATTTCTATGCTGCCTGCCCTCACAAAAACCTACACATACATTTAAGAACAAACCAGATGTCATTTCTAGGAGTCTTATCAAAAACCATCTAAACCCTCATTGACTTTTAATCGTTGTAATGGTTATAATACACATTTTATTGAGTTTAATGGAAATTGAAATGCCATCTGTGAGTCTCCACTAGGAATGTGTTGTCTTCTATATTTTTCATGTGTAGTGGATAACATTAAAGACCAACAGAGCTTCCAACCGATACGTGGTTTCTTTGGTGTAATGATAATGATTGAATCATGTATGCTGTGGATGTAATGGAAACCATTTGCTAATGCTTTTAATGGTTAACCATTGATGGTGTGTAATGGTATTATTTGTAGTGGAAACCATTAGAATGTTTGTCATCGTTTTTTATTGTTTCATTTCTACAGCAGGCTAAAAAGCTAATTCCATTAGAGATAAAAACAGAGCCATTTATTTTTCTTTATCCTCTCTGCTTTAAGGTTATCTCAACAGAGCGGTATCTACAACACAACGAGACTCTATCTGTAGGAAAGTGTTATTAACAGGTAAGATGGAGGATGGGCCCGAGCGCTGGGCTACCACCTGTCTCGAATGAAAAATGGCTCGGTGTGCCTTCATGAGTCGGGTGAGATGCGCTCACTGGAGAGCCATAAAATCCAGGCATGCACAAAACTGGAATAAAAGAATGAATTTGTGGAGACGCAGCGCTCTCATCCCCTGGGGTGAGTGTGTATCTGTGTGTGATGTGTGGTGTGTGTGTGTGTATGTGTGTGTGTGTAGAGGAAGAAGGCTGTATGATGTGTGCACAAAATCACCTTTTCTAGCTGGCACCGTCATTTGCATGGCGCATAATCTCCAAGGTTTTGCCATGCAAATCTCTCATAACATGGAAACAGAAAGGGTTTTTGGAGCAGCCGCCAAGAGTAGATTTATACGCACGCGCCCAGCCACTGCTGCAATTCTAAATCACATTCAATTACATGACATTTTCAATATAGAGGCTCCGATTAAGAAATATATGGTGTTCTCTTCAAAATTAGGCTCGAGGCACACGTTGCCAAAAATTGGTTTCAATGTCACTTTTTTTCCCACCTCATAATAATGACTCCACTGAAATGTTATTTGTCTTGTGCTATCCTGGAAGTAAGTTTAAATGGAAGAACCTTAAGTCTATTGGCTGTGTCACAAAGCCTCTGTGGCCTGTTTAGTATAATGGATATTTAAGTATGGAATAAAACATGATTTATACAAAGACATAGAATTACACAAAGCAGAAGGCTATAATTATCCAAGAGTGGATAGGTTTTCCAATAAGGCACAGCCCTTTCTTTAATTTAAATAGTTACATAATAAAAGTTGCATAATAGTTACATAATAAAATATTAAACAGCTGTTTCTTCACCAGAAAAATATTTTTTTCTCTTGAAGTTAATACCACAAAATAAATGCAGCTTGTCTTGTTGCCAAGAAAAGAACAAAAGCCTCGATCCTAAATACATTCTTGTTTTGGAAAATGTAAAGTTACAGCTTCACATGCAACTTACAAAGTATTAAAACTGGAGACTGAAAAAAAAAGGGAAATACATTATATGACCAAATGTTTGTGGACACCTTAACATGAGATTGGTATGTGCTTTTTGAACATCCCATTACACATTTAGTTTCCATTTGCTCGTATAATAAACTCCACTATTATGGAAAGATTTGGGGGATATTGGTGCTCATTTAACCACAAGGGCATTAGTAAAGTCAGGTACTGATGTAGGTGAGATGAGGAGGCCTGGGGTACAGTCAACGTTCCAATTCATCCCAAAGGATTTCAGTTGGTTTGAGGTCAGATCTTTTGCAGACAACTTAATATCTTCTACTTCAATCCACTCCATTGTCATGCTGGAACAAGTTTTGGTCTCCAAGTTTAATTGAAGGGAAAATCCAAAGACGTCCTATACAACTGAGTATCTCCAACTCCAACTGATATCAGTGTGTGGAACTGCATATGGCTGGAAAAGTCAGGTGTTCTAATAATATAGTGTACATGACTTCTTAAAAAAAAATCAACCCATGCTGATAAAAACGTTTGATTTAAAAAAAAAACATTTCAGAGCAAGTAAATTAACATACACCTGAGTTGTTAAATTATAGGAAACTTAACAATACCACCTTTACCAATCAGAATGTAGCAGTGCTGTGGTATAAAATAAAAGGTAATAAATAAGAAAAAGCCTGTGGCAAGCTGATAGAAAATGAGTGACAGTGACAGTACCCTGGTGATCTCTGTAGCAGGTAATAATGCTACAATATCCCAAGAGTTAATAATACAACAGTGCATTGGTGAAATGACCCCCAACAATATCACTCTGCAGAACAGTACAGCTCTTATTTAATTTAATTTGTTCTACTTTAAATCTGCCATTTATTGCAAATGTTATAATTAGAGGAAACACGTACTTGGGGAAGTTGTTTTTGTAATATAATATACACAATATGTACAAAGATATTGGGACACATTGGGACACATTGCACAATAATCTTTACAGTTTTCTGCTACTGTGCACCTTATTTTGTTAAGACAGGTTTACTGGCGGAGCTATTTTGTGTTTTGTTTATTGTCCTGCACTGTCCTGTGTTGTCTTTTGCACTGTTTGCACCAGTTGCACACATGCACTTGAGGCAAGGATCTCCTACTTAGTTCTTGGCCCTGTGTTTTTTCTGTTCTGTGACTGTTGTTTTATGTTGTTTTATTCAGCACCTGGGTTCTGGAGGAACGTTGTTTCATTTCACTGTGTACTGCATCAGCTATATATGGTTGAAATGACAATAAAAGCTTCTTGACAGATTCCAGTCTTGACTTGACTTGAATCTGGATCAGATGTCTAGAGCGACTAGAACATGACTTTTCCAGACGTATGTGATTCTTCCCCAAATTGTTACTGCAAAGTTGGAAGCACACCATTGTATAGGATGACTCTGTTCACTTCAGCTAGAAGAATCAAACCTTTTCCAGCATGACAATGCCCCTGTGAACAAAGCTAGCTCTATGCTTTACATGGGTTGGAGTGGAAGATTTTGAGTGGCCTGCTACAGGCCTCCTCATCTCACCTACATCAGTACCTAACTTGACTAAATTGAATGTAGGTTAATGAGTACAAATCTCCAGAAGAACTTTTAAAAATCTAGTGGAATCTTCTCAGATGATTGAATTTTGTTATTGCTATGTTTTGTAGAGAGTTCTTTTTTGGGATAATAAAGCACTTGAATTCAAATTCAACTGTCTTTATATTGTTGAAATATTTTCCAGGCTGATTAATTGTGACAGATCTAAACGTATTTATTTCTCTTACTTTTTTTTTTTCCGAGCATTTTAATCATATTTAATAACCATTTACTATTAAAACACACCCACACATAATGAACACCCATGTTCTCTCACACTCTTGTTAGTAGTCAATTTCCTGAAATGTGATAAGGCTCTATGGTGAAAGCTGTAATACCAATGAGGCCGTTCATTTCCTCTAATTGAGTGGCTTTGAAACA
The DNA here is from genome assembly GCF_014805685.1 of Silurus meridionalis. Taxonomy (NCBI): domain Eukaryota; kingdom Metazoa; phylum Chordata; class Actinopteri; order Siluriformes; family Siluridae; genus Silurus; species Silurus meridionalis. The sequence continues at coordinate 17,831,046 of NC_060897.1, read as the reverse complement.
GAAAGCCAGACAGCCAGTCTATTTGTTCATTCATCATTCGGCTCTTCACCCGCACTCTCGCTCCACTGACACTGATGTGCTCTGTCAAATAAAGACAGAGACGGTATCATACCTCCAGATAGCAATCTAATCTGACACCGTGCTTTGCCGGGTGCATTGTCTGAAGTAACACAGTGTCAAAATCAAATTAGATCAATGTCAGTCCTTGCTAGCTCGACCTCCCCGTGCCAGCCTGAGAAGGATGAGCTCTTCTCGCTTTTAAGTTTTATTTCTTAGGTTTCTTCCTCCTTCTGCCAAACAGGGACTAGCCCTTGGCTTGCTCATAAGGAATTAGTGAATTGGTGCCTGAAAGCATCATGTGTTTAAATATCTTAAAGAAAAACATAATTATTTTGGAAAATGCAGAGCAGGAGTAGCATTAGGTCAAATCATAAGAAGAATGGTGCCAATAAATTAAGTAGTTTTCCAAATCAGAGCACTGTATTTATATTATCCTGTATACTCACTGTGTGTATAATAACTATGTTCCTGCATCTCTTACTGTATAATTACTGTCGAATTTTACTTAATATTCTTCCTATAACCAAATAGTCTTTGTGCCACCAGTAAAAAACTTCAGTTGTTCAGTTTCCTCAGCTTACAAAAAAAACTAACTAATATTCCATGCAAGAAGTTAATTTGTAGCAAGGCGTTATTTATTCAGTTATTTCAGTGACAACATCCTGGTGAAGATCATGATGGATCCAGAGGATGTCCCTGTAACACTACAGTAGAGAATCTACTCCAGATACAAAGCCAATCCATTGCAGGGCACCATGCAGACATTTATACCATAATTCACACTTGGGGGGAAATTTAGTGTCGACTTTTAACGTACACACTTGTCTTCGTACATTGGGAGAAAGCTGGAGAAAGCCAGAGGTGCTTGGATAAAGGTGTGTGCCAAATGCCATAAATGTAACCATAAACCTGAGGTTAGGATTAAACCAGGGATCCTAGAACGGTATCGTGGCAATGTTTCCTGCTTCACCACTGAGCTGACATTGCTTATCAGAATGTTTCGGTGGTTGAATTTGACATCTTGTGCGTCTGAATGATGAAGAAAGAAGCCCATCAAGTCATAGTGAGCTGTATATTGAAGATGCTGTATATTCCAGTGTATATCAGTGATGGATATATAGATCTTGGTGACAATCCTGCAGTACACACCATAAATAAAAACACATTTGATTCATTGATGTTGGGTTTGTGTGGTATTATTTACTAAACACATCGTTCATCTTCTGTGGATTAGAATATTATAATGATATACGCTCAAATTTATTCAATACTAAGTATTCAAATTACTGGAATGTTTTTAATTCTGTAATATGACTAGGCTGACAAACAATATGCGATTATAAACAATTCAAATAGCATTTATATAATAAAAAATCAATCAAATACATGCCCAGTTCAGTGTTACAATACTATACTATTTGTAATGAGACAAGTAGGCATGATAGTTAGAACTGATGAAACCTCTACCACTTTGAGAGAGAAATTCATAGGAGGAGAAAATGCAAGGTGAACAAGCCCCTCAGCTCAAATGATGAAAAAAGACAGTAAGGATAATAAACAATAACTGAGAACCAGGCATCTCTGCAGAGACAAGCGAATCCTATTTCCCTTTAATAAACAGAGCAACTGTACAAGAAACACTCTCTCTTTATTGTTTCATATGGGATGTCTGTGCTGTGCGACGCTTGGCATTTCAGAGCACAGGGGTTTTACTTAAAGATTTCATTACACGGTCAGAAAAAACAGGATGGTCTCAGAGATAGAACCAAGTCACAAAGGCACTAAGATTTTATGAACTTTATAGTTGTTTGGACTAAGTCTCTCAGGTAGCTGTTTATACAATATTACAGAAAATATAATACAAGCAACACATGCATTTCTACAAGAAATCCACACCACCACCATCAGCACCCCACAGAAACTAAGAAAACAACTATGGACTGTAATTTAAAGACCACAATGTTGTCTGAGCTTTATATGTTAAATTAATGCACTGAATGACCATTAAATCAGTCAATTCACAGGAAACTTTCATTTTTAATGTATTAAATAATCTCACCACGTTTGTACTGTATTTAGAGCTTCCTTCACCATGAAACTCAAGGGTATGTCAATAGGCGCTTTATGCTCCCCAGTAGAACCAGCTTTGGTAAACAAGAAATGAAAACTGGATTTAGGAAATTGGAATGTCACTACACTGAAAGAGCACTGAGTGTGAGTTAGTGTGTGTGAGATGAAAAGATCTGGACACTGTATACATGTGTATGACAGGATCTCAGGAAGGAAGATTATTTATGTATTTGAACTAAATAGCAGAGTCAGAGTACAGATACTGTATATGGCATTCATGAAGAATGTGCTAGAGATGATTCTTCCTAATGACACCAGTGCTACGAGGGGGCTTGTACTGCAGAAGACACAGATTGTCAATAACAAACGCTTAATTTGAAACTCACTTTACTTCAGGCTGAATGTCTATGATTAATTCTGATACAGTGATGAATGAATTAAATGATTGTCAACTGATTAGCATTGGTGATGATTCGGATACAATGTACAAGGTTATTGCAATGTAGCATTAAGACGGAATGGACTGTATTGCAGTCACAGTGAAAGAGGTAGCATGTTCATAAAAGGGTGCTTTTCATTTAACTGTAGGAAATCCTGAAGGGCTTCAGCCAAAGCAATTGCAAAAGCAACTGATGTCTTTATCTTGCTGAGGTTACTATACTATTTAATAGTGGGTGAATAGGTTTAAGCTGGAGGTAGTGGGTGAGGATTGCAGGTTGTTGAACCTATTTAGAATTGCATTAAGATGTAGGACACTGTCATTGTATCAGCAAACTGTGGGCAAGTTTGTGTTCCAATTATGGAAGCAAAACTTCATAGCACCTCAGGAAAAGCAAGTGTGATGGAGAGAAAACTTCATCGGGTTGAGTTCAGTTGAGTTGTTTTGGAACACTGCAGGTTCTGTCCAGGCTGTGAGGGGATAGAGGAGTATGCTAATTTACATGTAGTTTAGGAATTTGAAGAAGGCTGCATTTACCTAAGAAGGCACTAGCCTAGGGGTCTCTTCAATAAGAGTGCCCATAAAAGAGTGGTTGAAGCACTTTATGATTGGATTCATGTCCGAATAAAATAAGAGTGTGAGAAATTAACTCGGCAGTAAAGCAAAACCTCTGTTTTAAACAAAGCTCTGTGATTACAGCTGGAAGTGTCTTAATCCAACCAAGATATAAAAATGTATACAGGCTGTAATATCATATTTTGTGGCTACAAAAGTAGAACAGGGTGATGAGGCCCTGTATGTAATGAAGCCGAGGCTGATTAGGTACTGTTACAGTTTGACACTGGAGAACATGTGTAGCATGAATGCTCTTGGCCCAATAAGATTAATGCTGGAGATGCAGTGGATACAGAAATACAGTGGACTCTAAATTTTAGTTTAACTAGCTGTCTCAAACCGTATTATCAGAGCCCCAACAAGCTGTCGATATGCTGGTCGCTATCTGAAAGCAAGAACCTTTAGGTGGGGCCAAACTTTATATAAATGCCCAGAACACAAAACTGTGAAAAAAGGGTTCTGTATGAAAATGAAAGAGTAGTGGAAAAGCATTTAAAAAAAATAAATGTCACCTGTGCTGCAACATTTACAGTACCAGAGATTGCAAAAGTACACACATCCTTCACTCACTCAGATACTCAGATGTTTCAAAAGACTCTGGTAAAAAATGGAGTAATGACTACTTAAATTAAAAAGTGTAAAGAAGTTTGGGCTCTGATATGTACTTAAGTAAAAAGTAGTCATTACTCCTACCTGTTTTAGTGTCATGCTGGTTACTGGACCTCTCATCATATTAATATATTAATACAAAAAAAATTTCTAATTTTGTTACTTAGTTAATGTAGCCAGGCAGAACATCCACCATATAGAACGCAAGCAGAGAAAAGATTATGTTGATCAGGTGATCAGGAATGTCTCTGTTCTCTGAAAATGGTGCGTAATAAGAAGAAAAAAATATTGATCATGTCACCAAATAGATTTAAACTCAAGTAACAAGCCTGTTTAAAAATGTAAGTAGAAAATACAGATATTTGAGGAAAATATCTAATGAGTGAAAGTAAAATGTCCCCAAAAAAATAGTGAAGTAAAGAACTTTAGTGCAGGAACAAAGTATTTGTTCTTTGTTACTTCCCATCTCTGAACCTCCTACTGGGATTAAATAGAACCAACAACATGGTGATGTTCAACATCAACCATCACAAAGGCACAAAATCACACATATTGAGGTGGGAAAACAAGCTCTGAAAGTGGACACATGCACACCATGAAGCCTTTATCTTACATGTTGCACAACATATTAGCCTAATTTTCCCAAAGTTGACTAGAGATACCTTGTTGGGTTTAACTTAAGTGTATGTGTCAGCATGGTCTGTTCACCTGGAAGCGGTTTCATTTCAATTGCTGGAAGCACCCGTATCATTTCTTTAAATTGAAAATTATATTAGTCACACGAGTCATTGCTTTGACCCGTCTAATAATGAAGGACAAACTTGGAGCCCACTTACGTTTTCTGCTGCTTGCTTTCACTCCAGCCCTGCATGTGATTTTTTCTGTGCTACCTAGTTACCATTAACGCTCAAAAACACAGCCTGTGCAATTCACCATAGGAAATTAATTTTCTCTGGCAAGGAATGGATTATTGATGGCACTGAGCCTTAAACAAGGAAGCACCCTGGCTATAAACTCTCACAACATTCACTTCTAGCCCCTAATTAACAGGTAGAAGATGAACGAGTAAGTAGGTAGAGAAGATTGTGTTGCCTTAAATTGACAGGACATTGTCGGCATCTGATTTCTCTCACACACACACACACACCGAAATAGGCTGGCTTTATAGATGCCAATCTGGGTCATCAGTACATTCTGTTGAAGAGAGACAAACTAATCTCCTTTTGATGAAGAAGTTGCTTATGGACGAAGCTGAAGATTAATGGCATTGTAGTTTCATCCAGACCTGGTTAAGCATGACACCTGCCAGACTGGTGCAACAGACAGGAAACACGAGAGGGCTCTATATACATCTCCATTTTACATCCCGCCCCCACGTTCATAAACTAGCCAAGAAGAAAATGAACCGATTATTCAATTAGGCATGGATGTGAACCACTGTCCAATATCCCACATCATCATTAGGCAGGTAGGACAGTGAGAATATTAAAAATAACCCCATTACCCTTTATCTCAGTGGAGTCTCACCAGCCCTTCATTTTCAACATTCTATTCTATTGTTTAATATAAAACTGTTCTTGTTTCCTGTCCTGAAATGAGACCTTTAACGGGATGTTGCTTGCATAGTCTGGTGTAAAGGCATCACTCGAGAGCATCTTTTAATATATAAGAGCATCTCTTAATATATACTGTTACCTACAGCCTTTTCATTGTGGCATTATAGCACATAAAACTGTAAGGATCATTCAATTGTGCATGTCTGCATTTTATAAGTAACTATAAATGAGAAATAAGTTCACTAAGCATGTTTAAAATAGACATGTGTGGGTGTGAGTGTGTGGGGGAGAGTGAGAGAGAGAGAGAGAGAGAGAGAAAGAGAGAGAGGGAAAAAGATTATTGACTGGTAGTCAGCAATATAAAGGCTTGTTTTTCTTCCCAATGGCTGATAAATATGGTTCGGGAAACCATGCATAACACACCATATGCAGAAACTTTGAACAAATGGATTACAATAAATTGATGATAAGAGCTGAAGCGCGGAAAGTGCGCACACACACACACGCACACACACACACACACACACACACACACAGACACACACAAAAGATGTACGTCGTTGCTGTATTTGCCCCAACACACACATTGAATGTATATGCACAGTGGCTTCACCAGCATCACACTCATGCAGAAGTGGTCAATTCGCAGTTATTAACCTCAGGAGAAAACACAATATAGACAAAAACAAAGAGAGCCCTCTATTGTCTCTACCACTATCACATTCTATGCCCCCCAGTTCCCCTCTCAACCCCTAACCCAGCACCAGAAAAAAATTGCATGCCTTTGTGATGAAACAAGCATTAGATGTGACTATTTTTTTTTTCTTATGCCAGCCATGAGCTTACACTCAACACTTAGCATTTTGTGCAATCTGCCTTGCCAAAAAAAAAAAACCCACGAGATTTTTTTCTTTTCTTCCCCTATTTAGCTCTTGGTTTCCGAAAACACTTCCAAGCAAACTTTAGTGTTATGCAGTGAACACTGCACTGGAGCCTGAGATCCCCCACTCTATAAATTTCATAAATTTTACAGCTGCCTTCTAATCAAGGCAGAACTGATTTGCATTTGGTAGAAGCTGGTATCCCACCCCTGCCTGAATGGTTGGCACCCAGCCAGCAGACAGAGGAAGGAGGAACCTGAAGTGGGAAAAAAACTAGACGAGGGAAAGGGGGATGGGGGAGGGGCAGGATGGTGGCATGGCAGCAGAAAGAGGAGAACAAGAAATATGAGATGAAACGAATAAAAGAGGGAAAGGGGGAAAACAAAACTGAGATGAATGGTGCAGATGTCTGCATAGAGTGTTGAGGAGGTGGAAGTTGCCCAGGCGATGATACAAAAACAAACACACAAGTCACTTTGGGATTAATTACAGAAAAAAAAAAATATTTGCAATAGCCATTCTCCAAAACAGTAGAAAGTAGAGCTATGATTATATACATATACATGTATGTGTGTGTGTGTGTGTGTGTGTGTGTGTATATATATATATATATATATATATATATATATAATGGCGATCAAAATTAGAGAACAATTTATAAACAATTGAACAATTCTGAAATAATGTCATCTTCACTGCTCAACAGTTGAAGGAGTTTTTGTCCTGTCTATACCATGCTACCAGAACACCTTTTCCACAAAATAACTAAGGCATTTCCAAAAAAAAAAACAATTATTTTGCAGAAAACACACTGATCAAAATTAGAGAACAACAATGACTGTAGCATGAAAAAAGATTACAACAAAATTTTCTGAAGGTTACAACAGTCAGCAATTAGTAGGAAGTGTACAGGCCTCTGCTCTGAATGACGTCAGCACATCTGCGGCCACAGGACAGCACTAGTCTCTCACACTGCTCTGGTGTGATTTTGGTACACTCTTCTTCCAGTCTCCTCCACAGTTTGGTGACTGTAGTGGGTTTCTTGGCCATAACTTTGTCGCCAAGGATTTTCCAGAGGTTTTCTATTGTGTTGAGAGCAGGCCATGTCATTATTTCAATGTTTTCAGTTTCAAGGAACTGCTTTACCTGTTTTGCTGTGTGACATGAGCGTTGTCCTGCATGAACACTGCGGGCTGATTAAGTGATGAACGCAGGGAAGGAACCATATGTTGTTAAAGAAGGTTCTGATAAACATTTGCATTCACTCTGTTATGTAACTGTATAAGAGGCCCAACTCCTGCTGCAGAAAACATGCCCCAAACCATCACACTTCCTCCTCCACTTTTCACTGACTTCTTTACACACTTTGGGTTCAGTCTTTCTCCAGTTTGTGGCGAACATAATGTTTCCCATCGGACCCAAATAAATTAAACTTGCTTTTATCACTGAAGTGAACTTTGGACCAGTTCTCCTCTGTCCACACAACATGCTCCTCAGCAAAGCTTAGTCAAGCCTTTTGATTCTTTCTGCTAATGAGAGGTTTAGTCACTGCAGAGTGGGCTTTCAGTCCAAATGCTCTTAAACGTCGAGACACTGTATGACGAGACGGATCCTTAACCTGTTCAGCGCTGAACTGGTGAGCAATTCCAGCTGCAGTGTGGAAACGAAGCCCATTGAGATCCTCCGCAGTATCCTGTCCTCTCTTGTATTTGTCTTCCGTGGACGACCAGCCTTCTTGAATGAGTTTGTGATGTGGTAAAGATTCAATATTCTTGAAATCGCAAATTTGGAACGACCAACTTGTCTTGCTATGGCTGATAGGGTCATGCCTTTGGCCTTTATCTGGACAACCTGCTGCTGGACAACCAGCAAAGGCTTTCAGTCACTTTAGAACAGCCCACCATCTTGCAGAGTCAGTAAAACTGGAAGGTAGGCTGCCAGTTAAATAGGGGTTGACAGATAATCAAGGAATTTAGCACCAGGTACCAGATTAACACCAATAACTGGGAGGTATCTGAAAGTGTTCTCTAATTTTGATCATTGTGTTTTCTGGAAAATAATGTTTTTTTTTTTAAATGCCTTAGTTATTTTGTGGAAAAGGTGTTCTGGTAGCATGGTATAGACAGGACAAAAACTCCTTCAACTGTTGAGCAGTGAGGATGACATTATTTCAGAATTGTTCAATTGTTTATAAATTGTTCTCTAATTTTGATCGCCAGTGTGTGTGTGTGTGTGTGTATATATATATATATATATATATATATATATATATATATATATATATATATATATACACATACACACACAGTGAAAAAGTATTTCCTGATTTCTTATTTATTTGCATGTTTGTCACACTTTAATGTTTCAGATCATCAAACTAATTTAAATATTAGTAAAAGATAACACAAGTGAACACAACATGCAGTTTTTAATAAAGGTTTTTATAATTGAGAGAAAACAAAATCTAAAACTACATGGCCCTGTGTGTAAAAGTGTTTGCCCCCCCTGTTAAAAGTGTGGTTTATTACACCTGAGTTAAATTTTGCTATTCACACCCAGGCCTGATTACTGCCACACCTGTTCACAATCAAGAAATCTCTTAAATAGGTCCTGCCTGACAAAATGAAGTAACAAAAGATTGACTTCATGCCGAGATCCAAAGAAATTCAGAAACAAATGAGAAAGTAAATAAATAATCAAGATCTATTGGTCTGAAAAAGATTATAAAGCAAAAACACTTTTTCACACCACTGTATATATATATGGGATATGCCCCCTTCGTCCCAGCCTGCCTGGGTGGGATGGTTTTCTGTTTGTTTGTGGGCCACTCTGTGCAGCTGGGGATGGTTTCATATCAACGGCCTGGGGATCCATGAAATTACGGAGTAAGAACATGAGCTTTGAGGATGAATTTGGACTGTACTTCATGTAAACAGTCTGTTTCACTGACTCAGGACTACAGTTTACATTTGAGCATCACTGCACACCTCAACATCGTTTATCTGTAATAAACGGACATTCAGTGCCACACAGAAGAGGATGGTTCCCTGTTGAGTTCCTCACAAGGTTTCTTCCTTATGCCATCTTAGGGAGTTTTTCCTTGCCACAGTCTCCACCGACTCGCTCATTAGGGACAAACATACACTTTTAAAGAAAAAATATTAATATTGATTCTTTCTTTCCACATCATCTGTATAAAGCTGCTTTGAGAAAATGTCCAATGATAAAAGCGCTATACAAATAATGAATTGAATTTATAACCGAGGCCAATGCGATTCGCATCTCGAAGCATAGCCAACGATACGATACATTAAAAACACATATAAAGCAGTGTGATTTGTTTTATTCCTGTTTCGATGCAGTGCGATTTGATTTCGTACGTCGCTCTGTATAAGGGTGTCTGCTAAATGCCGCAAATATAAATGTAAATGTAATTCAGTATGGTGCAAATAGTTTGTTTCTTTGGTTTAAAAAGACAGCAAATCCTAAAAAAAACAGATATTCTCTCCCCTTTCTGTCTCCAGGAAGATGCAGCTCTACCTCTGCCATGTATATTCTATGTGACTCTCAGGACACACCTCAATTAGAAATATAATTTAACTAGAACAATATAAAGGTTATTTAATATATATAAAAAAGGCATAAAAAACTAAATTATCCACATATTACATTTATACATTATACATATACATTCAACCAGGTTCTTAATAAACCAAGAAAGAAAGATAAATCTATAAACATAAATAAATATTTAGAATTTCACTTTTAAAGTGCCTTTGAATATCTATATTTCGAAGTTTCTAACTCAGTGACCGCATGGTCTGCAAGCCGAATTTCACTATAAAAGTCTCGATAGGCGCAATAACATAAAATGTTCAAAATAACAAAACAAAACAAACACATTATAATAATATTAAGAAAACAGAATTAAAGCAAATAAAATGATATTAGTAAAATTTGCTGAAATAATGTTATTTAAACTTCCACCAAATCAGGAGTGACTAAGTATCAAACTTTAATACAAATGATTTCTAAAACTGTTAGTTAGCCTACATGTAATTTAAAACAAAGAACCAAAACATATTTTACCATCAAGTAAATGTCAAGAATTTTAAGCCACATCCAGCAACAGGACCAGCTTCTGTACTAGGCGTTCAGCTACTAATTGTTTGATCAGAGGTCTACCATCCTTCCTCAGCTTTCTTTCTCCAAAATGTATTCTAACTCTTCTGACTAGGCCATCCATTGCAGTTTAAACGACTTCTGACATACGCCATGCATTCCTGGGCAGTTCCTCTACCTTCTCCAACTATATCTTCAACCTGCATGTTCCTTCTTGGTGTAAGGCAGCATTGTCTAATTGCTATGATAGATGAGTAATCCCTTATCCAACAACTCAATTCCTTATCACCACATAAGCTAAACTGCTTTGAGACAATGTTTATTGTTAAAAGCGCTATACAAATAAAAATTAATTTAACTGAATTAAACTCCAAAACTGTTCTGCTAAGTATTGGACATGACACACGTTCTCCCTGACAAAACTACAGAGTGGTAGAGCTTGAGTAGTTTTCGAGGGGAGCAGATGATTAGGAGTTGGAGGCTCAGGACTACAGCGATTACTAACTTATCTACAATTAGTGGACGGCTGTTTACAATGGCCATGGCCTCATAGAAGAAGGTTCGCAGAGAGGAATCATCCTCCAGGTGACTGGGACAGAGTGGAATTAAGAACACTTTTCGCAGTTCTAATCTGTCTCTCCCAATCTCCGCCGGTGTGACTTGAACAGGGTGCACTGATGACAAAGTCACACTGGTTTTATGCTAATAATTAATAAAGGCGTCCGTGGACATGTAGTTTAGCATCTCAATGTGGACAGCTCTGCAATAGAAACAGGTAAAAATTAGTCTATACCTCTTGTACAAATTACACCCTTGTTTGGTGATAAATGGACCAAAACGGTCTATTCCACAGCTTGTGAATGGAGGAGATGGCTCTGTACGCTCTGGGGCAGATTGGCCATTCTTTGCTCTTCTGTGGGTTTGCGAAGCTTGCAACATCTGACACACTGATGCTCAAAAGAGGCCACAGATTTATTTATTCCTTGAATCCAAAATCCTCTTGACCTGTTCTCATTTATGGTGAGGCCTTTATCTTGATGTCCTTTTTTCATGACAATCAGCAATCAGGAGCTTTGTAACCTGGTGTTCCTTTGAGATATTATAGGGTGTTTAACAGAGATAGGAACAAAAGTCTTCAAAGTCTTCCTCCCACCTTGAATAATATGTCACAATCTACAAAGGCATTAAGATGGTATAGCCTGTGGTGTTGTGGGAGATGCATCTCTGATCTCTGCATACATTTGACTCTGCAAGTCTTTGATGATGATGCACTTAGCATCTTTATGCTTTTTTACTGTACTTTGATCAGTTGACTTGTCAGGATTTTCTGGGCACAGGGTGCACACTTCCGGTTTTGCTGCGCCCACATCCAGTTCTGCAGTGCGCACACAGTCAGCGGCAATCTTGCCGTTTTTCCTGCGAGTCCTGGTAAGGACACACAAGACTTTAGCTCGAGGCCAGATTATCTTACCAGCTCCCTAGCCCCTGAGATTACTCTTGCCACCCTGCCTGCTCTGGTTCCTGTTCCTGATCCCTATTCTGCTCTGCCTCCCTAGTTACCTGGTTTGGACTCTGGACTGTTTATTGGTTTTTGTTTCTGCTCTGCCTATGTTGCTCGGTTTGCCGGCTCTCTGAATTTTGAACTGTTTTTGGACTTTGTGTTTGCCTTGCATTGATCAAGTTGTTTCTTTTTTATTAAAGCCTGTTTTTTCCATACCCCTGTGACATGTGACCTAGTCCTCTGAGTTTCCAGACAGAATAATAATAAGGAACCAGCAGATGCACTGAAGCGTTGGGCTTGCTCCGCCGCAGACCGGCTATTTAGAGAGTATTTCCAGGAACAATCTCTGGCAAACCAGATGGTTTTAAATAATCTCCTGAGATGGCTGTCCCTTTAGCTCCTTAACACTGCTGGGGGGCTGCCCAACCTCAGCCTTCCTGCCTGACTGGGGACGTCACCCAGCTCTTTTGCTCTATCGAAGATGCCCCCAAGCCTGTCTGCCCTGCCGAGCATGCCCCCAAGTCTGTCCAGAGTCCCGCCAAGGGCGCCGCTCTCCTCCAGAGTCCCACCGAGGGCGCCGCTCCGCTCCAGAGTTTTGCCGAGGGCGCCGCTACTCATCGCTCCAGAATCCCACCGAAGGCGCCGCTACGCTCCGCTCCAGAGTCCCGCCGAGCACCCAATACTGCTGACTAGGTTGTTCCACCACAGGGTTTCTCCAAGGTATTCGTCTGGCCCCTAGGTTTTGCTGACGACGTTGCCAGACCTCCACAGAAGACGTCGCTCCGTCCCAATCGGCCAGAAAGTGCTTGGGGCAGCCACCTGGGGGCTCGCTCCATGTTACATCCGGCCTTTCCTGACGTCCAAGGCTAACCAGTGGCAGTTCGCCTCAAGCCCCTCTGTGTCTGCCGCTGGCACTTGACTTTCGGTATGGATTATCGTGCCTTTCCAGTATATTATTTATATATTATACATGCAAGCATTTTTTTTATTTAACTGTTGATGATTACAAGTGTTAATAATAATTAACTGTGTTATTAAAAAACTTTTTTTTGTTTAGTTTTTTGGTTTTATGTTTAGCATTTCTTTCCCCTAACTGTACTAAAACTGTACCCAACCATGAGGTTTAAACAGAGGTACATACCGAAATACACACACATTTACCGGCCACTTTATTAGGTACACCTGTCCAACTGCTCGTTAATGCAAATTTCTAATCAGCCAATCACATGGCAGCAACTCAATGCATTTAGGCATGTAGACATGGTCAAGACGATCTGCTGCAGTTCAAACCGAGTGTCAGAATGGTGAAGAAAGGTGATTTAAGTGACTTTGAACGTGGCATGGTTGTTGGTGCCAGACAGGCTGGTCTGAGTATTTCAAAAACTGCTGATCTACTGGGGTTTTCACACACAACCATCTCCAGGGTTTACAGAGAATGGTCCGAAAAAGAGAAAATATCCAGTGAGCAGCAGTTCTGTGGGCGCAAATGCCTTGTTGATGCTAGAGGTCAGAGGAGAATGGCCAGACTGGTTCGAGCTGATAGAAAGGCAACAGTAACTCAAATAACCACTCGCTACAACAGAGGTATGCAGAAGAGCATCTCTGAATGCACAACATGTCAAACCTTGAGGCGGATGGGCTACAGCAGCAGTCAACAACATGAACGCATGGTTCCATCCTGCCTTGTATCAACGGTTCAGGCTGGTGGTGGTGGTGTAATGGTGTGGGGGATATTTTCTTGGCACACTTTGGGCCCAATTGAGCATCGTGTTAACGCCACAACCTACCTGAGTATTGTTGCTGACCATGTCCATCCCTTTATGACCACAGTGTACCCATCTTCTGATGGCTACTTCCAGCAGGATAACGCGCCCTGTCATAAAGCGCGAATCATCATTGGTTTCTTGAACCTGACAATGAGTTCACTGTACTCAAATGGCCTCCACAGTCACCAGATCTCAATCCAATAGAGCCCCTTTGGAATGTGGTGGAACAGGAGATTCACATCATGGATGTGCAGCCGACAAATCTGCAGCAACTGCATGATGCATCATGTCGATATGGACCAAAATCTCTGGGGAATGTTTCCAGTACCTTGTTGAATCTTCGTGGCGAAGGATTGAGGCAGTTCTGAAAACAAAAGGAGGTCCAACCCGGTACTAGTAAGGTGTACCTAATAAAGTGGCCGGTTGGCACAGCAGCATGTATTTTATACATATACAACAGTATTCTAATACTGATGGTAGTTTGTAAAAGATGTGCGTTTTGAGTATACTGCTAAGTTCATTTAACAATAAGATCATTGCCAAGTCCAATAAATATAAATATATTAATGCGATCAATGAAAATTTTCTATAAACAGTATTATACAGTATATTGGGATATGAGGTGGGATTTAAAAGTTTCGAGGCTAGCTCTTCTCTAGCTGTTATTCTTTTTGCCAAATGTCCTAGTTAAGAATCTGAGACTTGGCGGTAGAACTTGCTTTTGAGGGTCTGCCCCCTGGGGTGAATTCTCGATGCACGATTCCACGAATGCAGAAAAAGACGATGAGCATGCAGTTGGTCTTGTCTTGCCTTTTATCATGGAGTCATGGAGATTAAATTAGATTCAACTTTATTGTCATTATACATGTACAAGTACAAGGCAACGAAATGCAGTTTGGGTCTAACCAAAGTGCAATAACAGTACAAAATACAGTGTTTTCATGATTTACACAAGTTAAATAGAATGGTAATATCGAACTATAAACTGTCTACACAAAAACTTATGCTCACTTGGACACTTGCTCATTTCTCACCTTACACTTTGTTATTGCACTAATGGACTGTTTACACTAAACTATGCTCATTTGCACACTCTTTGTATTGCTGCTCACTATTAACTTATTACCATTGTATATATACCTATTTTCTGTTTATAGTAATAGCACTATATTATGTTCACCGTTCACATCCTTCTGTAAATTTCTGTTTACAGCAATTTACAGAAGGATGTGAACGGTGAACATAAGTGTCCAAGTAAGCATAAGTTTTTGTGCAGACCGTCCATTAGCGAAATACCGCAGTGTGAGGTGTGGGGGGAAATGTGGTAGTGTATCAGCCAGCGGCAGAGTTCAGTAAAGAGACAGCTCTAGGAAAAAAGCTGTTCTTTAGTCGGCTGGTCCTGGTCCGGAGGCACCTGAAATGCCTGCCGGAGGGCAAGAGAGAAAACAGTCTATGGGTGGGATGAGAGGAGTCCTTAAGAATGCTGCGAGCTTGACACAGGCAGCGTTTCTTTTGGATGTCCACCATGGCTGGGAGTGAAGTCCCTGTGAATGCACTGGGCAGTTTTCACCACCCGCTGCAGTGCCTTGTGCTCCGCAATAGAGCAGCTATCATACCAGACTGAGACACAGCTGGTCAGGATGCTTTCTATTGCGCAGCGATAAAAGTTCACCAGGATATCCGAGGAGAGCTAATTTTTCTTTAGTGTCCTCAGGAAAAAAGAGGCGCTGGTGAGCCTTCTTGATGCTCACCAGCTGGTGCTGGATCTCCTCCCTGTAGGCAGTCTTATCATTGTTGGTGATGAGACCGATTCAATTCAATTCAATTCATTTTTATTTGTATAGCGCTTTTAACAATGAACATTGTCTCAAAGCAGCTTTACACAGATAATGTGGTGATTAAACATAAATATGTTCTTTGTAAGTATGTTTGTCCCTGATGAGCAACTGTGGCAAGGAAAAACTCCCCGAGATGGCATAAGGAAGAAACCTTGAGAGGAACCAGACTCAAGAGGGAACCCATCCTCATCTGGGTTGCACCAAATGTCCATTTGAAGCAGATATACAATGTTGTGGGGTACAGTGATGATGATCAGAAGCAAACTGCACTCCCGAGTCAGTGCAGCAGACCGCCGACACCAACTACAGTCCAATCCGTCCTCAAAGCACCCGTTCTACTCCGAATTAAGAGACCGTCCCGAGCTGCACAGAAGTGTGAAGATCCAAGGAGGGAGAGGGGCAGGAACACTGGTCACTGGAGCCTCAGGAGCATGTTTAACTCGACCGAAGAGAGAGAGAGAGAGAGAGAGAGAGAGAGAGGTGACGGGAAGAGAAGGATATGGATTATTAAGTGTAACTATTGGTGTACGAAAGTTAATGTCACTGTGCAGTTTGGACTCCGGCAAGACTCGCTATGGCAGCATAACTAAAAGGGAGAACCAGAAGGTAACACAGACATGAGGGATCTCTGGGATAAGAGACGACCCACCACACCACCGTCAACAAACCTGAGTGAACGTGTGAATGTGAGGGACGACAGCATACAAATATACCAGTTCACCAAACACTCTATATCCATGTTCCCTCCAGATCTGTGCCTTTACCTAAGAGAAATCTACTGATAAAAGGCTTGACTAAATAAATACGTTTTCAACCTCGACTTGAACACTGAGACTGTGTCTGAGTCCCGAACACTGATTGGAAGGCTGTTCCATAACTGTGGGGCTTTATAAGAGAAAGATCTGCCCCCTGCTGTAGTCTTCATTATTTGAGGAACCAACAGATAGCCAGCACCTTTTGATCTAAGTAGGCGTGGAGGATCATACTGGTACAGAAGTTCACTCAGATACTGCGGTGCGAGACCATTGAGTGCTTTATCGTCAGTAGTAATATTTTATAGTCAATGCGAGATTTGATTGGGAGCCAGTGTAGACTGATTAAAACAGGGGTGATGTGGTCATATTTCCTAGATCTAGTGAGGACCCTTGCTGCTGCATTCTGGACTAACTGAAGCTTATTGATGCACTTACTCGCACACCCAGACAGTAAAGCGTTACAGTAGTCTAATCTAGAAGTAACAAAAGCATGAACCAGTTTTTCTGCATCCTGTAACGACATCATATTTCTAATCTTAGCAATATTTCTAAGGTGAAAGAAGGCGATTCTGGTGATGTTATTCACGTGAGACTCAAAGGAAAGACTCGGGTCAATAATCACACCAAGATCACAGTAGTGTCATCTGCAAACTTGATGATGGAGTTAGATCCATTTATAGGCCTGCAGTCGGAGGAGAAGAGGGAGTAGAGGAAGGGACTCAGCACACAGCCCTGTGGTACACCAGTGTTGAGTGTGATGGTGTTGGAGTAGATAGAGCCATATCAAACCTGCTGGGGTCTGTTGGTCAAAAAGTCCAAGATCCAGTTGCAAGTGGGGATGATGGTGGGGATTAGTCCTAGATGCTAATTATTTTCAGGAGTTGAGCTAATTAAAGGTCTTTCTGACCTCTCGTCATCTTTCAGTGATGTTCTTCCACTCTTGTAGCGTGCGTACCACACAAACCACGTTGAAATACTCATTGCAGCATCTCCGTAAACTTCAACTCATATCAAATGTCTCTTTGGCAGATTTGCCTAGTTTCTTGCAGAATTTCATGTTTGCAGTTTGTTCTATTTTACTGTCCGTGATGTGAGCACCCGATGTACACAGGACAATGTCTTTAAGCTCACCAACCTATGAAGGTCAGTGCCTCCTGTGACTGTGTGTTCAGCTTGTGCTGCCATCTGTTGCCATGTTACAAAACTAATCTCATAACTTTTTATACCAACTTATATACTGATGCTGGAGTGTTAATATCATATTAATTATAATTAACACAGCATTAACATGCTGCGTTTTGAGAATTGGCACTCTGAAAACACAGACACACACAATAACACACCTGCACAATAACTCCTAGGAAAAATACTGAATCCGACTCTGGTCGCTAATAAAAAGCCAACATGCAAATTCTTTAAATTAAATCTCTGGTAATGAATAAAATCCACACTGGTCCGCTAGATTACAAACTTAATATAAATATAGCCCTAGAATTCTACAAACTTGGAAAGTGCTAATTTAAGTGTACACAATGTTATCGGTTAAAAGAAAAACGAAAGCACACGTTCCCAAAAATCTTATCAGTGCGTCGTCAAATCCACATTCACAGCATCTCATCCCACTGCCACACATTACCGCTATCCCTGAACATGAACTCTCATCACCAGTAGTGTCCAGGCCAACTGTCCCTCACCTAGTTCCAGCTCATTGCTTCCAAACTGCTGAAAGGACTCTCTGAGCAAGACTGGATATTCCACAGCAACACTATTATCTGTGTACAATTTAAAATGCTATTACCTCCACGGTATTACATAATTGTGAGGAATATTTAGGAGTGTATATTGCATTTATTTTGGTTTAACTTTGTGTCCAGTTTATTAAGTGCAGTTAATTGCGCTGTGGACTATTGTATATTAAATATATTTTTTATCTCGATTTATATATTTATTTAAGTGCAGTAGCTCCACTGGGCAATACTCTATATTAATTACATGTATATAACACTAAGCTGTTTAGTGCACTGTTCAGTATCCTTTATTATTCAATCAACTGCACTTTTTCTCCCTATGCATTAATACTCTGGAACAGTGTACAATGATATGTTTTTCTGTCAATCATTAGTCCTCCCTCATACATCTGCATTTTTATAAACTGTGCAATTTATTTTTTTGATAACAGATTTTTGTATAATAAGTGAAAACTTATGACTAATTCCATGACTCACTTGGGATTTAGCCCTTTATGTGCTTCAGCAGCATGTGATTGTGGAATTCTGTAAAATATATCATAGGGTGTCTATTCTACATAACCAATTATAGGCGAAGGAAACAATGGAAAAGATGTTACACAGACAACTGGGGGAAATTTAAAAAAATGTAATGGTCCTCATAAATCGCTGGTGAGGAAATGATTGAGAATTAAACAAATACTGTATATAGATTATATGTAGTAAAGAGTTTTCTGCTGCCACTATAGACCTTTAATCTCAGTTCTATATGAAGGAGAAAATCCTGCTGAAGGCTGTGAGGATGTTCACAGTTAAAGTGAAAAACAATAGAAAATAAATTCAGATGTTTTTACTGGTAGTCTACTGGAATACATTTTATACTCAAGGATAATAATGACAAGGTTGAAAAAAAGCAGAAATTAAAATTTCCATCTTTATTTCTTTAAAATAGCAGATATCAAAGATACTCTTAATATCAGTAGAAACAAACAAAATGACTATGAAAATACATCACAGAACGACAAGGCTGACGTTTTTCTCCAAGTTAAAGCAGTTTAAAGGTTTGGAGACACCTGTAAAGCCGTACAATGTGTGTTGTGTGTGTGTGTGTGTGTGTGTGTGTGTGTGTGTGTGTGTGTGTGTGTGTGTGTGAGAGAGAGAGAGAGATTTGGGGGGGGCAACGACTTCTGTTCGGACTGCAAAGATGCTTCAGTCATGACTTCTTTAAAACATGAAAAGGAAAAAAGCAGATATAATAAGGCACAGTAAAACACACTGGAATTTGAAAGTCACTGACGATACAGTGAGGGATATAATACATAACGCAACAGGAAGCTGTCTCTAATCTTAACTGCAGCACCGGACAGCGTCCAAAGTCCTGGTGAAACGAGCAGTTGTTGAACTTGCCGTAGCAGAATACGTTCAGTCATCCAGCACAAAAAATAGGGTCTAAAAATGCTTATAGGATCTTTCAGCTGGACCTTGTGACCTCTTTATTAAACAGAAACATGTCATAATGAATAAAAAGCAATATTTCCCCTTAGACATTATATCAGCGTTCACTATACCACCAACCTGTATGAGTTCCTGTCAATGAGATAATCCTGTCAATGTTCTGTGTGTGTTTGTAATCTGTAGTCTGAAGACTGATTTCACAAATAATAACATAAAATAACCGGATAATATAATAATATAACCTGAATACTATGCTTTATTTTCATACACACTGATGTATATATTACCCTGTTACTTTAAGCTGTTGCAACGACATACACCCAAGTTTTGGATTTATACGAATAATATTTAACACTACTATCATTACTGACGGGAAATACTGGCTTTTACTCATTATTTCTGATAAGATTACTAATAAAGTGGTCACTCACTCATGCAAAAAAAAAGAAAAAAAAAGAAAAAAGAAGACACATGCATATCCATCTGAATTTGGACCTGTTCCACCATTAAGTGCAATAAAGCAGGTGGGCTTCTGAATGACTGAAGTCCACAGAGCTTGGACTTTCACATTTTTGACAAAGCAGCACAGCAAAATAAAATAAAAAACAAAACAAAAACTCAATAAGAATAAAAAGAGGAGGTTTATATGAAGCGCTGATTGTAATATCAAAAGCAAGAAGTGTATATATATATATATATATATATATATATATATATATATATATATATATATATATATATATATATATTACAAGTCCGCTGACTCACATGAACTCAAGCTGTGGTTTAACCCCGAAAACATGGGGCATGTGGATGCATTCAGGGAGAAAGCACTGAAATGTGTGTGTGTGTGTGTGAGACTTCTACAGTCTCAATTCTGTGAGTAAGAGAAGGTATGGGATGTGTGCTGTACTTTGTGGGGAATGATGTTATAATAACATGCCCTTCTCAGGGGAACTAATTGACTCGATTTCATGCTGGCTCTGGCAGCAAAAAAAAAAAAAAAAAAAAAAAAAGCATAGATTGGAATGAGGCGGCAGGTGGAGTGCAGGGTGGAGAAGTGGAGAGAGGGATAATAGAGGGAGAAAGGGGTGGGGTAAAGGCACTAGATTTCGTGTGAGGCTGGGTGGTGCTCAGAAAGCCCATTGGCCTGCATGTTGTTCTCGTTAAGGCGACGCACACGGTACATTTCGTAGTGAATGCTGCTGGTGATGTCCTTAATGTTCTGCATGTGGGTTCTGAAAACAACAACAGGAAAAACACACACAAAAAAAGAACAGACATTTTTTACACAAGGACTCATCAACATTCAAAGTAACCATTAGTGCTCTTCTCAATAGGATGAAGTGAATAAAGAGCTTCATGCACCTGATAAGAAGGTCCCGCAGGTAGGCAAACTCACAGTGAGCGATGTTCTCAACTGCACAGACAAACACAAAGAGCAAATTCTTTATATGACATGAAAAACATGCATGTCTCTTATAAATGTTCTTTCCTGCAAGTTGTCAGATTTGCCACTAGAGGGCAGGAGAAGCAAAGGTCTTCGATTATTGATGAATCAACATCGAGAGAGCATGGACATGAAGCAACAGACTGGAAACTTCTGCAAACAAGAATGGAAAGATTTTTTATAGAGAGTTTTAAAAGAGACACATAAAAGTATTAGAGCTCCTGACTACTTCCAGTCATATGTGCTTCTTCCCCAAACTTGGCACAAAGCTTGAGGAACACAATTGTATAGGATGAAACTTGGCATGAAACTTGGGAGACTCAAACCAGGATTTTTTTTGTTCATGTCACATCATGTACAGTAACTTACTAGTTTCAGTAAAAGGTCACTTTGTGTCTGGAACACAACGATGTACATGGGGCTGGTTTTTAAATCCAAATCTTTTAACCCTGACCTACACCTTAGCTTACGCATGTGCGATATGAATTCTGTCTGTGCAACTATTCGTTTTTGTCTCTCTTTAGGGTTAATGTATACAGTCCTACCTGATAGCATTAGAACAGCAAGGCCAAATCTCTTGTTTTGACTGTACGAATTTCAGCATTGGAACAGACAAAAGCAGCTTTTGGAAGCATTTACACACTCGCATCTGTTTTTAAAAGTTTCCTGCTTTCCCGAAAATTCCTCTTCAGAAGGTGAAATGCATTCCCTAACTGGGATAAGGTCTGGCCAATTTAAAATCCTCCACTTTTCCACCTGATGAAGTCCTTTGTTGTCTTGCTGCATTATAAAGATCCTCCTAATTCGATAAAAATTTTATCGCTGCAAACTGGCAGGCAGAACATTTCTGTAGACTTTTTTATTCATACTGCTGCTTCCATCATTAAGTAATAATCCATAAGGATTACTCTACCAGGTAAGCAGCTATGCTAGCCCAAGCTATAAGCCATGCCTAATGCTTGTGCCATGGCTGTTTCATGGTTTGCTTTTCTTCCATAGACGGCCTTCCCTGGTTTTCATGCTTGTTTATCCTTGCAAACCTCTGGTTTTGTAAACCACTCTATGCAACTGGGGATGGTTCCACATCTACAGCCAAGGATCCATGAAGCCGCTGAGCAACTCAAGAATGACTGATTCGGACTGAAATTAATATCAACAGTCTATTACAATGGCTCAGGACCACAGGTTGTATGAACAGTTCTCCATTTACACACCTATTACTGCACACCTCAGCAATGGAACTGCAATGAATAGGCCACCCAGATGAGGATGGGTTCCCTGTTGAGTCTGGCTCCTCTCAAGGTTTCTTCCTCGCCACATTTTCAGCCACTGGCTCGCTCATCAGGGATAAACACTTGCACTTTATGTGGTGAGGACACTTACTAGTCCTTAGCCCTGCGTTTTCTGTTATGTAGCTTTATGTTCTTTTTTGTAGCACCAGGGTTCAGGAGGAACATTGTTTCATTTCACTGTGTACTGCGTCAGAATAAAAGCTTCTTGACTCGACTTGAAAGGAAAAAACTTCTAGGCAATCCACTTACACATTCTTTTATATAACCTTAATACCGCTATATTCAATTTATAATTGAATTGAATTAAACAAATGCAGTCTTTACAGGTGAAACCCAAAATCGAAATGCGAGTAACAAGACGGCCCGAAAAATGAGAGCCAATAGAATGCAGGTAACCAGAAGTGCATAAGTGGCCCCTTTACAATAAATAGCAATATGTTAAATAAGGGTATGGGTCCATATGTACAGGGGTGAACGTGATTAATGTACAATGTAATGTTTTTAGTGTATTGGGAAAAATTAAGTGCCTTGCCATTCTAATACTTTTGGAGGGGACTGTAAATCGTGAAAAAGCTGCTTAGATATGAGTCACTACCTTCTATGGTTCCCCATTTGGTTTTCCTTCCTAAGAGTCTCCTCCCATTGACCTGGTACTCTTGGTCGCTCCCCACCACTGCAAATGGAATCATCTCCTGGAGCATCACAGGAAAAACACTTTTACACTTTTTCACACATATGAAACAGTATCCTCTATGCTCTCATACTTCTGTTCATCAAATCAACAAATGTTTCAAGGATTCAAAATTTGATTAAATAAACCTGCACCAGGAGTCTGCACTTACTCTTATTTTCTCGTTGATCAGTCTGTCCTCTGTATCCTCGTCGAACTCCTTCTGTGGGTAGACGTCAATGTTGTTGGCCCTCAGTTCTTCCCTGATCTACAAAAACACAAATCATATCAGAAAACACCACAGCAGACATACCCCATTTCCCTGAGGACACATTATATTGATATTGGATCAGTATTAGACTAAGAAGTGGACTATATATCACAGGGAGCTCTGGGATTTGAGTCTCAATAGGTCTCATCATACATTTCCACCGAATGCAGATGCACGCTTCTCCTCGAGCAATACTGTATTTTACTTTTCATAATAAAAAAAATAAAAAATGCCCCTCAGGTAAAATACTGTATATACACTAACTGACATGTTGGTAAACATTTTATTATAGGCTTTTCCCCTCAGTATGAAGACCTGCTCTTTTCTATCATCGACACAAAGAGCATTAAATGAGAAGCTGTCATGAGAGCACAAGGTTCTGCTGTGTGCTTGTGTGGAGTGAAGGGATCTCTTATTGTGTGTAACTATAGAAACCTCTCTCCTTATAACACCACGACTTGCAGAAGAATAGAACACTGAACTGTATTCATTATAAAAATATGCACTATATGGACAAAAGATCATGAACCCCTGACCACAGTTGGTCCCCATTTGCTGTAATTGTAACCTTCACTCTTCTGAGAAGGTGTTCCACTAGATTTTGGAGTGTGCCTGTGGAGATTTGTGATCATTCAGCTACAAGACCATTAGTGATGTAAAGAATTCTGGGGTGCAGTCCACATTCTAGTTCATCAGCAGGGTCAAAGTCAGAGATCTATAGCAGGAGATCTTCCACTCCAACCCATGTAAAGCATATCTTCATGGAGCTGGCCATTCTGGAAAAGTTTTTGGGTCTGGAGAAATATTATGTCTGAACAGAAAACTCTCAGCTGAGTAGCACCACTGGAAAGAATGCAGATGCATGTCTCCCTGAGTTTTCACTCCCAGGTCTTCCTCCCAGTGTAGGGCAGCGCTGATCATTTAACGGGGAATCATAGGTCTTTCACGTGTGCTTTTCCCACAAATCTCCCTTGTACACTCTATCGCAAAATCCCTAATTTGCGCTTATTAGTGCAAAACAAACTTCCTTCGCACTAATGAACATACTTGGCTCACCCAAACCAAAAAGATGGATCCTGAAGATCCTGCCCATGAAATTGAATTATCTACAGGGCCAATAAAGCAGCAAGCATTGATTTGCGCTTGAGCCAGAAAAGCTCTACTGTATTTCCTGCTGCTGTGGAAGAAAGCTCGGCGGGATTCCTGAAAAACAGAGCGAAATATCTGCTGTCAAAGCATGGGTCCTCCTCTCCGAGTGAAGCTGGCCAGAACAAACACAACCAATGATTAACACTAAACACTACAACACTGAAGAGTGCAGGAACAATGAACCACTTTCCTATCGGCATGCCACGTGTCAACTCGACACATCTGTACCATATCCACAGAGCTTCTTCATACGGGTTTTGGAATCCCGAAGCAAACAGGAAGTCCCTACTGGCTGATATTAAGGGGAACATGCACCAAGTAATGCATAAAACATCCTATGATAGCTGGGTTCTTGGAATGTAACTACGTGCTTCTACACACAAACCAGGAAAACACAATCCTGAATGCAAATAAAGATTTTTTTTTTAATGTTAGTTTTAGTGAAAGGTCACTCTGTGTCTGGAACACAACACTATACATGGGGCTGCTTTTTAACCCGATTTTTTTAACCCTGACCTTCACCTCGTAGCAAAACACAATCCTAAAACCTTCCAAAAATAGTTTCACTGACACACACACAGCAGATATACTGCCTGAAGTACAAGCAGCAGTTTTTTATAATACAGAAATATCATCAAACAGAAAAAGTGAAGCTACTCACCTTTTTCTTGAAGAAGTCCCTCTCTTCTAGAGTCAAGGTGTCAGCCTTGGCAATAACCGGGACGATGTTCACCACTTTACTCAGACGTCTCATAAACTCCACGTCCAAAGGCCTCAGACTGAAAGAGAAGACAGAGTTGTATGAAATTACTGAAAAAGTTAGTGCTTGCCACGGGTAACTTTTTAAATTATTTTTCTTTCATGAGGTACATTTAAAAATATAGGTTCCTAAATGGTTCTTTGTCAAGGTACAAGGTTCTGTGAAGAACAACCATCCATGGAAATGCACAGTGGAAGTTCCTAAAGGGCTAAATAATATCAAAGAGTTCCAAACTGTAAATTATTCTAAAGGTTGACATTATTAAGACAGTACTTTGGTGTATTTTGAAATGAAAAAACAAAGAAAACACCAAAGTTAAAATGTGGAGATATTTCACAAAGAGTAAATGTTTGTGGTCGACAGAGGGCAACTTTCTAAAAAAACAAAAACAAAAAAAACAAAAAAAAAAGATTAATGCGCTGGTCTCACGATACAAAAACGTGCCCCATTTTAAAGATGAGTCATGTTTATGACCAAGGATCAAAACTTGAGTGTCAGTCCATAAACATAGCTCAGATCTGCTGTGGTGTGTGGTAGGTGGAGCCAAAACAGTGACCTTTAAGAAACAGCAGAAAAGGCAGGGAAACTCCCTTTTTAATAAATTCAAACCAGTCTTTAGCCTGAACCAGGATGAGATGTGTATACTCTCTAAAGTCTGGGCTTTGGGTTTAAACGCTGTGCTACCTATTCGAGGTGTTCGAAGCCAAAATGCAGCTGCACACACATCTGTAGCACTGCATAAACAACAATCAGCCTTTCATCACATTATACAAACACTCAAATGCCTGCAACTGACACACATCAAGGTGTGCGGCTCAAAAATCTCCTTCTGACACAAACCACGTGTCTGTATGGATGTGTGAACAAAAATGAAAGGGAAAACAAAAAAAATGATTCTACTCGAACCTTAAACACTTGCGAACAGAGTAAAAGAGTATATTGCCATAGTAACAGCATCAAAGAATATTCTGGAAGATGAAAAACAGGCCAGGAAGTCTGCTGAGATACTGAGAAGACTCTGGTTTGGACATCACTGTCACTGCTGGCAGACTGTCAGAAGCCATTTCCTCCGGCAGAGCTACTTGATGAAAGGTATGTGTCGGTTTTTATCCTAAAGAGCTTTTGAAGCACACACACACACACACAGTTGAGTAAAAATATCCTAAAAACCTAATACACACACACTTACAATGTATGATCAAAAGTATTCTCAAATACACCTTTCCAAGCCGTATGTGTTTCTTCTCCAAACTGTTTTCGCAACATCTGAGGCACACAATTGTATAGGATGCCTTTGGACATAGTAGCATGAAATGACAGGAACCTCAAACCTGTTCCAGCATGAAAATGCCCCTGTGCACTCGGCCAGCTCCATGAAGATATGCTTTACATGGGTTTGGAGTGAGGTGAGGAGGCCTGGTGCGCAGACAGCATTCCAAATCATACCAAATGTGTTCAATAGGGTTGAGGTCAGAGCTCAACCACAAATGTGGTCAAGTGTCTACAAACTTGTCGATATAGTTCAGAGTTCCATTCTCCTGCATATCATGGCATACCCTTCACTCCACACGCACACCTTTCCTTCTCTTCCTGTCACCCCTCTTCTCTCTCTCTCGGTCAAATTAAACATGCTCCTGAGGTTCCAGTGATCACTGTTCCTGCCGCTCCCCCCTCCGTGGATCTTCCCACTTTGTCCAGGTCTGCCTCTGGATAGTGTTCTCTTGCAAGCTGTGCAGCTTGGGACGGTTTCTCATCAACGCCTTGGGTGGTTCCATGAAATTCCTGAGTAAGAACGGGCGCTTTTTGAGGATGGATTGGACTGTAGTTAATGTCAACAGTCTGCTACACTGACTCAGGACTACTTTTTGCTTCTGATCACCATCACTGCACCCGGCAACATCGTATATCTGCTATAAATGGACATTTGGTGCAACCCAGATGAGGATGGGTTCCCTCTTAAGTCTGGTTCCTCTCAAGGTTTCTTCCTTATGCCATCTCAGGGAGTTTTTCCTTGACACAGTCGCCACCAGGGACTCAGGGACAAACTTACTTATAGAGAACATATTCACTTTTAATCACCACATTATCTGTGTAAAGCTGCTTTGAGACAATGATCATTGTTAAAAGCGCAATACAAATAAAAATTAATGCAATTCAACTGAACTCTCGGCAGAACCATGGGGCTACGCTTGTGCTTTCTAGACAGCTTCTTATTTGTTTCAGTGTTCTTCTCTTAGTATCTGCCTGGTTCATCCCGATGACCTACATTTGTATGGGATTCCCTTCAATTGGACAGCACTCTGGATGCCTGAAGATGGTTCTACATAAACAGCTTAAAAGATCCATGAAGTTACTGAGCAACTTGGATGGATTTGAACCTTAATTAATATCAACAGTCTGCTAAAATGGCATAGGACTGCAGTGTGCATGGACAGTTCTGCATTTTATCATGCATCACTGAACAGTACACC
This sequence comes from Silurus meridionalis, assembly GCF_014805685.1. Taxonomy (NCBI): domain Eukaryota; kingdom Metazoa; phylum Chordata; class Actinopteri; order Siluriformes; family Siluridae; genus Silurus; species Silurus meridionalis. The sequence goes on along the minus strand of NC_060897.1, from coordinate 17,803,589 downwards.
TCAACAACGATGAAACTGTAATTAATGGACATTATGTGCCACCCAGAAGAGGATGAGTAAGTCTGGTTCCTCAAGGGTTTTTCCTCATGTCATCTCAGAGTTTTTCCTTGCCACTGTCACCACTGGCTCACTCATTAGGGCATGCTTTCTGTAATGTAGTGGAGTAAAAAGTGAGAAATCCAATAACCAAATACTCATATAACGGATTCCGTCACTCCACAGTAGAAGTTGGTGCAGCATTTACACAGTGAAACGGACGCTCTAATTATTAAATTGTTTAATTTTGCCCACTCTTGGGGGGTTAGTAAGCAGGGTGTTCAAATGTGAGATCAAGTAATCAAAAAAAGTTTTCAAAACTAATATAGTAACCATATGAAAAGTTTTTTTTTCAGGCTGCCACCCATAAACGTAAGAGGAAACAGGTAAAGTTTTGCATTTGGTTTTGCATGCACAATACAGTAAATAAAAGAAAAGGAAGAAAAAAAAAAGGAAAGAGTACTGACCAATGTCCTGTGGGTGGGATAAAATATATGCAGCAGTGAACTCGTGAGTCAGGGATTCGCTTCTTCCTGTTAATGTTGATCTCCTCCTGAAGGTATTGCTCATACTGCTCATTAATGAACTTCATTATGGGCTGCCAGCTGTAAACAAGTAGAGCAAGCAAAAATAAACAAAAGTCATTTATAAAAAGGACAAGGATTGTAAGGGTTATTTGAATCTTTCTATTTATTTTTACCAATTCTCATTGTTGATCTGATCCCCAAAGCCTGGTGTGTCTATGACGGTCAGCTTCATCCTTACGCCTTTCTCTTCAATATCTGCACAAAAGCAATTCGAACACTTCACAACCCAGCAGAATTATTTACTCAAGACATATGAAATCAGATGTAATGCAAATTTATTCACATTCTTCATTACATTTAAAGCATTCTTGTGCGAGATTTCAATCCAACCCATTGATCGGAGTTTATCTACATCTTAAACAAGAGAAAGAAAATAGATTCATGGAAAAAAAAATAGATTAATAGGCCAAAATATACAGATTTTAATATCCTTAACGAAAAACATTGGTCTGAACGATTGAAAGATTGTCTTATATTGTTGTTAAGGCCACTAAAAGCCATTTTCATGTTTTCTAGCACAAGAGTGTACATGCTTTACCATGGCTGATGGACTTGATCTCAATAGTCTTAGGTATGCGTTCCTCAGCCGTTCCCATGACCGACTTTCGGCTGACTTTAGACTTGAAGAGGGTGTTCATCAGTGTGGACTTCCCCAAACCACTTTGACCTGCATGGACCCCCCACACACACACACACACACACACACACACACACACACACAATACCAATTGAAACTGCTCTTATCAAACAGCTTATGGAAACAAACCGGATAGGTTGTAAGTGTAACAGAGGCAGGAAGAGATAGCAAGCACACACATTAATAAAGTCAAAGACCTCAAAAATACACATGATAAGCAAGCATCCAAGGACCATACAGTACCCGATGCCTCAAAAAACACAAATAAAACTTTAGCCAGGCCCAATTACAGTTACAATCATGCTTTCCTACTGCTGGAGTCTGTGGACTGATATATCTCTACCTTTTTATCTTTATTTCTCTAAAACAACTGTGTTTTTCAGACTATCAGCAAATTGCAGCCCATCATCCACACACTGGACTCTCTCAAGGCTGTTCTGGGAGAGGCTGTAAGAATGAATTGGCAGGGTTGTGTCTTTGTAAGCTGGAGTACAGTCGGCTCATGTATACCCAAATGACCCCAGCTGACCGTTAATCATCTGTAAAAGTACAGTTGCCCTGCCCTCTTTTGCAAACACTCGGGGCACTCCTCCCCACTCCCACAGTTATTTCCAAAATGCGTTTTCCCAAAAATATAGACATACATATGTAAGTTAACCCCAGTGAACTGTTTGCTAGCCAAGGACATTATAAAACCTGATGGATAACATAAAACAAGTGGATGTGCTGTTAGCTATGGGAAGGTAATTTCTTTGTACATTTGATTTATAACAGTTCTCTCTCTCTCTTTGGATTGCAATTTTTAACTTTGTAAACTGACTCTCACGCACATTACAATGAATACTTTCTAGACCCACAGTTTAAAGGTCCCCCCCCCCTCCCTTTATGTATGTCTCAAACACACATGCTGAACTTATACAAAATAAAAGGAAACATCTGTATAACACAGTATAATCACAGTTATTATGCAAATAGATGCATGCACATGTGATCATCCATTCAGCCAATCATGTGGGAGATGCACATTCCATCAATCCTTTCAGACACGGGTCCAAAACGTCAGAACCAACTGCTGTTGGTAAACTCATAGACCTCAAGATGCGTAGCAAAGTTTGTATGTTTAGATATGCTACCACAAACATTCCCAAGTTTAATTTCTTTAGTATTGTGTACCTCGAGAAGATATACTTAAATGGTTGTGCGCTCTCTCTCTCTCTCTCTAGCTATCTCTCTATATATGAAGATTTTTCAATATTTGACAATTGTGAAATGACAACATTGTAAGAATGTACAGACGTAGCAGCGTATATGCAGTATGACACTTTTGGGACAGGATATAGGCATCTCCCAGCTTGTGAGATTGTGACCTTACTCTTGCCACTGGTTGACAGAGTTCATTTGTCTCGGTTAGAGCGTGTAGTTTTTCTGTTTGTAAATTTTTTAGCTCTTGTCTCTGTCGCCGGACACTGAAACAGAGTGCGTCCAGCTCCGCCCCCCACTCACAAACTGGAGCTTGTTCACGCACCTGCATTCATCCATGCGTTTGCTGCCACATACTGTACATATATCTAGTAAAGCTTTCTTAGATTATTTACTGCAATTTGTTAATGTAACTAACAGTACATTTTTCTGCCCCATACTGATCACTATTCTTTAAGACTCCTAGGCAATGACTTGACTGTCACAATATTGTTAAGTTACAATGGGGTCATCGGAACACATCTCCATAGTAACAGACAGACAGACAGACAGCCTCCATCCATCCATCCATCCATCCATCCATCCATCCATCCATCCATCCATCCAGTGTGTGTGTGTGTGTGTGTGTGTAAGAATAATAATAAGGAGAAAGGTTTAAGTGGGAGAAAAACGTGCACACAATATGGCAATATCTAGGCACATCTGGCAACATATACTTCTTTGATTAGAACTCACCCACTACCATGATGTTAAGTTCGAAGCCCTGCTTCATGGCCTTCCTCCTCATCTGTTCTAAGATGGCATCGATCCCCACATAGCTGAAGTCCACACTTGGCCTCTCTGGGCATGCGGCCGGGGGCATTTCAGAGATCACCGGCTCTGCCATACTGCTGTTGCTGCTATTGTAACTGTGGCTGGAAATGACCTCTGACCCTGAAGAGAGAAAACCAGATAAGTGTCACTATGTGAGCAGTGAGAGTATGAAACGTACTGCAACACCACAAACTTTTAGGAAGCCTAACAACTATGTCATCCGAGCTGAAGGCCAAAAGAAAACATCACTCCTGACACTTGTGTCAGAGCTGAACAAAGTATTTATCTTATCCAGAGTCTGCACTGTGAGAACTTGACTGCTCCACACATGTATAGCAGATTAAAGAAACACTGGAAGTGATTAAACATGGACGTTTTGGCTAGGGCTTGATCTCTCCACCGTTCTTGCACTCAGTGATTTGTATTCCACTGCTCACATTTGGTCCCAAGTTCTCCGTCCAAAAATGTTCTCATTCTTCCACCTGATGTAGGACTGATTTATGACAGGGGAGATGGCTGATTTAACATTAAATAAAGACGTCTAGTCAAATCCATGAAGGCTATTCCTATTACATCATGAGTGGTGTATGCCAAACACAGACGCACAACATGCAAGCGAAGAAATGTAAGTTTTTTAGCTTTTCTCGGAGACGACCGTTTAATTGACGACCTTGTGGTACAGCTCAGATACTCAGGAGCCACTTCTAAATACATAAAAAAAAGACCCTGAATGGGGTTGCTGCTGTGTGGAGTTAATAGAAAGGAAACCACTTACTGATGTTCATTGATAACATCATAACTTACTGTACAGTAACATTAATAAGCACCTCAGATGCAATGCTAAATACACCATATTGCCAAAGGTATAGGGATATGCGAATTTTCCAGACATATGCAGTTCTTTTCCAAACTGTTCGCACAAAGCCAACTCCATGAAGATATGCTTTACATGGATTGGAGTGGAATATCTTCTCCAATACAGCTCTGACCTCAAGCCTATTGAACACCTTTGAGATGAATTAGAACCTTGTCTCACCTACATTAGTACCTGACTTAACTCCTGTGTGGCTCAATGAACAAAATCTAGTGGAACATCTTCCCAGAAGAGAGGAGGTTATTATTATTATTAAGAGCAAATGGGGACTAAACATGGAATGGGATGTTCAAAACACACAAATCAAGCTTATGCTCAGGTGTCCTTAAAGATTTGGCTATATAATGCATATTTTGTTCTGCTTAATTGTTTGGTTGAATACTGTAGTGAACATCTATGTTGATACATCAAGACCACAGACCAATTTTAACCCTTGGAAAATCCCTCTATTTACAAAAAATAGCATCCATAAGGAATGCCAACTATTCAGTTCGTATTAACAAATGCAGAACACTGATAAACATATGAAGACTGTAAAGCAACTTTCAAGACATAACTAGACGAAGACCCAGAAAAGACCCTGTTAAGACAGGAACGCCAGGGTAAAAAAAAATCCCCAGGCCCGTAACCTGAGCCACTGGCAGCCCTTCACACTTGGCACTCACTACTCAGATTCTCTGTCAGCTCCTCACAGAGCAGTTAGTTACAGCAGCCAACAAAACCATAGCAGTGGAGGGGAAAAAAAAGAACCATTTTACATCCTCAGCAGTCTTATAATACAATACAGGACAGCACAGGTGAGCTGAGCCAGAATGTCAATCATCTACCAAATGTAGAACAGAGCTGAGAGCACAGCAGCAAGACGACAAGAGGACAAACATGCAGAGAGGAAGAATTATAGGAAAGACTAGACTTTGACACATACTGATAAATTAAATATTACAACTGTCGAAAGTTAGAAAAAACACTCATGTTCAACATACAAGTCTATATGTTTGATTTACTGTAGAAACGATAACATGCTAGAACAAGTGCATTATTTAGAATTGAATTCCAGCTGGCACTACTGTCAGAGCCATGCTGTTCCTGAAAAAAAATCGCCAATAATCAACACCTGCTTACGTTAAAATGGAGAACTCCAAAGCAGTGTGCTTACAGCACTTCTTCAATTAAATAATCAGGGAATGATGGATGCTATGAAAATCTTAATTTGGATCATGGGCTCGATTACATGTGCTTTATTTTCACAGATGCAACATGCATATGATTCAAACTGTTAAGTGCAGAGGTATACTACATGGCCTAGGGTTTGTGGTGCTTTTAAACATCTCATTCCACATTTAATCCCCATTTTCTGTTACAATAAGATCCACTCATCTGGTAAGATGTTCCTCTAGATTTTGGAAACAAAGGCGTTAATAAAGTCAGGTACTGATGAAGTGACTTGAGAAGAGCCTTGGCTGCAGTCAGCGTTCCGGTTTGAGGTTTGAAATTAGAGCTCTGTAGCAGGAGATCTTCCACTTTAACCCATGCAAAGCACAGGGGCATCAACTCCTGCATTCTGCATTAAAATTGCGCAACACACAGACAGCTAGCCTGGATTAAGCCGTCTGGATGAGAGTCATACTATTTAAAAAAAAAAAAAAAAAGAAAAAAAAAAAAGATTTGTGCATAAGAAACAACAGCAATAATTGTTTGTGTCAAGCCATTAGATAACCAGTGAAAGTGCCTACACTTATTGTGCAGTTTTACATAGTTTGGCCAAAAGTAAAATAAAATTAAATGGGAGAAAATTTGTTTATTTTGTAATATAAAGTACATACCACCCATACTAACATCATTACACTACATAATTGTGTTTAATGTCAAAATAATCCACATTTTCAAAAATTACACTGAAAGCATAGAGCCATATTTTTGCAGCTTGTTGGTAGAAGTCAGGTTGTGGTCTAGAGAGCAGAATGAAACCAAAGAAAACCAGGGAAAACCAAAACAAAAAAAAGTGATTCCAGTTGTTTAGATTCAAGTTGATTGCTGACTTGCGATACAAAGTTCAGCTCACTGGTGATATTTAGTCCTAAACCACATCAGCAAGTCTGCATGACATGAAGGAAAATCTAGATGCATTGTTATACCAGTTTTTTATTTATTTATTTATTTATTTATTTTACAAATGGACTGCAGTTACAATTTCCAGTCAAATTTTTTTGGGATAAGTTCGAATAAACTTTTCCAGGTGCTCATTCATACATTTTACAGGAGTTTTCATTACTGGCAAACTAATACATCGTTCACCAGGTGTTTCCAGTGTGTGTTGGAACCAGTGGTTCAAGGCTTTTTTTATTATACTGTATGTACCGGCACTTCAAATAAACACCCTGTACACTGCTTCAGTCGTGTCTCATCCGGACCGAAGAACATATTTCTTCGGCTACAAACCCAATAATAATATTCTCATTTATTCAGGACAATATACAGCTACTTCAACCTAACAGCTCATTGAATGTATATAATATTTACATACTATTAATATAGAATATTATAAACATCTTTATACAATTCAATATTTAGGTAAAAGATAGTCCTGCTGTTAGGGGGTTAAACTGACCGCTCATTTAGCTCTACAATTTGCAGGGGCTGTTGTCCTAATGGATGAATAATAAACCCTCATCATGTGTTATTTAAGTGGGACTAAACACACAGATCACAATCACACACAGGATTTCTTGGCCTCAATGCACTTTTTCCAAATCAATACCATGCACTGCCCATGTGACAAACATCAGAGGGCCAATGCTATCAATCAATGATCCCAAACTAGCAACACAAGTCTTTACTGCAACGAGAAATTACTTTGGTGACAAGTCGTATTTGTTTTAGCTGGTTTTATGCAGCTGTGCATAGCCAGGAGTAGGTGTGGCCCACCTAATGGCACAAAATGATTGGAATTGCTATATATATAAAAAAAAAAAAAAAAAAAAAAAAAATGAATAAAGCATACACATTCAGATGTGACAATATTTCAGATAAGGAAAAGGACCACAATGGATATTTTTGTATTTATTAAGTTCACATTAAAGCAAAACAATTTATTTTGACCAGTGCAGCTAAAAGCAGCTATTGGTCCTTCCCCAAAGCCGATTTATTTATTTATTTTTTAGAACTCCCGCGCCATCAGGGACTTGTCGGGTTGGTATCTCAATGCCAACCCTCCTCCTTTCGCAGCCAGGCTTGGGGCAGTCCATAGCGGAGTACTTTATCCCCATTCCCACAACTGAGCACCCATGGGGGTTAAGGGTCTTTCTCAAAGGCCCAAGAGTGGTAGCCTTGCATGGCCAGGACTCGAACCCACAACCCCCGGATCCAAAGTCTAATGCCTTAACCACTAGTATGTTTTCAAGTTTAATGATAATTGTAAAAAATTTTGCGCAAATACGTGCAGTTACACCCCTAATATACACAAAACTTCATCGACACCTAAGCATAAGATTTGTTTGTGCCTTTTGAACATCCCATTCCACCTTCAATCCCTTTTTGCAGTTGTAATAAACTTCACTCTATCTGGAAGATGTTCCACTAGGTTTTGAAGTGTGTTTGTGGAGGTTTGTTTGTGAGCATTGTGTTAGAATCTAACTGAACGCATTTATTAATTAAAAAAAGAATGTAAAAAAAATGATTTGTCAATGGCTTAGCTTGCAAATGCAAAGCTTTAAATAAACACCAACAATATTTTATGTGATTTGAAGAAAATATTTGCTGATATTAACATTGCTTATTTTTCAATGTGTTGCCATTTTCACATAAATGTCTGATGAACATAACATGATGTCTGATTGGTCCAAGTGAAATCTCTGTTTCTTCCTTATTCCAAATGATGTGTAATTGTTCCCCATATATTTAAGAAATATCTTTTGAACAAACCCAGGGCTTTATTCATAGGCACAGAGCTGCACGAGCCATGATTCATACTTTCCCCCTACTGCTGTTTTCCATGAGATGGCACACCTAGCTAATATCTCACAAGGCCAACAAACTACTTCCTCCCTTCTCTGTTGCCTTCTATACTACAAACAGCCTCACTATGTTAAGCCTCTCTAATACAAGTGTTTTTACACACAAAATGTCCAGGCAGCAGTATTATACTGTGGAGGTCTGCACTGTTATAGATTCTGAACAGAATCAGTTTTGGCTTGTGTAAGAAGTTACCTCTCGACGACATCAGGGTCTCTCAACGGTGTAACATGTATACTTTTGTATAAACTGTTGCTTTTCTTTGAAATGCAAGCTGGAATCCGGCACAAACACAGTACAGGTAGTCCTCTACTTACGATGGAGACACGTTACGACGACCCCATCGTAAGTCAAAAATATCGTAAGTTGAGGATGGTGCTATGACTGTGACAGCCTTTCCTGCTTTATGCTGATTTAAAATTTTCATTTTCTGCTCTAAACTGATGGCTTTCATCTTATTTTTTTTCACTACCAGCAAGAGGGCGCTTTTAAGACATGCCTTTTATAACGGAAATTGCTGTTTGAAACAGAAAAAAATGCACAGTAACTCGAACCATTGTAACTCGGGGACCATCTGTATATGGAATAACCAGATATTTTCCAAACAAATACTAAATAGTTATTTTTCAAGTCAAGAAGCTTTCATTGTCATTTCTACCATATATAGCTGACGCAGTACACAGTGAAAATGAGACGACGTTCCTCCAAAAACCCTGGTGATACATTAAACAACATAGAGCTACAGTGCAACCGAGTGCAAACAGTGCAGACAAAAAAACAGTGTAGACAGACAACACAAGACAGTGTGGGAAAAAATATGCACAACATAAAATACTTAATAACGCCGACCAGTAAACCTACTGTAAACTTCGATTATACTCTGATTATACATTAATATAGTAAGCACATTATTGGTTTGCGTTAAACACAATGCTACTGGGCAAACAAGAATAGTTTTTTGATGAAAATATCAGGCAAAAAAAAGACTATTTATTCAAATCCAAACAATTCTAGGAATAACTCTGTATAGTACTATAATAATAACAACAGATCATCACTTACCAAGTTTTACTCCTATTCATGTGAATCAATGTGATTTATTTCTGCATCAAAATCATCAACCTGTGTTCTAGATCCTTTGCCTACATGTTTCCTCAAACACATAATTAATTGAAGCCATTGTAAATACAATAAACTCTATAATGAGCACTGGTTATAGAATAGAATTTATTTGTCACAAATACATTACAGCACAGTGAAATTTTGTTCTTTGCATATCCCAGCTTGCTCGGAAGAGCGCAGGGCAGCCATGATACCGTGCCCCTGGAGCACAGAGGGTTAAGGGCCTTGTTCTAGGGCCTAAGAGTGGCAGCTTGGCGATACCGGAGCTTGAACCCCTGACCATCTGATCAGTAATCCAGCGCCTTAACCACTGGAGCTACCACTCCCCCATGTACCTAAACGTACCTAAATCCTTTAAAATAGCAGTTATCAACCCCCTAATTAAAAAACCTGACCGTGACCCATGTCAGCGGTACAAATATAGGCCAATATCAAACCTCCCCATTATCTCTAAGATTCCAGAAAAGGTTGTAGCACAGCAGTTATGCTCACACCTACGTAGGATCAGTCGGGATTTAGGCCTCATCATAGCAAAGAGACAGCGCTGATTAAGGTGGTAAATTACCTGCTATTGGCCTCTAATCAGGGCTGTGTCTCCTTACTTGATCTTACTGCTGCTTTTGACACCACTGCTTATAATATCCTCCTTGCTAGACTAGAAAATGTTTCTGGAATAAAAAGAAAAGCTCTCTAACTCTCTGAGGTAAAGTTTGGTGTTCTGCAAGAATCTGTTTTAGGCCCATTGGTTTTCTCTTTATATATGCTGCCTCTCAGTGAAATTATACATAAACATGGTAATCACTTCCATTGCTAAGCTTAACAATGTTGAGTAGTAAAGTGTGTGTAAAGGACATTAGACAATGGATGCTTGATAACTTCATTCTGCTCAACTCTTAGTAGGACCGCATGCAGCTAGAAGTAATCTTTCCGATTATGTCGCATCTCTGGATGGTCTTTTTGCCCCAGTGTGTACAGCAGTCAAAGACCTTGGTGTGACCCTAATCTTTCCTTTGAGGCTCATGTGACTAACATTACCAGGAAAGTCTTCTTTCTTAGAAATATTGCTAAAATTAGAAATATGATGTCATTACAGGATGCAGAAAAATTTGTTCATGCTTTTGTTACATCTAGATTAGACTACTGTAACACTTGACTGTCAGGGAGTTAGGGTAAGTGCATAAAAAAGCTTCAGTTAGTCCAGAATGCAGCAGCAAGAGTCTTTAGCATAACCAGGAAATATGACCACATCACCCCTCTTTTAATCAGTCTACACTGGCTCCCAATTAAATTTTGCATTGATTACTAATTACTACTACTGACGTATAAAGCACGTAATGGTTTCATGATGCAGTATTTGAGCGAACTTTTGATAAATTATGATCCAGCAAGCCTACTTAGAGCAAAAGGTACAGGCTATTTGTTGGTACCTAAAATAATAAAGACTACATCAGGGGGCAGATCCTTCTTACAAAGCCTCACTGTTATGGAACAGCCTTCCAATCAGTGTTCTGGACTCAGACACAGTCTCAGTGTTCAAGTCGCGACTGAAAACAAATTTATTTAGTCAAGCCTTTTGTCAGTTTTCTTAAACAGTTAAACAATGAAAATGCTTAAAAATTCTTATTCCTGTTATACCTCATCTCTCTGTCTCTGTCTCTGTCTCTCTCTCTCTCTCTCTGTCGAGTAAACATGCCCTTCGGTTCCAGTGACCAGTATTCCTGTCCTTTTTTCTCTTCGGATCTGCCTGGTTCATTCCGATGTCCTACCTCTAGATGGAGTTCTTCTCAATTGAAGACCCCTCTGTGCTGCTGGGGATGGTTTCACATCTACAGCCTAAAGATCCATGAAGCTGATGAGCAACTTCTGAACTTTGAAGACTGATTCAGACTGTAATTAATATCAACGGTCTACTATAATAGCTCAGAACCACAGGTTGCATGAATAGTTCGACATTTACGCACCTATTACTGCACACCTCAACAACGTTACTGCAAATGAATGGACATTCGGTGCCACTCAGATTAGACCCTTTTGAGTTTGGTTCCTCTCAAGCTCTCTCCCTCATGCCATCTAAGAGTTTTTCCACGCCACAGTCACCACTGGCTCACTTATCAGGAAAAAACTATTAGAAGGAATTAACGTATATGCAATAAACGTACACATTCTTTAATATAATCGTATTACCACTTTATTTGTGTAAAGCTACAATGAAACAATGTCCATTGTAAAATGCGCTAAACAAATAAAACTGAAGAAAAAAAAAAATTCTGCGTAACCTGTATTTGTGCATAAAAATACAGGTTTTACTACGCAATTCTGTCTTTACGATTCAATTTACTTGAAACTCTGATGAACTGACTTAATTTTAGCTCCTTTTTAATTTTTGTGTATAAAACTAAACAGGTTGGTCTTACAAGATCTTATCTTACAAATAAATTAACAAATGTATATATTTCTTATTTATAGTCTCAGGCTCAGGGAAAATGTCGAATTGAAACATGATGAGTTCTGTAGCAGTGCCTGAGGCGCCATTTTACCTGAAAATAGAACTCCACAAGTGGCTTACATGCCTGAGTATCGCAATCATATTGTCAAGCTCTGAAAATCACAGAGGTGCAGGGCTGGTGGACTCTAGTACTATTGGTCAGTGTGTCTTTCATATAAATTTAAGGCTTTTATAGCTTGGGATATCTAAAGCATTAGAAGCATACTTCTATTTCAACAATGTAAAGTCACACATTCCCATGATGCACATAGTGCTGCATTACTATGCAACTGCGATACGCCATGCAGAATCATTACATCTCTGAGTAATATGCTTTTACATATATGCTTCACATTGGCCATGCAGACCACATGCATTAAACCCTTTTTTTATTTTTATTTTTAAGAACAAGTTGTAGATTCTCCAATTCTCCAATTCTTCAAGAATTTAATTGAATTAATGGAGTACTATTGTGTAAACTGTTTGTTTAATAACTTCGGGACAGTTGCACTGGATCTGTTCTGTCGTGACTCGCCAGCATCAGCTTAGCTCGTGACAAAGTGATGGATTCAATTAAAACGGTGTGAACAAACACTAAATCTAAAAGCAGCAAATAGCAGCAGTAAACGATTACATTTTTAGTCACTGTTGTGGTTTTCAGCGAATGCTTATGCATTTTTACACCAATGCATATTTTTTCCTTTTTTTAAAGCCTCTTAATTTGTTGCGTTTCTCTGTTCCATTCTTTTTGTATAGCATTTGTCTGCTACAACAGTAAACATCTGTATTCAAACGTGATTTACTGCGACTTTACTATGCAAAAATAACGTTTTTCAATGTTTGTTTTTAATTCATGCATATATTATTTTATTATTATACAAAATTACATTCTTAATTAAATGCTTATATCTTCACAACTAAACAAAAGGTTAATTTTTTTGAGCATGGTTGTCAAACTTGCCATCTGCAATTATCATTCAAAACAATTCAAATGTGGAATTACACAATTCACATCAAATGTTTTTTTTGAGTGAATTTGTTTAAAGGAGACATGCACTGCTCAATAAGCAGCCACTATAAGCTTTAAAATGTCAAAATTAAAGATAGTTAAACTCAATACGTGGATTTAGCATTTTTTTAAAGTACACTTTTATACTTAAATACTCTGAAATAGGGTTCTATGTAGTTATAATAAGCAATTTTTTTACTAAATTAATCGGAAAGACAATCGTCCGATTAATCGATTAACATGGTTAGTAATAATCGTTGTTGCAGCCCAAAATCAGATACAGTTCCCTCTTAAAATATGATGTCGTTTGTAATAAAAGAATTTTAAAAAATCGGTTTCCTCATACTACATTTTAGCAGCTCATGTGCGACAACCTTCTACCGCCAACAAAACATGCTAATCTGCTTAACTAAAACAAAGTAGTATTTTCCACTGTGTAATAATAAGCCAGAATAAAACTTCCATATAAAAACTCAGGCCACTGCTTTCTGCTTTTATTGCTATCGGCCTGATTATGGTTAGAGGGTGGGTGGAGATTATGTGGTTTCACTGAGTTGTAGTTCTCTACTTATTAAACCAAACATACAGCATGGGAACTTCCGAAAGGGGAATACAACCCAGCACTGGTCCCATACTCATAAATATAATGGTTCCTAAATGATTCTTTTTAAGGTGTATGGTTCTGTGAGGAACCTTTAACATCCATGGAGTTACACAAAAGGTTTTCTGAAAGTGAAAGAGTTTTCACACTCAATCTACCAAAGCTGGGGAAAAAAAATAAAAAGAGGAAATGATAAATAATGTGGGAAAAAAAACCCAAAACGGATTGAACAGTTTCATCAACACGCATATGAGTAGGTTTTATTCATTCACATTTCAAATCCAAAATATTTAATTTGCAAAAACTTGTTGAGCCAAGAGATGTAGAGGACTTTTCTATTTTCGGTAAATGTGAATCATACTGAAACTGAAACTTTAGGGTATGAATTAGATCCTGGCTACAGTACACAAGGTGAGTTTATTCATTTTGAATATGATCAAGGTCAGGAGCTTCTTGGAGCAATCAGATGGGGTCATTAAAGCGTTCTCATGAGTGAAAAATCGCTGGGAGAAACCCTTTATGGTTTTTCCTGGAACTTTTATTCATATGAGTAAATACACATTAGCTGTAAATGGACCTTGAAATCACCTTGTCTAACAAATATTGAAATTCCAAACAGTCCTCGCTCATATCTCGTCGCATATCTCCAAGCTCAAAAAAAGGAAGGAAATTTGAAGGTCAGTGGAAAAGGCGTACAAGAAGAAAGAGCATTTAAAAACACAATGCACACTGACAACGTCATGAAATCCTGATAAACACAAAGTTGTGTTTTACTGAATGTGCACAATGTTATATAACAACTCTGACATAAAGATAATAAAAGGATCATATAGTAAAGGTATATAGTGGAGGTATAGGAGACATTTCTTGGCCAGAGCGTGGAAAGAAAACCAGGTATTAATCATCCGGACTGCGCTGAAAGCTCTTGAACTCTCTGACATGCAGAAGAACAAGAGAGGAACAAGCAGATACAAGCACATCTACAAATGATTTCCCGTCCATCCTGAGGGCAGAATGAGGGTTTCCTCAGTGACATGAAAAAATTTAAAGTAAACCAACCACATTTCCTGTCCTCCAGTTTATGGAATCCTGACCTGTTTACAAAAGTGCTTCGAATATGTGAAAGATTTATTTGAATGAAAATTATTTTCTAGCGTTTAAAGTTCTAGAGATCATGAGAAAAGTACTTGGACCAGAATGTTATGAAATGGTTTAGAAGTTTTGGAAACACAGCAACAGCAAACACATGGGGAACATTACATTGTGAGTTTAAAAGGTCTATTCAGCAATATGGAGGAACAATGACCAAGGAGAAGGTTCATGGATGTGGTGAGGGAAGACATGCAGGTAGTTGGTTTGAAAGAGGCAGATGTAGAGGACAGAGTTGTATAGAGACTGATGATCCGCTGTGGTGACTCCTAATGGGAACAGCCGAAAGAAGAAGAAATGTAGTATAAAAGTATAGGAAATGGATTGTAAACTAGTAGCAAGTTGGCTGGGTTTTTAAATGTTTGGTTCAACCACCAGTTTTCCTCAGGAAAAAAATAACATTGACTAAAAAAATTATTCAAGATGGACAAGATGCAAAATACACATCTCACAGTTCAGATATATATCTGCATGGATGAGCTTCCAAAAAAAAAATATATATATAAACTACTAAAAATCAGCGGTACAGTATATATATTTAAACCGTGTGAGAACTCCAGCTTTAAACTGAATTCATGTCACCATTTGGTTTCTGTCACTTCTCACTTCTCAATCAGAAAAGGAAGTGTGCAGACTGACAGGTCTGAGGACATCCACCGCTCCTGGCACTACACCCATCATAAGATAACAACCTGTCCAAACCAAACAACAGCAGGATGGGCTGAGAGGAGAACGGGGATGACAGATGAGCATTTGTTCTGGATTGGAGGAGTTAAAGAAGCAGAGATTTGCTAAACCACCACTATGCACACCACCCTGCACCACCCCAACATACCCCAAATAAATAAAGAATTTCCAGCAATCACCAATTGCACCACATGTAGTTGGGCTGTACTGAACAGAAACAACGTCCATTTTTTCATTAGTGCAAGTACAAAACATTCAAATAAAAAAACTCAAATAATAGAAACTTCTACCTCATTGTTGGAAGCGGCTCCAATACTAAACTGAATTTTCCTCAAGTTGCACTGATTAAAGGGAACAGCTAAGTGGTGCCTTAACTACGAGTAAAAAAATGAGATCTCAGAGCTGAAATGAAACAAGACTTCTTTCTCTGCTTCCAATTAAAGATACATAAGCTTTCCCCTTCGTTTCTGAATCGCTAGGAGCTATGCACTGAAAACTGACGCCAGTAACCAAAAAAACCACAGAAATGAGGTGGAATGAGGAAGCAAAGTTGGAACCATTTGTTTGCTTTATACAGTACAGGCAGAGAAAATCAATTCAAACAAAAAGTAGTAATAAAAAAAAAATAAAAAAAAACTTGTAAGTTGATTAAAGAGCTGGACGGGCTTCATGACTTTGCATTTAAAAGGACCTCGAGAAGTTTGTTGTCCCTGTGAGCAAAATCAACTGTGCGAGACTTCAGGAAATATGCTGAAACATTACACCATATTTAAAGAAAAACTATAATAAGAATACCTAGCAAGCTTTTTCTCACTTTCTAGAGCTTCTACACACTCCTGAAATACCAGTGATGCTGTAACTGCTACCAGTCATCACGCCCTACTTCTGAATGCAGTTCTGTTCAGTTGGAACTAACTGCTGATGCTAGGATTCAGGAAGATGGATGTGCACTCTAATATAAACAGCCTGCTGCAATGGTTTAGATTCAATCGCCATGATCAGTTTTACACTCGAGTCTCCATCAGCGTCCATCTGCGACCTTCAACCTGCCTGAAAACCACAACAGTGGTTGTGGGTTTTATGCATTTGTACACAATGCATATTTTGTACCTTTTTTATTTATTATTTTTTTTATTAAGCCTGTTTGCTTTCTGCGTTTCTCTGTTCCATTCTCTTTTTATAGCATTTGTCTGCTACAACAGTTGTTTTCAAACGCGCTTTACTGCGGCTTTACTACGTTCAAATGCTTGTTTCTAATGTTTGTATATTTAATTTATGCATACATCATTTTATTATTATACAAAATGTAACTAATTACATATTCTAAATGCTTATATCTTCACATCTGAACCAAATTTTGTATATTTAGTTTTTTTTTTTACAAAATTGTCAAAACAATATAGTATATTTTATATAGATTTTTTTAAACATGATTGTCAACTTGTCATCTGCACAATAAAATACAAATATTGATTTACACAAATTGCTTCACCATGCGTATCCAAATACGTTTTTTTTTTTGTTTGTTTTTTACAGAAAGAAACAACCCAGCATAAGTGAATTTGTTCTAAAGGAGAGAAATCTCCTCAACAAGCAGCCACTATAAGCTTTAAAATGTTAAAAATAGTTAAACTCAATATCCGATTAATGTGGAAAAAAGAACTGCCTGATTCATTGATTCGCAAAATAATCGTTAGTTGCAGCCCAACTCTATTGAGCAAGACAGAGGTGACCATGGGGTGTAAGATCCCTGAGTAGACACAAAGACAAAACCCTCTTTTTTCAAGGGGACACCAGAAAGAGAGATTAGAAATTGTTTCTCTTTTAGAATTGTATAGTACAGTATAGAGTACAGCAGCACTAAATATACTGAATAATTATTATTATTATTATTATTATTATATTCTCCTAAATGAGACTTCTAGCCAAAAGTCTATCACTTTTCCCAAACTATTTGAGGTTTGCTTCTCAGACAAATCAGTTGGGGTCATTAAAGCATAATGAGTGGATCAACCAAGAACCTTTGTAATGAGAGTTCCTTTGCAATACCAGAAAAGGTTTTTATGGCACCAATAACAATTTACTGAAAGGTTCTTCAGGGAACCAAAAACAGCTATTCAGCAGCATTACTGTAAAAACTATTTAATTAAGAGTGCATGGCTTCTAGTGTGGCTTTAGGTGAAGCTGTGACACCAGGCAAAAGAGGAAGAGGACTTGAAAGAGCCTAAATGTAATGTCAAATCTCAAGTTGAATTCATTCCACACCCTGCACCTGTTCA
Organism: Silurus meridionalis; assembly: GCF_014805685.1. Classification (NCBI taxonomy): domain Eukaryota; kingdom Metazoa; phylum Chordata; class Actinopteri; order Siluriformes; family Siluridae; genus Silurus; species Silurus meridionalis. Next base: position 17,786,099 of record NC_060897.1, on the reverse strand, counting down.
TTTGTCGGTTCCACATAGACAGATTAGAATTTGGTCACTCACGGAAACGTCCTCCTTGATCGAGCATAGAAAGCGTGACATGTTACGGGCTTGAGGAAAAGACGAAACAAATTAACAACATACATTCTTACATGCAAACAAACAAATAACGAAAAATTTATTCATGATTGATATTACCACAGCAGCAAAAGAAAATGTAATGGCAACAGTTCATTTGTTGAAATCATTCAAGTAAACTAAACTGTTTTGAGGATGTTGATTGAGACGTATAGAGGTGGTCAGAATTTGTTGCATTGTGTGTTTGATGATTTGGAAAAAGCGTACGACAGGGTCCCGAGAAAGGAGTTGTGGTATTGTATGAGGAAGTCAGGTGTGTCAGAGAAGTATGTGAGGGTGGTGCAGGACATGTATGAGTACAGTGTGACAGCAGTGAAGTGTGCAGTAGAAACGACAGACTGGTTCAAGGTGGAGGTTGGACTGCATTAAAGATGGCTCGGCTCTAAACCCTTTCCTGTTTACAGTGGTGATGGACAAGTTGATTGACGAGGTCAGTCAGCCCTGGACTATGATGTCTGCGGATGATATTGGGATTTGTGGTGAGAGTAGGGAGCAGGTTGAGAAGAGCCTGGAGAGGTGGAGGTATGCGCTGGATAGAAGGGGAATGAAAGTCAGTAGGAGTAAGACAGAGTACATGTGTGTGAATGAGAGGGAGGGCAGTGGAGTGGTGCAGTTGCAGGGAGAAGAGGTGAAGAAGGTGGAGGAGTTCAGGTACCTGGGGTCAACAGTGTAAAGTAATGGAGAGTGTGTTAGAGAAGTGAAGAAAAGAGTGCAGGCAGGGTGGAGTGGGTGGAGAAAAGTGGCAAGAGTGATTTGTAATAGAAGAGTGTCTGCAAGAATGAAAGTGAAAGTTTATAGGACTGTGGTGAGACCTGCGATGTTGTATGGATTAGAGACAGTGGCATTGAGTAAAAGACAGGAGGTGGAGCTGGAGGTAGCAGAGCTGAAGATGTTAAGGTTTTCTTTGGGAGTGACGAGGAAGGACAGAATTAGAAATTAGTTTATTAGAGGGACAGCGCATGTAGAACGTTTTCGGGACAAAGTGAGGGAGGCGCAATTAAAGATAGTTTAGACATATGCAGAGGAGGAACATGGCGTATAGCAGTAGGAGAATGCTGAGGATGGAGCCACCAGGAAGGAGGAAAAGAAGAAGAACAAGGAGGCGGTTTATGGATGTGGTGAAGGAAGACATGCAGGTAGTTGGTTTGAAAAAGACAGATGTAGAGGACAGGGGGGCATGGAGATGGATGATCCTCTATGGTGAAGCCGAAAGAAGCAGAAGATTCCAGTAAACTAAATAAATGTTGTAAGAGTTTTTACTCCATCTACTAAATCACTGTTCATTTTTAAAAAGTACCCTGAAATATTCCTTGTCACAAAGAAACTAAATGACCAAAACGCTAAAAGATTGTTATATCCTCTTGAACATCCCATTTCACATTTAGTTCCAGTTTGCTGTTATAATAAACTCCACTCTGATCTTATGTAACTTATTTACTGCAAATGTGAGAATTTATATTGCACAATTTATTCTTATTGTGACAAATTGTTCAGTATCATTGTGCTACAGCGAACAGAACTGCCTGCTAGCACCTCTGGAGTCTGTGGATTGATTATAAGCTAGGATTACTGTCTATCTTCTCTCTCCTCAGCGTTCTCCTAAATTATGTGGATTTTCTCCTATAAGAAGACCCTAGGTGCGAAAAACGTGTGCACTAACTTCCCATCCAGGGTTGGCTAAAACTCTACAATAACTCTGACCAGGGTAAATCAGTTAATCAGGCAAATCAGATTATTTAATGACTGAATTAGAACTTGCTGCAACTCCTGAACAATTTTAATGGAACGTATCTACTGGTCCAATCAACAGAACACCTGGTTATTACGGTGATTCCTGGATAATTTTCTAGAAGAAGTGACAAAGTAGGTTTTACTTCGTATTTCCTCTACTCCTAGCCTGTTGTTTGGCAGGAAGTCAAAAGCAAATAAAAAGACAAGAAATCTTGCATTTCAGCGAAGTGATGATGAACATCATCTATCACTCAGAAAACCAAACTCTTCTCCAGACCCATATGTGGCAACAGTTAGAGATATGATTATTATAATAAACATTATGATGACCTGCATAGTGCGGAGAGTCACATCCTGGGTATCACATTGACGCCGCGTGAAGACGGCATTAACCGATAAAATTGGGAAACTCCGGCAGCGTGGCCATGTGACATGTCAAAACGCTCAGAACAGTGGGGAGAATTGAATGCTGGGTAACGTAGTGTCCTGCCTGTACAGAAAATACTGGGGGAACATAGATGTGAGACATGTTAAATCACTCAGCACGTGAAGGAGTGTCACTTTGTGCATTTTGCGCTGACAATGATGAATCAGTGCATCAAATTTTGCACAGTCAAGCACGTCAGGAAATCCTAATAATAGGTTATTAATTTTAAAAGCATTAGCCACATAAAACCCATGCAAAAATCAGGAAATCCGGGTATCTACATTAAAAACAAAGATGTTGGCCCTAGAGAGGCGAGTGGGCCAGCAGTAAAGCCTTAAGCCAAACTTCCTACCATGTCATCACACAACAGTCCACTGCTAGTAGCAGTGTGTATCAATGACTCACAACCCTTACTTACACAACAAAATGTCTGCTTCCACACGGAGTTATCCGGAAAATTCTCCGGTAACCGTGTATACAGCTAATTTTTAGAACCGAGACATTACTGGGAAGAGTCAAACATGTGGCCTGTAACATCAGAGCAAAAGGCTGTGACATTACACAGCTGCTCCATAGTTTATCACCCCATGGAATGCTGCCTATCTCCTGGGTTGCAAAAAAATAAATCCGAAGATATGGAGCGAGTGAGTATCGAGTGTTCTGTGCTGACAACACTTGAACAGTGCTAACGTTCAGATGGAAAGGTCAGAGGCGAACACAGCTGGATGTGAAAGTCTATAGCTGGACAGGAGATGGCTACAGTATTGCACGGTGAGACGATGAGATGATGCGGCTCGCACTTCGGCTGGAAAATACAGGGCGGTGGATCAAAGAGGAAACTCCACCATAAAGAAGGAGAGGAGGCGGTAAGGAAAGGTGAAATTACAGAGAATGCCAGAATAAGGAATTGCTGCCAGCCCTGTAACCTGCACACAGTAATTACAAGGCCTCAAGTGAAGGTGCAGAGAGAGAGAGAGAGAGAGAGAGAGAGAGAGAGAGAGAGAGAGAGAGAGAGAGAGCGCTGGGGATGGGTGAATAAAAAGGAGCAGTGGAATCCAACAGTCCCCCCCTCCACCACCACCCACCCACCCACCCACACACACACACACCCACCTCCCCTTTCTTCCGTACAACAGAAGGCTAAACACTAAATAAAGTGTTCAAACAGGAAGAAGAAAACTTAATTTGCAAACAAGACAACACACACACACACACACACACACACACAAGTTTGCATGTTCTTCATACACTCGGTATCGAGCTACATTCAGATCCACACCAGCACAAGCATTTATAACCCAGTAGTTCAGGCAAAGCAACAACAGCATAAAAGAGAAGAGACAATGCAAGCGAGAGAGAGAGAGAGAGAGAGAGAGAAAGAAGTAAAGAAAGAGGCAGAGGTAGAGAACATGGAAGCTGGAGGGGGAAAATATACAAGAGATTGCAAACTCACCCGTCTGCTCAGGCTTATCCTCCAGTGTGAAACACAGTCAGAGCCACTCAGCCTCTTACAGGCTCCACCCACAAGCCAGCTCATGTGAGCTGCTCTATTTCTCTCTCACTCACACACACACACACACACACACACACACACACACACACACACACACACACACACCACTCCCCTCTCCACTTCCACAGGATAAGGGGAAAAAAGCTAGGGAAGAATAGGGATAGGGAAGAAGCTCTTAAGCAAACAAACACACACACATTTTTCTCTCTCCTCCAGAGCAAGGGAAAATTCCCTCAAATTTCAGAGAGGTCATGAAATCACTAACAGTTTGCAAACACACTTAATGAAAGCAGAACAAGTGTATATGTGATGCCTATAAAACAAAAACAAAAATCATTGTCCCAAAAAAAAAACAAAAAACAAATTGACAAACAAAAGTTAGGATCTGACAATCATCATCATCATCATTATCATCATCTTAAAAATGATTTAGAATATTACCAGTTTGAAATAAAGGAAAAAAAAAAAAAAAAAAAAATTGATGTCATTGAGGAAGACCACCATCATCACGTCCCAGCGCATTTTCTTCCCAGCGCGTGCTTCCTTCCGAGACACAAAAAATAAGAGAACTGAACTAAAGGCACCAGTGTTCCAGAGAATTCAGTAGAAACAAGTCACTGAATCAAAACGACTGGTTTAAAAAATGGGATAAATAAAATCATACATCTATAAAGTGTAAAGTGTTCCTGATACCGGACAAATAAGCCATACCAATGCACAAATACATTCACACTCACACACACACACACACACACACACACAGACATTCAGAAATTATGGAACTCCAGGCATGAAGAATCGTAAAACATAGGCCACAACACTCTTGGAATCCCAACCAACTTCCTGTCCACCAGGGTTTCAAGTTTCAACATTGGGTTTTATAAGGCAACATAAAAAAAAAGCTTGATGTTTGGAGAAGTTTACTGTGGCTTGTAGCGCGAGTGTTTCAGTGGGAACGCCGCAATATGCACTTCGCTTTCTTCTGCGAAAGCCTTTTTTTTTTTTAGTAATGAATGCATTAATAAAATATTAACATTAATATTTTTATATCTGCTATAAATGGACATTTGGTGCAACCCAGATGAGGATGGGTTCCCTCTTGAGTCTGGTTCCTCTCAAGGTTTCTTCCTTATGCCATCTCGGGGAGTTTTTCCTTGACACAGTCACCAGCGGCTTGCTCATCAGGGACAAACTTACTTATAGAGAACATATTCACTTTTAATCACCACATTATCTGTGTAAAGCTGCTTTGAGACAATGTTCATTGTTAAAAGCGCAATACAAATAAAAATAAATTAAACTGAATTCATCTTTGATAGGAGCATTTACACAAGAAATGTGGTCTTCATGGAAATTTGTGAAAAATTATTGAGCTCACTGAAGATATGCTGTACAATGGATTGGACTGGAAGATCTCCTGCTATAGAGTAGAGACCTGCACAGGACCCGCTCCCGCAAGGTTCTGTACCTCTCCCACAAAAATATTTATTTTCTAACGCACGCAATATTTAAGTTTGGTCCCGCACGCAAAAGCCCGCAGGTAAGATGTCTAAGTAGTTTTACTTCCAATGCACTTTGAGTTTAACTTTTTTGTGTAAATGATGGACAAGGAACTTTTCGGAACATAGAACATCATCTGAAACAATACCTGATTAAAAAAACAAACAAACAAAAAATAAAATAAAATAAAAAAAAACAGCCCAAGGGTTTTGTTGTGTTGTATGTTTTCCTTTCTTTAATAATGAACACGCAAGAGTTCGCTTCCGACCTGTACGCAGTTTTAGTTTATTTAAGTGGCCATTGCTGATTTTAGAATTTTTTTTTATCTGTGTTGTTTTGCTGTTAAACACACACACACACACACACACACACACACACACACACACACACACCACAAATGACTGTAAAAGACTGTAGAAAGAACATTACTCATAATCATACACTCCAGTGCTCATGTTAGTTCTTACTCTGCAGTGTTCTGTATTGTTTAAAGATTTATAATCACACTCTTGATATCACCCGAATGAGGATGGGTTCCCCTTTTGAGTCTGGTTCCTCTCGAGGTTTCTTTCTCTTAACATCTAAGGGAGTTTTTCCTTACCACAGTCACCACGGCTGCTAATCAGGGATATCATCGTATCATCGTATCATCGACATCGTTCACCATAACTGTTAAATTCTGTGAGGCTGCTTTGAGATAATGTCTGTTGTGAAAAGCGCTATAGAAATAAACTTGATACACACACACACACACACACACACACACACACACACACACACACACACACACACACACACACACACTTATTAATTTAATCACAGACATCAGTCGAAAGAGAACAAAATATATTCCTGTTTTTGTGAATCTGTCGTTTGTGTGAATATGATGTGAATGCTGCCTTTTACGGACTTTTGTGGACATCAGGAAATGCAAAAATAAGCTCCATCAGCGTTTCTGAATCTTCTGTAAACTAGAATTGCTTCTGTTTAGGATGCTTTACACTTTGCACTTGTTTTTGTGGCAAAACTGAAGCAGTAAAAATTGACTGAGCAGTTACATTTGAAAGAAAGTGAAATTGTGTAAATCTCACCCTGGACTATCCCTTTTAGAGAGAGTGAACTGTGGGCTTTGGAATACCCAGTCCTCGAGCACCCCACCCCCCATGTCTGTTCATTTCCGTCCCATTTACAGCTGCTCAAGTTTTTCCAGCTGTGTACCTTAAGGGTTTAGAGAGAGAAAAAACAAGCTTCTTTTAACTGTACTCAGAGCAGTGTAGCAGTGTAGCAGTGATGTTGAGTAGGCAATGTGTGAAAATCACGCATGTGCACAAATCCGGCAGAAGTGCCATCAGTATTACGTGATAATACGTGTTATCAAAGGATCTTAATCTTCCTGATCTGCATACATTTGAACTTGACTTGTACGAGTCATGGTCCCAGTGGATCCTGAAATTTTCCTGGGAACGCTGGAAGTAAGTCAGACAAATCTAACATGCTTTGAAAATCCTCTCTCTAGTACACACACACACACACACACACACACACACACACACACACACACACATTATAGAATGTCTGCAAAACAAGTCCCGCCAATCACTGAAACCCTCATGCCCTCGTTTCCTCTCGGAATTTATACAACCGAAAAAACAGGCTTGTGTCTGGGAAACCTGAAAGCGCAATCCCCGGGCCTGTGACAAACTGACTGAGACACACACACACACACACACAGTATGACCCACAAATGTGCCGACACTGATGACTCCTTCCATTTGAGATAAACATCACCCTGCAGAAAGCATAATAATTATACATCGATCTTTGTTATAGAACAATTTATTATCAACATCAGTGTAGGATAATGTGCCGTACACGTTCCACGTCTCTGTGAATCGGCGCTTACTACAATAAAAAAAGCTGCACATTACTACAGTGCTGAAAATATTCAGATATTTATGTTTTGTGCTCGACACTGAAATAATCTACAGTAGGGCCGTAACGATTCCTCGAGTATTTAGAGTACAAAATTCCTTAAAATTTCATTTTGTCCATTTGGCTACACGCCGTGTTTCCCACAGACCATAATTACCAACGCACCGCCCGCTAAACTCTGGAGCGTGCTAGACAGGTAACACAGGAGACACTGCAGAATGAACAAAGAGAAACGGGGAGAAAACAGCGAGAGGCGAGGAGAAGATTCATGCCAAAGAAAACAAAGTTTGCGATCATATCAAACTAAAACATAAAGAAAGTGTGATTACCGTTTTTAAAGTAATTTGAAAAAGATTTTTATATATTTGTATTTATATACAGTGCGGTCAAAAACATGTTTTTAAAGCTTTTCCGGAAAGAAGAAAACCGCATCGTGATACTGTGCGAGATTTAATAAATAAATACAAGAGTGAGAATAATTCTGAGTTTCATTAAACGGATAGTTTCCCTATAACCTTCTCTACACGCCCACTGCAGAGTGACTTTTTGAACACAACTGCACTTGTATTTTATATTGCAGATAAATGCACTAAATGGTTTTAGTTTTTACTGATATGCTTGTATGTAATTTCAGCAATAAAAATGTCAATTTTTCTAAAAAGAATATCAAAAAACTTGTTCATTTTCGAGAGATCCGTTAAAACTTTCTTTCAACTTCTCCCATTAGGGGGCGCCACAGCGGATCATCTGCATGTTTGATATGGCACGTTTTTACGCTGGATTCCCTTCCTTACGCAACCCTCCCCATTTATCCGGGCTTGTTATTGCTCTTTAATAATGAGAAAGTACTTCTTATCCGTTTAATCGATGTAATAATCGTTAAAATACAGTGGTACCTTGTCCTCGTTCAGTGGACGAGCTCGTATCTCAATTTGCTCGCAAAATCAGTTTTCCATATTAAAAATACTTAAATTGGCATTAATCCGTTCCAACCCTCAAAATGACACCTCGTTTTTATGTTTCATGTTATTAAATTAGGAAAATACATTCCTAAATAACAAATCTTGTATAAAAACATAATAGAAAGAGTGTGTAAAGATATAATAAGGTTTTACGCAGTGTATTTACCTTGGAGATGAGACGACTTGAGCTAACGAAGACGCTGGTGGAGGGGGGGCGGGCGGTCTAGAGGCGATAAGCAGAGGAGGGAAAACTCGTTTTTTACCATCACTACTGTACACTACATATTTCTAAACTTTTTTGCTTATCTTAATTTTCAATCACAGTCTTCACTTTCTGGCTTCGCTTCGACAAAACATCGACCGAGTGACCGCTCGTACCTCTGAAAACTCGTACATTAATGCACAGGTACCACTGTACTCGATTACTATAAGACGATATACTATAATCGAAAGCAACACTAATCTGCAGCGTTTATAGACCATGATATGTAACCTTTATTCTCACTGTAAGCCACCAACAGGCTTCTGTGGGACAGTTCTTGTCGTGAATATCACTATAACGAATAAAAAAAAACGCTTTACAATCATTCACACGCTCGATCGACTGTTGCGGCTGGATGAACTTTTGTTCATTTATGGTGTGTTTATTTAAGCTAACCGACTCTTCTCCTGGAACGAGTGCCAACATCATGTTCAGTAACACAATAGGAATTCTTTTGCTCGCTCTCTTTTTCTCTCTCACACAAACGCAGATCGTGAGCTGACGTGTCACAGCAGCACTCCAGCTGTGTTAGCAATGTGCTATGATGACCCATAACAGCCTTTGCACACAAACCCTGTTTATCATCATTATTCCAGTGGCGTGCGATGCGATACTGCTCTCACTGAAGTACTTTAAAATAAGAAAAGACTCTTCAAGGTTCCAGTTACTTTTTCTGTAAAATGTCTTAATTATACAGGAGCAGCCTTTAAAAAAACAAAAGAAATCCAGACCCTGCAAATTTGTTCGAGCCATTAGACAAGTCAGCTCTAATTTGTCGTTTCATGCTAGCTGGGACAAGGCAGTTGAACATGACCACAAAATCTCCAGAAATCTTTTTTCTTGCTGTGACTTTCATGTCCCTGCAGGCTGTCTGGGTGAGCTGTGGCCTCCAGAAGATTGACCGTCTCAGAGGAACGTGTTGGCACAATGGCTTCCTGGCTTTAAATGAAACAAAGCTGGCAAAGACGTGGTCAGCATAGTGCAAAAAACCCACGAGAGCTGTCAAACATGTGGTTCTCAGGCCAAAAAAATGCAGAGACCGCGTGTTATCCAGCAATGATTTTGAAATCACTGTGCGCTTTATAATCAAGTCTTCATTTGATTGGAGGATTTCAGACAACACTGGTGTTCTTTATTTCAGTAAGGGACAAAAACAACCAATAAACTTTGGGTCATACAAAAAAATATAAAAATCAAAGGGCGAAATTCTGCAACTATATTTTTAACCAAAAGAACAAATGTAAGAGGTTCACATTTCAGATTAATTATAATAGATAGTAAAAGGACTTTTGCCCATTTATACCAGCAGACATGGATAACTAAAAAGACTACCGAATCAAATGCTCAGCATCCTCTACTGCATGAATGAACAGTGTATAGGTGCACCTAATTCCTAATTTAACTAGAACCCACTTGCTATAGCTGAGCTGAGGAAGACTCCACATGAACAGCCTTCAGATCCATGAGCTTACTGTGAAAGGTTCAGGAACTCAGGAACCATGAGGGTGGATCTGGACTGGACTTTGTGAACAGCTGATAACCTCAAAAATGATGAAACTAGAATGAATGGACCTTCACTAATGAGGATGAGTTTTTCCCCTCACCACCGTCACCACCATCACCACCATCACACTCATTTGGGACAAACTTATAGGAACTCAGTTATGCTGCTAAAATATCGATGTGTAATCTATTCATTAGGCTGCTTTGGGACAAGGTTCAGCATTAAAAGTTCTATACAAAGAACACTGAAGCGAATTGTAATGCAGCCCAATAGAGCCTCGAACCACAGCCTGAGACAATCACACACGCTCGTGGCACTTAGCTATTAATTATTTAAATAAAAGCTGCATTCGTGCTTAGTGCACACGTGTTTAGATGAAGGGTAGACAAAGAAATACAGCCAATAGGCTTTATATTGAAAGATATAGCAGTGATCATGCATAATACACATCACAATGAAGCTTCATTTTTTATTTTAATAAGCAGACAAATATTTGAAAGCATATTCAGGATCATTTTGAATAACTGCCTCCCTTAACATAAGCACGGCAGATTGGAGTGCGAGCTCGAGTGGACAATGGTGCTTTGCTCTCACCAAATGCTGCACGGTCACTGTGACTGAGCAAGTTGGAGGAAACGGAGGCGGCTGAGAAAGGCTAAGTGAAAAGCTCGTTTGTCAGGGTGAAGAAAGCTTTCCATTTCATGATGCCAACATCGTCCTCACCATAGAAGCAATGCAGGAAATATGCTTACTAATGTTCTGAACTAAAGGGAGGATTCTCTCCAGTGAAAGCCCAAAAAAAAAACATTCACCCCGAGCATGTTCCTCCTTCATGTTCATCACACTGGAAGTTATTAGTAATGGAACACAGATTTTTAAGTCAGGTTTATTTCTATATCACTTTTCACAATGGACATTGTCTCCCAACAGAATCAGAGAATTGAAGTAAATGATGTGTGTTTATCCCTGATGAGCAGCCTGGGGGGACTGTGGCGGGGAAAAACTCTCTTAGATGTTACGCGGAAGAAACCTTGAGAGAAACCAGACTCAAAAGGGGAACTCATCCTCATTCGGGTGAAAAAGAGTGTGATTATAAATCTTTAAAACAAAACAAAACACTGGAGAGTGAAAACTACCATGAGCACTGGAATGTAAGATTGTGAGCCATGTTCCTTCTACAGTCTTATACAGTCATTGGCATTATGGAACCAGGAGCTACTGAGCAACTCATGAAATCGCTCAACATTTGAGATCATCATAAATCCAACACCAGCTTCTCCAGAGCCTTTAAACATTCACAGAAGGTCCAATATCCAAACTCTACATAAAAGTGAGATCCAAATGGTGCTGGTACGTCTCTAGATGGTATGGTTTTGATTTTTTACATGACTCCTATCTACATGTTGGTCTGTTTTTAGTTTAATTGTAATCTAGAATGCACACAACATCGAACTCTCTGACCAGCTCGTCCGTAATCTCTGCTCAAACAGATCAGCTTCCAAACCTCCAACTGACACGCGAATGCCATCAACAGCATCGTTTTCTCCAGCTCACAGATCGATAACTACCCTGGCTGAGATCAATATATTATATAGTACTACATATTGTTGATTTTTTAAGAGAATGTACTGATCTGCGGTGAACTTTGACTGAAAAACATGCCACGAATCAGAGGGAAATTTAACATCTAAACTCTTCATTCTACATCTGCACAATGCACGTTGTCGTAATCATTGTTTTTGGTCCGTTGTACCTCCATTACATGTTGTTCTTTGTACTTCCTTTGCACGTCTAAATATATTTTGCACTATTTTTGTGAATACCACCGATTATTATATAATATAATTTCTCATGTCTTCTCGTACTTCTTTTTTCTTCATATTTTGTACCTCAATTATTGCACGATTTAGCGGTCGATCGGGTTTTCATTTCACTGCTAGTTGTATCCTGACAAACAAAAGAAATCTTGTTCGATCTTTCTTTTCATAAGATCCCTCAAGTCCTTCTATGGAAGCTTGTCCCCAAGACTTGTTCTATCCAGATGCTATATAAAGTGCTTAAGAAAGTCTATTAAAGAGCAGACCATCACGAGTGACCGTTGCATCAATGTGTGCTTTTTAAACATCCTATTCCACATGCAGTTTGCAAATCGCGGTTACATTCACCCTTCTTGGAAGATTTCATTAGATTTTGTGGAGATTTTTGCTCATTCTAGAAGGGCGTTAATAAAGGCAGATACTGGTGTTGATGAGGTGAGGAGGCCTGGGGTACCGTCAGCTTTCACATTCATCCAATAGGTTTCAATAGGGTGCAGGGTCAGAGCTCAGAGAATTAGTTAACCATGTGCTCATGAACCTTTGTGTACTGGGCCATTGTAATACTGAAAAAAAACATTGGAACATGTTTGGACCTCTTGAATCTTTAGTTTCCAGGGAATTTTTTACAGCGGCAGTGTCCAAACGCCACCGGTCAACTGTTAGCCTTTTCTTCTCTTATAAAATAAACAATATAAACAGAATGTTTCCTGTCAGCTGAAGATGAGCTTTGGATTTTTTAATCATGTCTCTGCAGTTGAAACCAGCTGCATTATATCCTACTAAAGACATCCTATACATCTGTGTACTTCAGTCATTTGGCTACAGTTTAGTGACGGCCCTTACATGGGCCTGTTGGTCAGGAGTTAAGAATCTTCAAGTCCAGTGCTTATGGTCTCCTCAAATTTTCCATTGGACTTCTCATTATTATGACAGTGAACTCTGCTGGAAACTCTGCTGACCATCATCAATTATGTTTAAGATGCAGTGAAGTGAAGAAAAGAGTGCAGGCAGGGTGGAGTGGGTGAAGAATGGATCTGCAAGAATGCAGGGAAAGTTTATAGGACTGTGGTGAGACCTGCGATGATGTATGGTTTAGAGACAGTGGCATTGAGTAAAAGACAGGAGGTGGAGCTGGAGGTAGCAGAGCTGAAGATGTTGAGGTTGTCACTGGGAGCGACGAGGATGGACAGGATTAGAAACTAGTTTATTAGAAGAACCGCGCAGGTAAGACGGCAGACAGGGTTAGAGAGGCACGATTGAGATGCTTTGGTCAGGTGCAGAGGAAGGACATGTGGTATTTAGGTAGAAGAACGCTGAAGATGGAGCCCTAAAGAAAAAAAGAAGAATCATTAACCATCATGTAAAGGGAATCATTGGCAACGTGGCCACTGAGCCCAACTAATATTATTGAATCGGATTCCGCATGTTTCATATAGAGACGGCATATGTAACTGTGACTTGTAAAAAAGCGCCACCTGCAGTGCTGGAGTGACTACGTGGTGGTGCTACGTTTGTTTGGATACAAACAATGATTTGAAGAAAACAATAGTTAGGTATAAAAAGAGAATGTTGTCGTTTGGCTGTTGATTGGACAAAACTAAACAGAAAGGTAGTAAAAGATTGATTTTCCCCAAAAAAACATTTTCAAACATTTGCCATTTGTTGGAGTGATATTGAAATAAAAATGTTGTGGTTCTCACTTACAGAGCACACAAATATTTAAATGCTTTTCTGGGAAACAGCACCCTGATTTTTGCACATGCAATTCTAACAGCATAAGCAGTGCCTCTGCGAAACGGAGAATCTGTCATTCTTACCTGTAACGGAATCGCACGGCTCTTTACCTGACTAACAGCTACTCCTGCTGGAGCTGAGTGGAGCTGCACATTTTTTGGGTAAGGAACTAAAACAAAGTGATATGGTTGTGACAAGTCTATATTCAATAAATTGTAATTGTTAGCGTGACTATGAGCGTTTGACCACTATGAACACCTATTTGAAGCTACATAATCATTAAAAGAAAAAAAATAAAGGGGTTCATTGGTGTAATGATGCAATGAATTTCAATTGTGTGATAGTTTATTGGATCATTTGCATAATTATTTTACATTGTATGATTTCAGTAATACATTTTAACTTTTTCCCTATTATTTTACTATTGCTGTTGGATTTAAAATGCAACAACAGCTAAGAAAAAGTATAAAAGACAACTGAATCGTCAAATAAAACCGTTTTAAACGACAAAAATATTTACAACAGTGACAGACTTTGAATGTACACATGTCACAAACCTTTACTGGAAATAGCAACCAGGACTACAAGGATGAATTTATCCTTTTCTTACCCACTTCCTTAACTCGTTCTTTTGTGGTAAACTCTACTAAGTACTAGCAAATCTTATTTTTGCATTTTATTTTTTACAGTCGCTATTATTCTCAATTCTATTATTTTACTAATAAAATACAATAAAAATACATAATCAATTCAAAGTAATGTAAGTAGCTAGGTTATGTAAACCTACTCTGTGTCTACACACAACACTCATACTAAGTAGCCAATCACGTGCCCTTTATTTATTAGCCACTGAAGCGCAGAAGACGGCACACATGGGCACCACACAGATACTGTGAAAGTGCTAGAATGAATCATCTGGATTTAACTTTTGCCTTCAGCAAGTAAATAAGTAAACAAGTGGCTAAGGTCTTGTGATTACACAACATTCCACTTCCTTATAAAGAATGCTTGGGGTCACTGTACAACTACTTAAAATTCACCCTGTTGCTTTTCTCAGCACACACGTCAGAAAACACCAGGAAAACAAATCCACTAGCAGTCGTCCACACTAGTGCATTTAGATGAAGTGGTATGCTTCAGATCATGAACAGTTCCTTTCCTTCTCTATACTCTTGACATTATTTAAGACACAAGTTGACCCATGTCCATATAATTTTGTTCATATAATTTATCAGAAGTAAATGTACCCCTGGTGGATATCCTTAATCTAACCAACTGTTGTATTCTATGGTTTACAGACTAGAGCCTTTGGTGTACCTGAACTCACCAATGCATTCAGCCACATGTTTTTGCAATTGTTCTCATGTGTTTGTTGATTTTTTTTTTTAGTCTAATGATGTTTGCTTCACTGGCAGTGACAGTACTTTAGGTTTAATATCAACAGATTCTATAATCAAATCTCACACATGATCAGCCCTTTTATACACTTACTTGCATGTAAAATAATAAGTTAGTAGTGCAAACCTGGCCATTAAAATGCTAAGCAACCAATTGTCCGATGACTTTTGGTAACCTTAGTACACAAAAATAAAAACTAATTCTCCTGATAAAGATTTATCATCATCAAACAAATGCCCATTGTTTTTGATATCAAAGTAACAAATAAAAAATCATGAACTGCAGTAATCTCCTGAACCAGAGTCTCTCTTTGTCGTTCTCCATCCAAGGAATGTGTCTCTAGAGCAAAGTCAAAAGTCAAAGACTTTTATTCACTTCTGTCCTCTTGAATATTCCTCCCTCTCTGCTTCCGACTGGTTGCTGCTAGAAATTACCCAAAGCACAAACTACAAAATTTATCACGTGCTCTCATGTGACAAGCGCAAGTTCTACTCCCTCGGCCAAGTGGGACCCTTTGTGTGCGAGATAAAGAGGCTCAAGTGAATCATCACAAGCAAAGGGGTCATTCGGCTCAAAGCGTGGAGTCACGTTGCCTCAGTCTCTAGAAAGCTCGCGTTATTTACTTTCCAAAAGACGCCTCATGGTCTCGATCCCTGGTGTTGACAAAGGGGTTTGATGAGTCAGAAGAATGTCCGTCCCAGACAAAGTAAATGGACAGAGATGACTTCCTGGCTTTTTCACTGTGCTCTGGAATGCACTCCTACTCCGCTCACCCCTCCAACACAGGTCAGACATGCACATCTGGAGCACATGGAGAGCAGTCGAATACGAAAATACCTCCCCTGCTCTCAGAACTGAAAAGTCTCCAACATTAACTAAGTGCTAAACTAATGACAGCATCTGGTCCAACATTTCTATTTCGTTTTCTTTAGTGTAACTGACTGTAAGGTTCAATGTGCAGCAAATCTATAATGTCCAAATGTAAAGACAGTGCCTTGTTTCATTCTCAAGTTCCAGCATGCACATATGATGAGCCTCCAGGCAACGAGCGCAAGAGAATTCTACAAATATATATTTAAATAATAATGTAATCAGTATCGGGTGTCTTCTTGCTGCTGCTCTGATTCGACTCGCAGTCTGGCTGAACTGAGAGATTTTTCTTTCTTTTGTTCCTTAATCATAGCAACAGACGTGTGATAGTTCTGTATTATATATGCCTGTTGTTAAAACAATGGAAAAAATCTGAGTGCCGACCACAGGAATAGCATGGTGACGCTACTCAATTCCCTTTGAGGGTGTTTTCACACTTGAATGCTCGACTCCACACCCTTGACGAATTCTAGGGTCCTTTGGAGGGGGGGCTCGTAATAGCAGGTTTGCTTTCACAGCAAGAACGCCTTTTGAACCCTGGACTGATTGCGTAATGCTGTACGTCCCACCTGTGTGTCCATGCGGTGTATTTTTGTACAGCTAAAAACTGCAAGGGTCCAGCTGTAAAGTGTGAACCCTGTTTCGTTCACAATCCCTGCTCCCCTTAGTGTTTTTTTATCATTTATTTATTTCAGTTGAACTCTGGCGCAGTCCACATCACAGGTCTCCTTTAGGACCTGCACATATCTGTAGTTTTGAGCATGAACATGACCATGTGCGTGCAGGAGCTTACTGGTAAACATATCAGGATAAACATATCACTGATTTTACTGCACCAACTTGCAGATAGAACACACACATGGAGTGTAAAGTAAAATCCTGATCTATAGATCAATTGGGATGGTGTTTTCTTCAAGCATTTGGCACACGCAGATTTTTGGAGGTCGGAATGTGAAATCGGTGGATTTTGTTTGATCTCTGTTCATGGGCAGAATGCCTTACTGATACATAAAATCTGACTTTCATAGGACCAGAGAATGATCATTAGCTTTCCTTTCTGGTGAGAGAGCATTTCAAATGAACAAATTCTGGCCTGTAATCAACAACAATTTTTTTGCGCAATAGATCCACGGTTCGGATGAAAGTCTTCTGTGAGATATTAAAAAAGAACCCAGAATCAGTCCCGGGTGCAGCCTTGAGTACTGGCCCCAAGTGTGAACACTGCGTAGATCTTAAAACAAATACTCCATTCTACATCCATCAGATTGATCAGGACATGATTAATGCATTCATTTGCCCACTGGACACTAGCTTCAGTGTGCTAGCAATGTCTTCTGCTTTGTTGCCAAAGAAGTAAAAATGACTAGCATATGTGCTAACAACTAAAGTGAATTAATGTTTACTAAGGGAGAAAAATTATTCCTCTAGTATCAAAGTTTCCAACGTAGCAAATCATATTTATGGGCAACAAGTTATAAAGAGGTCATGGCTATAAGAAAGAAAAATAAATTAATTAATAAAATAAAATAGGAATAATTTCCGTCATTAAACATTTGTTTTTAAAGTTGGGCTAAGTAGATCTTTCTATGATTTTCACTATTATACATAAAAGTAGTAGGTTCGGTACTATATCGGTGTATATACAGTGGTGTGAAAAAGTGTTTGACCCCTTCCTGATTTCTTTTTTTTTTTTTTTTTGCATGTGTGTCACACTTTAATGTTTCAGATCATGAAAATAATTTAAATATTAGTAAAAGATATTGGATGTTGTTATCCCTCAATAATAAAAAACCTTTATTTACAAAGTGCATGTTGTGTGCACTTGTGTTATCTATTACTAATATTTAAATGAGTTTGATGATCTGAAACATTAAAGTGTGACAAACATGCAAAAGAATAAGAAATCGGGAAGGGGCAAACACCACTGTGTTATAATACACACCACTGTGTATATAAACCTAAAACCTTGTAAATGTAAGCCAAGTCAAATGTACACTGACAGATCTTTTTCAACCTCATAATATTCTCTATTTACAGTTATAGAAATGAAAAAAGAGGGCATGACTTCCAGGCTGAATCACTTATCATAGAGAGCAAGCGACTGTAGATTAAACTGCCAATTGGCTCTTCACCCACGTCATTACGGAGACCCAGCTGGCAGGTCTGATGTGATAAAATAATCAGTGTAAATGTCAAAGAATATTATTGCAGAGTGATATGTAGTGATTAAATCATCATATCAGACAAGCCTACCACGAGCTGTGATGTCCTCACATCACATAATAGCATGTAAATCTGTCCAGCTTTATGTTTAACCACAAAGTGACTGTTACTTCTTAAAAGAGAGTTAAATATATTAAAGAATAGACAATTTAGAATTTGAGGTCGTTAGCTGCATAAAGACACCTGTCCACCCCATACCATCAGTAAGAATCCAACTACTAACATGGCCAAGACCAAACAGCTGTCCAAAGACACTAGAGACAAAATTGTACCTCCACAAGGCTGGAAAGGGTCCACTGTTGGAGCAATCATTAAAAAATGGAAGAAGCTAAACATGACTGTCAATCTCACTCGGACTGGGGCTCCATGCAAGATCTCACCTCGTGGGGTCTCAATGATCCTAAGGAAGGTGAGAAATCAGCCCAGAACTACACGGGAGGAGCTGGTCAATGACCTGAAAAGAGCTGGGACCACCGTTTCCAAGGTTACTGTTGGTAATACACTAAGACGTCATGGTTTGAAATCATGCATGGCACGGAAGGTTCCCCTGCTTAAACCAGCACATGTCCAGGCACGTCTTAAGTTTGCCAATGACCATTTGGATGATCCAGAGGAGTCATGGGAGAAAGTCATGTGGTCAGATGAGACCAAAATAGAACTTTTGGGTCATAATTCCACTAAACGTGTTTGGAGAAAGAAGAATGATGAGTACCATCCCAAGAACACCATCCCTACTGTGAAGCATGGGGGTGGTAGCATCATGCTTTAGGGGTGTTTTTCTGCACATGGGACAGGGCGACTGCACTGTATTAAGGAGAGGATTTTGGGGAACAACCTCCTTCCCTCAGTTAGAGCACTGAAGATGGATCGAGGCTGGGTCTTCCAACATGACAATGACCCGAAGCACACAGCCAGGATAACCAAGGAGTGGCTCTGTAAGAAGCATATCAAGGTTCTGGCGTGGCCTAGCCAGTCTCAAGACCTAAACCCAATAGAGAATCTTTGGAGGGAGCTTAAACTCCGTGTTTCTCAGCGACAGGCCAGAAACCTGACTGATCTAGAGAAGATCTGTGTGGAGGAGTGGGCCAAAATCCCTCCTGCAGTGTGTGCAAACCTGGTGAAAAACTACAGGAAACGTTTGACATCTGTAATTGCAAACAAAGGCTACTGTACCAAATATTAACATTGACTTTCTCAGGTGTTCAAATACTCATTTGCAGCTGTATCATACAAATAAATAGTTAAAAATCATACATTGTGATTTCTGGATTTTTTTAGATTATGTCTCACACAGTGGACATGCACCTACGATGACAATTTCAGACCCCTCCATGATTTCTAAGTGGAAGAACTTGCAAAATAGCAGGGTGTTCAAATACTTATTTTCCTCACTGTATATTATATATATATATATATATATATATATATATATATATATATATATATATACACAGTACAGACCAAAAGTTTGGACACACCTTCTTATTCAAAGAGTTTTCTTTGTTTTCATGACTATGAAAATTGTAGAGTCACACTGAAGGCATCAAGGGCTATTTGACCAAGAAGGAGAGTGATGGGGTGCTGCGCTAGATGACCTGGCCTCCACAGTCACCGGACCTGAACCCAATCGAGATGGTTTAGGGGTGAGCTGGACCGCAGAGTGAAGGCAAAAGGGCCAACAAGTGCCAAGCATCTCTCGGGGAACTCCTTCAAGACTGTTGGAAGACCATTTTAGGTGACTACCTCTTGAAGCTCATCAAGAGAATGCCAAGAGTGTGCAAAGCAGTAATCAAAGCAAAAGGTGGCTACTTTGAAGAACCTAGAATATGACATTTTTCAGTTGTTTCACACTTTTTTGTTATGTATTTAATTCCATATATAATTCCACATTTGTTAATTCATAGTTTTGATGCCTTCAGTGTGAATCTACAATTTTCATAGTCATGAAAATAAAGAAAATTCTTTGAATGAGAAGGTGTGTCCAAACTTTTGGTCTGTACTGTGTGTATATATCAATCAAAATTAGAGAACAATTTATAAACAAATGAACAATTCTGAAATAATGTCATCTTCACTGCTCAACAGTTGAAGGAGTTTTTGTCCTGTCTATACCATGCTACCAGAACACCTTTTCCACAAAATAACTAAGGCATTTCCAAAAAAAACACACTGATCAAAATTAGAGAACAATGATGACTGTAGCATGGAAAAACATTACAACAACATTTTCTGAAGGTTACAACAGTCACCATTCAACAGTCACCAATAATGACATTATTTCAGAATTGTTCAATTGTTTATAAATTGTTCTCTAATTTTTCACACACACACACACACACACACACACACACACACACACACACACACACACACACACACACACACACACACACACACACTGTCAGCCAGGTACATTAATTAATCTTTTAGTAGTTACTCTACATGGAAAATGGAATTATAGTACAAACAATGTAGCCTCTGTTCGTTAAATATTCTCTTTTCTTTACTCTTTTGGTCGTGGTCGTTCTTGAACAAAAAGCTCTTACATAACCTACAGGTGTGTTTGCGATCATTGTCCTGTTGTAAAACAAAGGATGGCCCCACTAAGTGCAAACCAGATAGGATGACATGTCACTGCAAAATGCTGTGGTAGCCATGCTGGTTAAGTGCACCATCGAATTTTGACGAAATCACAAGTACTGTCGCCAGCAAAGCACCCCCACACAATCACACCTTTACACTGGGAACCACACATTCACAAACCACCTGTTCACCCTCTATAGGTTAAGAAAAAAACACGGCGGTTAAAAGAAACAAAAATCTCTACAGACCAAAGAACAGTTTTCTACTGATCTAAATGTCCATTTCTTGTGCTTTTCGGCCAAAGCAAGTCTCCTTGCTTGTTGTTCTTCTGAAGTAATGGTTTCTTTGCTGCAATACAACCATGAAGGCCTGACTCACACAGTCCCCCTGAACAGTTGCTTTTAAAATATGTCTGCCCAATCGAGGCTGGTAATTCTGAAAAATTTATCCTCTGCAGCAGAGGTAGCTCTTGGTCTTCTTTTTGTGGGACGACTGAGATTGCACTTAAGGGTACATTTAAAGTTCTTGAGATGTTTTTGGATGGCCTGACATTCCTTTTTTTTTTTTTAAGTAATGATAAACTGTCTTTGTTTTGAGTGTTTCCTGCAATAAATATGCATTGTTGTAGTAGCACTAATAGGGCTATTGTTTCTGTACTCGCGGTTTTCTTTGCACAAGAGAACTAAAGCACATCAAGAAGGCAATAAATATAAAAAATGAACGCTTAAGTTAATTTAAAGAGGTTACTGACGACTGCAGTGCAATGAGTTTATTAGAGGGACAGGGCATGTAGGACGTTTTGGAGACAAGGTGAGGAAGGCGAGATTGAGTTGTTATGGACATGTGCAAAGGAGGGACATGGGGTAAATCGGTAGGAAAACGCTGAGGATGGAGCCACCAGGAAGGAGGAAAAGAGGAAAACCAAGGAGGCGGTTTATGGATGTGGTGAGGGAAGACATGCAGGTAGTTGGGTTGAAAGAGGCAGATTTGAAGGACAGAGGGGTATGGAGACAGATGATCTGCTGTGGCGACCCCTAATGGCAGAGTCTGGAAGAAGAAGCCGAAAGAAGAAGAAGATCTTAACATATTATTAAGCATTTCATCAAAATCATCTTGTGCCTTAATCCGTTTATCCAAATTGCCATTCACTATAAGTTACACGACTCTTATATAGCTCATATCACTCCTGTAGCTCAGTAAAGTAATAAGAAAGTGTAAAACAGCTGTACAACACTCTGAATGCGACTGAGACCGTCCAGCAACACATACTTGCTTGTCCAATTTCTTTAAAATATTGAGGGACTATACAAGTAACTGTAATTCCTAAATCACATCTTGATCGTTTCAAAATCGATTGTGGTGGTGTAGAGGGACAACTATGTATGGACTCGACTGTAGGATTGAATCCTGTTCACATTTTCGAAAGTAATTATTTTATGCTGTGGTGTTGAATATATGGCTTAGAGAAAACCCAGACACCATTTAAAAAAAACAAAAAAAACCTTTTCAAGATGTGAGCAAGGCAACATTTGAGTTCAATTACCGCTCGCTCACTGTCAAACTCAGCATGGTCACATCTTTCTCCTTGTTCTGCCAGAGTGTATGAGTGTGCGGAAATAGGTTCCTGTAACAGGACTGATTCAAAAGAATATTTGAGAAACCATGTCTGCAGGTCTGATTCAGCTCTCAGCGTTTGTATATTCAGTTACAGTTTCCATTTGTCTCACTCGACTTTGCAAAACACAATAGTTCTGGATGACTGGTTATGTCTAAAGATTCATATTATTTTTATATTAATAAATAATAGTGACTAAACTGACAAGAATTCTCACGGTAAACAGTTCTGGTCAGTTTGGTCACCATATTTGTGAATACACTTATTTGACGAATAGCTTTTATATCATTTTCAATACTTTTATCTCAAGCAGTCCTAACAAATCTTTCCCTCTTTCTGATCACTCATTTAGATTCAGGCATCACAAACATGTACAGCTGTAAATGACAAGCCTTTTATTTTTATATCACACATTTCTGAAAGGTCACACCTTCCAGCAGTCCTTCAAGCCTCACTGATTACATGCACATTCCTTATGGAAAAGTGCCCAACCTCTTGGCAAAGAACCTCAAAGTATCTTTAAGTAAGCCAAGACACAATGATTAAACAAAAACGTTGCCAAGAAATCATCACACCACAACATTAAAGCCGTCCTGTGCAAACAGATTCGATCTCATCCAGCTCAGACAAATCACAATTATCTGGCTTAGTCAGTACAGCAACAGCCACAGATTCCACATGCATCAACATTTACACACGAATACACGCTTTTAATTCCTTTACCACTCACTTTAATGGAATGTATACCATCAGTTTAGTGTTATATATATACACACATATACATATACACACATATACATATATACACACACACACACACACACACACACACACACACACACACACACACACACAAACACACAAACACAATATTGCCAAGAGTATTGGGTCACCTGGTCATAAGTACAGTATGTGATTTTTGAACATTGCATTCCACATTTAGTCCCATTTTGCTCTTATAATTCCTTCCACTCTTCTGAGAAGCTGTTCCACTAGACTTTGTAATGTGCTTATGGATATTTGTGTTTATCAGCCACAAGGGTGTTTTGAAAGGCAGGTACTGATGTAGGTGAGGAGACCTGGAGTGCAGTCAGCGTTCCAATTCATCCCAAAGGTGTTCAGTAGGGATGATATCAGAGCTCTATAGCTGGCCACTCAAGATCTTCCTCTACAAATCATGTAAACCAGATCTACAATTTGGCAATAAAATCTACTTTTGGCAATATAGTGTATATATAAGCTAATATAAGTTACATTCAATTTAATGATTGATTTTGGTGCATTAAGTCACAAGGACCCACTTTCATATAAAACACATTCCTAAGTTTATCTGCAGCCATCTGCTTCGCCAAACCCAAGAGTGCAAACAAATTACTCAGGCAGGGGGTCAAGATCATTATAAAACAGTGGTCACACACCACTTTTCACTCAATTGACTCCCAGTGAACGTATATGAACAGTAAAGATCTGAAACACAAGCACAATGTGAAGAATTTTTGCATTTTGCTGCACCCCAAAATCCATGTTTGGTGATATAAGTTGTGCGATACGCCAAAGTGTGACCCAAACAAGTGTTCTCAAGTGTTTAAAGACTAAACACTGGTTATAGCATAATCGATTTCCTGTGTTCAATGTCAAGTGTGAACACAGCCTTAATCAAGCTCTATCCCTGACTTCCAGAACAAACCACCAAAAATCTTTAAAAAAAATTAATAAAAAATAAAGGTTATTCTTGTTTTGCCAGGAGAATAAAGAGTTTTGTTGAAAACTTAGACCTCAAATAACAAAGGGAATCCATTTATTATGAAACAATAATGGCCCATTTTTTTATAGACTGATGGAGTCCAAACCTGCTCTAGGTAGCAAAACTCCCAGCTGCAGAAGTTTCCATTAATACTGAATATATATATATATATATATATATATATAAAATAAATAACAAAACCTAAATCAACAAAAATACAGCAATGAATCGGGTCAGCGTGTGGACTGTTCGCATACTGTCCTGATAATTATAAAAAAACTTTTAGTTGTGGAAAAACAAAAGGTTGGAAAAAGAAAAAGGAAAAGCTTCGAGCGCAATGGTTTCTCCGTGAGCCGAGCACAAGTTTCTGCACCTCAGTCCTTCCCCATCACATGCTAGCTGCCTGACGTCACCCTGCTCCAGAGCTCCACAGGGCAAATTAGTTTCTATAAGAGACTCCTGTTCTTCTCATCTGCACAGGATTTATTTTTTTTTGTCTGCCTCATGGGTAACTATTTAGTCTGAAGCACACCTAAGAAGATTTCCTTTACCAAAGCAACATTAACCATTTCAATTCAAAGCAGGGCAAATAGAAACCGATAAAATAGTAGCTTACTGGAAAACCTATGCCTTTTACAGACTTCGGCAATCTTCTAAGATCATTACACATCACAGTGGAGGTGTATGTAGATTAGTGCTGTTATCGATTATTTTAGTATTCGAGTATTCCAACGATTATTCCATCAATTAATCGAGTAATTGGATAAGAAGTACTGTTTTTTCTTTATTAAAGAACAATACTAAATACTACAACTTAAATACTAACCCTACTTATGCATTTATTTATTAAATCTCTGTACTTAATGACAGCTACTTAATTATAAGGGCTACATTACAAGTTATTATAGGACTTGCGAGGGACAAATGTGAAAAACTGGGAAAAAAAAAAAAAAACAAGTAACAAGTTATATAACCCACAACCCTGAACTTTCTTCCGTCACTTGGAACCTTAACGACTTTTCCAAACTAGTTGGAGATTAGCCATTACACCATCTTCGTTGCCATCAGTGTTTTTGTTCTTTTTTAAATTATAGTTGAATTTAAGTTATCAATTTACTTAAAAATGATTTTCTCAGCATTATGGAAGGTATCGAATGACTCGAACTGCAAGAAACTGAACAGTAAACGAACACTTTCAACCGAAAATGAAGACGTCTGACCAGCAAAAACGAGCCGAATATGCTAAAGTTCATAGAACAAAAAGTCACAATATCTACTGCATACAGAACAATAAAACCATTATTATGCCTATAATCACTTTAACCCCCTGCTGCTGTTGCAAACACGTTACATTGGTAAATTCTTTGAAATCGCTGCACTTGGGTGTCTCAGGGTTTTCATACTTTAATAAACACCAGATTTTAGGACTTTTTTAAGCACCATTTATTTTATAGCAAGTACCAATCAAATTAACACCCCAGCATATAGACCATGAAAGACCAGTTACAGTACTAAACATTTACATTAAAGATTTCTGAGTAATGATGACGTTTGAATGTGTAGGTTTCAGAAATTTAGAGCAGTCGTGCTCTAAGGATTCTGATTAAATACACTGAGTTCTTAGTGGTAGGATTCAAATAACGAGTGCAAAACGCTGCAGGGGAAAGTTCGAGATACTAAAAATAATAAATATATATAAATGATGCACACAAACACACGCTTTCCACCTGTGATATTATAAGAATAAATTTAGTACACATTATATACGAGCACACAGAATCTGATCTGAAAGCATGCACTTCATATTGTGGGCTCTTCTGCTTGACTGTCTATAATTAATGCTTTATTAATACAGTGTTCACTCATTCTTAATAATAAGGAAGGTTATTTTGGAGAGAGCAAGTCTAAGCTTAAATGTCCAACCCCTGCCCACTACAAGATTAAGAAGTACCACAAAAGAAATCACTCATACACTGCAGGCAGTGTCATAAGGTGGACATGATCATGTTGGCTATTTCGCTACAAGTTCAGCTCTCCCGATAGCATTTTATTGTATCCAGACAAGATTTATTTACTGACAAGATTAAAGCGCCATTCTACTAAACAAAATGGACCCATATATTTGTTTTCAAGGACTTTCCAGGCCTTGAATCCATGTGTCTGAAATTCAAGTACTTTCAAGAAGTGTGGGAACCCTGTTTAGTGCACATGATGGCCAATAAACTCACAGAAGAACATGGCATTGCTGATGAGAACAAGAACAAAAAAATGTAAAGTAAAAGTCGTCAGTAAGCTCGAGTTAGATCATATAAACTAAAACAAATGAAAAACAATTGACTCACTGTCTGAAGCCCGGTTGGAATTCTCCTGAGCTGATGGTAGGGTTTTATATTCAGTGAAGCTGGGGGTCATGCTGGCCTCTATAGAGAGACTGTTCTCTGACTCTCTGGATGGAGATGGAGTCTCCGTCTGCCTGTTAACCAGTGGCTCGGACCGTCTGCTTAGCAGTGATGAACTGTCCGCTGTGCTTGGAGACTCGGCCTTCCTCTGAACAGGTTCAGGAATTCGTGCGGCTGAGGAAGGCACATCAGCTCTACGGTAGGCAGCTAAGGGTTCCTGCGCTCTGGAAAGGGTGATCTCTGCCCTCCTGGGAGAGCCCGGCTCTGGGATTCTGTTATGAAGTGAGACCTCCGGCCGCCTCAGACCGTAGCGGTTAACGCCAGGGCTGGGCAAGCTGTCCACCTGTTTGGAGGAGATGTCGATGGAGATTTCGGTGCGGCGTGAAAGATCTATGCGCCCCCTGCCGCTCTTGGGAGAGCGCTGACCGCTGGATGAGGATTCCGAGCCATGTCTGGAGGAATTTTCGGAGTTGCGAGATCCCAGTTCATGAAATCGACTCGTTGCTGAAGAGCGAAAGGGATTGACATTTCGGCGTGAAAGCGGCGAAGGATTTGTGGGCGAATCGACCTCCTCGACTTCGAACGACCGTTTAAGAGCTGCAGAAAAGAAAGAGAAAAAAAGTGAGACTTTCATTGTATGGCTAAGAAAGAATTCCAAAGATATCAAACATGTTATGTGTATTTGAGGGTGTAAATTGGAGTTAAGATTATTCATTGGAGTCAAGATATTTCATATTATACTCTGTCTCTCTTCACCTGTCTCAGCTGGACTGGGCACAACTATCAGCGTCCCCAGTCCCCTCAACCCACCCACCCCTCTGTTTACAAATAAATTATCAAAACAAATCATGACAATTCAGAAACAAACTACCCAGAACAGTCACATATTAAAAAAAACAGCACTTAAAGCCTAAATCACTGCTGTTCTAGAAGTTTACCTATCTAAAATAACATAAGCCATCTCTGCTTATAAATAAACACTGTACAAACTCTCAACTTGTAATGTTTTAATGTATGCTCTTATGGTCCATGTGGGTCTCTGCTAGACATTTCTTGTCTTCTATGGTGGCGTGTTATGAATAATACCATTACAGGCCAGACTGCAAGATGGCATCTACTGGAAACCAACAGGGACCATTAAGACACCATTAAGCATCTAAATTCCAATACATTTCGTCAATGATTTCTTTGGTTTTGTTGATTTCTGCAAACAGAGTATGAAATTTAAGGGCTACCAGTTCATGGTGTTTGTAGTGGAAACCATTAGAATTTCTGCGATGGTTCCTTGTTGGTTTGTTTCGTTTCTCGGGCGTTTGGGTGCAAGAATACCAAAGTTACAGAATCAGATCACCATAAAGTCCTAATTTCTTCTAATTATTTCATGTCTTATATAAACTGCTGTTTGTCTCAAAACACAATGGAGATAAGCAGTTGATTGACACCAGTTCCAAAAGTATATCAAAATGAAACCTGAAATACCAACAACGCAGCAGTTTATAAAACAGACCTACCCGATTTGACACGCTTCACGTGTTTTGACAACATCGCCGCCATGATGGAAAACGTCAACACGCCAGCGCGAGCGCAGCCCTTTCACGCCGCGGATAATGTCACTTGCATGACTGATAGGTCATATAGTGATGGTGTGATGTTTCAGAACACATGCAAAAGGTCAACTAAAAGATTTTAGGGAATTACAATGGTTCAAATTACACACACTGTCGCGTTGAGCTGAATATGTCCGAAAAGTTATAATGCGCTCTGAATGGATACCGGATTCTGATTGGCTGGAAAGTCTGCGGTCCAACACATGAGTGAATGCAAAAGTAGTTCCGGTATGTTTAAGAACCGTTCTAGATAAATGCGCTGAACGCCATCATTGAAAATTAAAGCCATCATTATTAGACTACAATAGACTGGACTTCTTTTTCTTAATTTCTTTTTTTTTTTTAATGGTCCCCCCCCAAAAAAAAAAAAAAAATATTAATGCAGCACGCATTGATCATTTTTATCACAAATATAAATAAATAAACATACAAGAGGGGAAATTAAACCCTTCTTTACTCGGCTATATAAAAAAAACTGACGCGTCAAGTCTCAAACAAGCACCAAAATCCGCCAATGTACACATCCAGCAATTAAAACTGTCCATGTGGAAACATAGCAAAAGTTCAGTTTGGTGTATATATAGATGGTGCAGAGCAGAAGGTGGCAGAGTTGATGCTGCGATTTTTATTGGGAGTGAAAAGGATAGACAGAATAAGAGATGAGAGACAAGGTGAGAGAGGTGCAACTGAGTTCGGTCTTGTGCAGAGCAGGGACATTGGGTATATAAGTAGAGGAATGCTGAGGATTTATGGATTTGGTGAGGGAAGACATGCATTTTGGTTCACAGCCCCAACGGAGTTACCAGATCCAGAATGCCTTTACCCCTGGACAATTAGGTTTGGCTGAGCAGTCTGATCCCATTGCAATGCTTTAGCAGATATATCAACACCTGAAAGGCACTCTTTTACAGCCAACTGACAAAGTACATCGCCTCTTATAGGAGCAGACCATCCTCACCTGATTACAACTATTGAGTTGAGACTCAAACCAATCCAGTTTACTTTCAGCTAAAGACTGATTTCTAAAGGATTGATTTCTGTAAAGCTACTTTAAGACAATGTCTGTTGTGAAAAGCGCTATAGAAATAAACTTGACTTGACTTGACTTGAAGGACTATGTGACATCAGAATGTCTCCTCTCCCGTAACATCCAACAAGACAGCTTTCCAGAGTAATACAAACAACTAAAAGCTGATTACTCACTTTAGCCCCAGAGTTTGACAAAGCCAGCCAGCTTATACGGGTTGGGGGACGTCTACGTCATGCCGAAGGATACTCATTAATCTACCAGAGATAACTGATGAGGATGACACCAATATTAAACCCAAAGACTTTTAACCATGATTTAGAGACAAATATGCCTTGCATATTTGAGGGTGGCCGTGTAGGAAAGCATTCCCCTTCCACCCTCATTTCCTTCCTTACATTTAATCCTTTGAGCTAGATTGTGAAACTTTCTTACAATCAAACAATCAATCAATCAATCAATCAATCAATCAATCTATCTATCTATCTATCTATCTATCTATCTATCTATCTATCTATCTATCTATCTATCTATCTATCTATCTATCTATCTATCTATCTGCTTTACTAGTTCCTTTGATGTTGTCTCGGGGGATCAGCTCAACCCTTTTAGGCCAAAATGTATCCATCCTGGAAGTAAATTCGTGCTTCTTTCCTGAAAGATGTAATGTCTGTGTGGTCCCAAGATGTTTATATTTGGATACAGCTGTTTGTACAGATGTTTGTGGTACCTTCAATTGTTTGTAAATTAATCCTAAGGAAGATCCAGACTTTTTTTTTAAGTTGCCTAGATTCCTCTGGCATTAAGGGCAGAAAAACAATGTGTCTAAATGTAGACCATTTTACAAACACAGGTATGCTTTCATTAACTCCTAATTCTGACATTTAGCCAATCAGACGTTTATAAAAGTCATTAGATCAATTTCTGGAATCTAGATCTGAATCTAAATCTGTAGATAAAGTAGATGCCAAAAGAAATGTGTGGTAGCCTGAAATGCATGAAACATGAATTGTGAAAATAGGAGTGAATTTCTGGAGCTTGTTTTTACTGGCCTCAGGTGTACTTCACTGACCTTGGTTTGTGTCGAATATTTCCCACCGTATGTGTGGTGTGTATATTTATGTCTCATTGGCTCAAAGACATGTGGCATATCAGGTACGGGACAAATGAAAGATGTTTGTATACTATTTTGGTGAACAGATTCAGAAAGTGCACTGAGACTCAAATTTGAACTTAAAAAGACCAAGAAAAACAAGGAAGATGATATGTCAAAAATAAATACAGTAAGCTTTTGGTAGTGGCTCAGTTTACAACACTATAAGCACAGCTAATTAGATATTTGTGGCTATGCCATTAGCTAAATACGTTATTGAAGAAGTGACAGCTCAGGGGTTAAGACACTGGATATTCTGTTCAGAAGGTTATGAGTTTAAATCCTGCAAATGTAAAGCTCTTGAGCTAGACCTTTGACCCTCAGATGGTTAAAAGTAGATTGCTCTGTATAGTAAGCTGATCTGGATAAGCATTCATTATGCTAAAAGTTTGATCTTGACCTACATGGTGCACTGCCTTATTGTTAATATTGTTTCACTTTTTCGTTGTCTCCCTCCAAAAATGAATATGAAGACCGAAACCGATGTAGATCAATGCAGTTAAAATTTAATCAGGATGAGCACATTCTCTTTTAATCACTTGGTGCATTTGTACCTATTATGTTCTAATATGAATATGAGATCTATAAAGTAATTTATTTTGTATTGATGTAAAATAAAAAAACTTGCTTTACACAGGTTAATATACCAAATAAATCTGTGCTACTTGGGAGCCACCTCTATTTATCCCAATAACCTGTAATTTGCCATATACCAAATTAGCTTCAAGATGTAACTAAATTACGGGGTCTTATTAGTCTGGGTATATTACTGCAGTTACTATATATTCAAGATATATTATTAGCTTATGACTGCACAGTCCTGGATACAAATTTATACTTGGCACTTGGAATGTTTCAGTTTACATAATGAACAAAATTCGAGATAGAATGTATGGTTTCTCCTGAACATGCAAAAACCATATTACAAAGCTGAAACCTAATTCACCTGGGTAGTCAGCTTTACAAGAAAGAAATTTTATGTGTATATGATTAACTGCAGCAGTTGTGTCTCTCACCACCACTAGAACTGAACTGGTTCTTATAAAGTTGGGAAACATCTGCCTGTGTCCAGTTTCCACATGCTTATTCCACAGCTGGTGTACATGGGGTATTTTGTGAGGTCTTGGTGGGGCTCTTTCATAGGTATCTATTTGCAGGCTTTTCAACAGAGTAGGTGCTCATAATGCTTTACAAAATTGTCTAAAGGTTTTTAACTCTAGCTCCTTTACCTTAAGCAGCTGGGCAATAGTGTGCTTAACATAGCAGAACATGCCAATCATGTGAGTTTAGATTCTTTTCAGCACACAAAAGACATTTAGTCTGTGCAGGAACCTGAGAATTGAGAAGTGACAACAACACACTTGTGCTCATGGATAAGATAAAAAAATCCAACAAATGGTTTGTGTGTGAATGAGTCTGAAAGCAGTAATTGCAAGTGTTATTTAAGACCTGACTAGAGTTAAGAGTTATCTGACTGTCAAAACTAAACCACAGAGCTCAGGCACTTCTGGTTTGCTGTGCGCACTTACGATTTGGCGGCCATCTTTTCATTTTTCTTGCACCGCCACTTATTTAAGGACACCAGAGACACCAACTGGCTGCGACATTATCCCAGAGATTATCCCTGAGATTATTCTTGCCTTTCTGCCTGTATAATTTCCTGGACCCTGTCTCGGATATGTTCTGCCTGGCTCCCCTGGCAGACTTCAGACTTCAGACTTTAGACTGTCTTTTGGTTCGTGTTTTTGCTCTGCCCTATTTTGTTCCGTTTGCTGTGCCGGATGTTTGGACTGTTCTTGGATTCTATTTTGCACCTGCCCTGTTTTCTGGTATTGAACTAAAAACTGTTTGTGGATTTGGTTTTGTCTCCTGCCTCTCCTATAGTGCCCTGCTGCCCGTGCTCATTAGTTTTAAGATGCCTTTTTCTTTTCTCTACCCTATTTATTATTGAATATTTATTCATTCCTGTCAGAGTAATCTGGCCAAACATAGATCCTATGAATGAACCAAAGCATTGGCTTGCTCCACTTTAAACCAGCAAGTCATATACACAGTCAAGATCTTTGAAAGCTAGCTTTGGATCTCCCGCTGTGTCCGCCACTAGCACCCGACCTTCCTCAAGCCCGGCGCAAGGATGTTCATGCCTGGCTAGTAGTTTGTTGCACCAGACCCACCTGCCCAGGGCAGGTTGCTAGGCCTTGCCTCTTCTGTCCGTCGCCTCTTACTCCCCAGACAACGAGCAAAACGGGGCCAACTGGAGACTCCCTTGGAGGGGGGGTACTGTCAGGCTTGTGGATTTAGTTTTGTCCCAGCCTGCATTACTCAGTTTGCCTGTGTTCAATCTGTTTAGTGGTTTTGTTCCTACCTCTGCTATAGTGCCCTGTTGCCCATGCTCACTCAGTCCTTGGCCTTGTGTTTTCTGTTTCTGTGACTGTTGTTGTATGTAGCATCAGGGTTTAGGAGTAATGTTGTTTCATTTCACTGTGTACTGCGTCATCTATATATGGTTGAAATGACAATAAAAGCTTCCTGACTTGACTTGACTTGACTTGACTTGTCATTAGTTTTCAGATGCCTTTATCTTTTCTCTTCCCTATTCATTAAAGACTGTAGGGCTGAAGCTATCAATTATTTTAGTAATCGAGTATTCTACCGATTATTCCATCAATTAATTGAGTAATCTGATTTTTTATTATTAAAATGAAATACTAAATATACAAAAGGAAAAAGAAGTCTCTAGTCGTCTTCCGTCTTTTTTCTTGCAATTCTGACTTTATTTCTCGCAATTCTGACTTTTTTTCTCTCAATTGCAACTTTATTTCTCATAAACATCCAACCAGCAACCATGTTGTCGGCCTGAAGTTTAAAACTGTTGGTGTATGGACAAGGCTCCTCTGTTTTATGTCTTGTTTTGTCTCCTCCAGAGCTGATTGTTAGACAGAGTTCTCTTTAGGGATCGAAGGCTTAGTTTAATACCATGCAATTCTATTGATTGTAGCCTATTTCATTTTCAATATGTAATGCTTTCTGGTACTACAGAGGGGTGACGCTGCCCGACTGGCTAAAAAAAAACGAGAAATTGCTAGAAATAAAGTCAGAATTGCAAGAAAATTATTTAGGCAAACCTTTTTTTTTTATGTGGCAGAAACAGGCTTATCTGCTTCAATTTTTTTTTTAATTCGAATTACTCAAGTAATCATTTCAGCGCCAAAATACTGTTTAACTATGCTTCAGTTGCGTCCTGCATTTTGGGTCCTTCCAGTCGAGTTCCTTACATGGTCCTTACTGCTGTTTGAGTTTATCTCAGAAACCTTTTCACGGTCTGGACAAATGCAGTATGACAACATATTTGCATCAGCAAAAAATGTTGATTATCGTTTGATAGTTCACCTGTTGCCAGCTATGAAATGTTATAAAGGTAAGTACCTGCATTAAATTACCAGGTACAAAAACCCAAGAAGTAAAAAGATGTATCCAAAAAATTTGTAAACAGTTTTGTAGCTACATTCAATTCAGTGTTTTGGAAATACTGAGCACACATATTGATGTCATGACCTATTTGTCCTATGAGATATAATTGAAAATTCTGAACCTTAAAAACTTAATAACCTTTATGACCCAGATGATCTGTCAGGTCAATAGTATATACAAAAGCCCTTATACATTAACTCTTATACAACAGCAGGAGATTTACAATCAGTTGTCACATTATCACTATTATAATTAGTGAAATTTCCATGGTCATTCCTTTGAATCAAAATTATATTACTTATATATTTCATTAAACATATGAGATAACATTTATTGGCCTGTTCAATCAATATGACAGGGGGTCCATGGAGTCAAGACTTCTGAACTTAGTTTTCATAAGATTTGGAAATGAATATTATGCCAATGAGCTACACGGCTTACTTGTTTAGAAATTTGGTCTCAGTTTCACATCAAAAATCGTTCATCATTCAGAAAACGTGTAGTTCTATGCCTTTTTATGAATATCCTTTAGAAATGTCAGGAGGTACAAACTTTGAACTTGTATAATGTCTTGTTAGCATGTCCACAATTTCCCTGAGAAGTGTGTGCTGCTCCAGCCTTAAAAAGTGGTGAACTGGGTCTGCACAGTTACAATGCTCCCTGTGCACACACTCTTTCTGCAGCGAGTGCTCAGCTGTAAGGTAAACACATAGACACACACAGATCTGTCAGTGTTCTGGCTGCTCCATACCGTATCTCACACCATACAAATATGGTATGCCTGTGTGCATGAGTGTGCATGTTTGTCATTTCAAACATGCAAAGCTTGTATCCCTGTAACTCTACCCATTTGAACAACGTTAGAACAGATGCATGCTTATTGCAACTTATTTTTACCTAGAAAGTGAGTGGACAGAATATTTAGTATGAGATATTTATGCCCAGTTCACCCTAGATATGGAATATAGTATGTCCTATGTAGGCCTGACTTTCACAGCTTTAAACATCATATTGATATTGTCTAATAGCATATATCACATGCAGTCAGCTACTTTTCTGAAACATATAGGATTTCCTATTTGTGTAATATAATAATGTAAAAGATCAGTTTAATGCTGTGTTTATATGAGGGAGCAAGAAACAGCCATTAATTCTGTGTAACACTTAACTGCAGTTTGGACAGTTAAGTTTTTTGCCCTCTCCCATATACAGTACATGAGCTCTAGATTGGCTAGAGGGAGTATGCAAGCCCACCCATTTAGCACGGCCAGTTTAGCTGTTCTGTATCCTGGTCACAATCGGCTATGGAATCATGAGGGGGAATTGTGTTGTTTCAGGGAAACAGTTAAGTTACCCAAACCCCAGCTCATAACCAGCTTGGATATGCATAGAAAACAGTTTCACATGCTGCAATGTATATGTGACAAATAAAGGCTTCTTTTTCTATTCTAGGAATCTGCTTGCTAGTTAGAGTAACTAAGAGGTAACTGGTCAAGCTCTTTAATCATAAAACTTAAACTAATAAACTGTGATTTTTTGACTGCATTGAGGAACATCACTCATTAATAACATACCACAAGCATGATTAAGCTTTAATTATTTTTTGTACAATCAAATTAGATCAAAAGGCTCTAACTACAAAATTAAAGGGTCTAACTTGAGCAGTTTACGGAAGAATGGAAGGTCTTTATCTCCTTAGTTGCAGTTCAGAATCCGAAAATGCAAATTCTCAAGCGCTCAACTCATACACCAAGGCAGATGCAAATAAAGAGTAGTCATTCTTTGCACTAACGTAAGAGAGACATCTGGCATGGACTTTTA
Source organism: Silurus meridionalis (assembly GCF_014805685.1). Taxonomy (NCBI): domain Eukaryota; kingdom Metazoa; phylum Chordata; class Actinopteri; order Siluriformes; family Siluridae; genus Silurus; species Silurus meridionalis. The sequence goes on along the minus strand of NC_060897.1, from coordinate 17,750,689 downwards.
GGGGCCTTGTCTGGCCATGGGCAGGAATTTTAGTCTATGAGTCCAAAAAAGAAAAAAACAAAGAGCAGCAGCAATAAGCACACCCAACTAAGTCTCACTTTGCTGAAGGAGGCTGCTCTACACAGTATTAGTGTTGAGACAGAAAAGCTGGAAATAGGGCAGGAGCTGATATCTTTGTTAAGTCTGACAGACTAAATGATTATCAGCCTTCAGCTGATGGGATTAGCGTGCAGGTTTATCAGCAGAGAAATTTATTTGGTGCTTCGACTGATATAAATAATCATTTGAGATTTAATCTGCAGAATCAGCATTTGACTGTTGCGGATGAAGGTGTTTCTGAGATGAACCAAAATTCGATGTTATTTCTAAGCTGAACACGCTTCTACAGTGGAGAGTACAGTACGTCGCCAAAACACTGTATGCTTAAACAGCATATTTGGCTTTGCAGTGCGGTCAGTCCGGTGTATAGACTCCACAAATAGTCAGGTTTAATCGTGCACTTTAACTGGCCATCAAAAATCAAGGTCGCCAGCAGACTAAATAGCTGCATGATGAGGGGTTATGTCATGCATTTACAGTTTAATAGCGATGCCAGACCCTATCCTTAAATTCCTTAAAAAAAAATAATAAAAAGCTAATTTAGGACTTTACAGAAGGACAGCTTGTAATTCTGTGAGACAGAATTAGCGTTCTTATAAAAAAAAAAAAAAAATGCTGTATAAATTTAAAATGAATGCATTTTCGACTCTCTCCTTTCACAGAGTTAATAGTCTGGTGCTTTTATGGTGAATCTGTGTTTATAGGGCACTTCTTGGGGTAGTATTCACTATCCAAACACTTAACACTTCCTGTGTAATTTCGCCCACTAAATGTTTTTCCTCTCTCGTGTTCCCCCTCCATGTTTCATCATTAGGTCACGTCTCATTTTAAAAGAGCGAAGTAACAAAAACTTGTACCTTCTGCACTGCCTGGTGCTTTAGGAACAAACCAAGTGATATATAATGCGGCAGGTGAATGCACTGCCCTATGTGTGTGTGTGTGTGTGTGTGTGTGTGTGTGTGTGTGTGTGTGTGTGTGTGTGTGCGTGTTTATGTACACATTTGTCAATGAAGGTGTGTGTGTGTGTGTGTGTGTGAAAGAGAGCGAAAGTGTGTGTGTGTGTGTGTGTTTATGTACACATATGTCAGTGCAGGGGTGTGTCAGTCAGGTGAATAGGGTGAATGGGGTGCTGAGAGAAAAGAACCGCAGGGGGATAAAAGAGATGTCAGAGAAAGAATGCTTAGTATTTCTGTGTTATTCCGACACTTATGATTCATGAGGAAAGGTCTACAGAGGGTAGATCATTTCTAATTTTGAAGAAGATTTTTTGCTCATTGTCAGGGTGGAGACATAAACTAGACTAGATGTAATTAGTAAGAATACACTCACACACACCTCTCACACAAGAATATAGAACAAAATTCCAATATGATTTATGTCATTAATCCAAGCTGGAAGGGAAACATAAAATAAGAGGCAGACCACCGAAAAAAAGGGGCTTTGATTATTAAATGAGGCTGAGATTATTAATCGGTAACTTGGAAGATTAATTTTGACAGTCATTTGGTTAAAAAAATAAAACAAAATATTAATGTACTCATATATGCATATACACATCAGCACATCTGCATATACACATCAGCACAAATGAACGCTGTTCAAGTAAAAGTAGTGAAAACTGGTCCAGACAGCCAGAAGCTTATGAATTTGATGCAAGAATTCAAACACTAACCTTCAAAGTCTGAAATGATCCCCTCCAAGTGAGCATTAACAGTGGAATCAGACATTTTGGGAGTGAAGATCAATGCTCGGGATTCTGTTTCCAAGCAAGGCAATCTCTCACAGATGCACTCAAGGCTCTGGCCGCCAAACAAATCCCAAATTAGGAGGCACCAGGAGGGAGGGGGGAGCTACGAGATCGCCGCTATCCACAGATCCGAGCCCCCTGCTTTCTTAAAAGACAAACTTCTTCTGCTTCCTCGTGCACTCGGAAGGCAGCAGTGCGCAGTGACAACCCCCACTCCCCACCCTCGACTCGCTCTCTTTCTCTTGCTTTTACTCTCTCCCTCTTTCCCTTGCTCCTCCCTACTGCTGTGTAGTTTTCACTCTGAAACAGGGTTCTTCCATAGAGCTTAGTTTGTATTCAGCATGTCCACCTCACACGTACGAATGCGAATGTAAACACATACCGGCATGTACACATGCTCAGGGGATTCATACAGTTGTGGGGTTGAGAATTTGAGTTCACAGACCTCTATAAATCTCCAGCTCCGGATCTACAAGGTCTGTGTCTGCCTTCACCTCCGCATGAATCCCAGACTTAAAATGCATAATGCAAACCACCGTTTCTGGTTGAGGTCACTGCTGATTCAGATCATCGGGGGAATGGAGGAGTATTCCTGTAGTTTATTTTTGCCTTATGTGGCATTTTTACTCATTCGCTCCTCAACTAAGCATCCAAAACGCACAAATCCACCACTTTTTCCTTCAGGATGCAAAAACTTACCATTAAAGACTAAAATAAGCATCACATCCTCTCAGTGCTGGTTTTGGAAAATGTACTCATTGCACTAACAATGCTTCCTAAAAGCTCAAATCCAATCGTTTAAAAGGTGTCAACTAATCTTCTACATCTATTATAGCTGTTATTCCACAGCTTATAGAATTTTTTATAGAAAAACCGCGAGGCATTTGGCCTATCATTAGGAGTTCAATTTAAGTGATCAGAATTAACCAGTGGATGGGATTTGATACATTCTCTCCCTTGTCAGATCAACAATTGCCAGTAGTGTGCATCTGTGAGTATGTAGAAGAGGGCAGTGCACTTTCTTCTGAGTTGGTTATGCTGCCCTGTGTTGTAGCATATGCAGCATGCCACATGGTACCATACGATGAAGATGCAGAAGACCCCATGGTTCAGATACCGTATTTTCCGGACTATAAGCCTCTACTTTTTTCCCATGCTTCGAACCCTGCAGCTTAAACAACGAAGCGGCTTATTTATGGATTTTTCCTGGGTTTTTCCCGGTTTCACAAGCTTCAAGCTAAAAAAAACTGAGCACCAAAACATTAGACCAATGAAATTGCCGAACGGGTTCAGGTGAACCAATTAAACTCTCTCACTCGGACTGTCTACAGGAAATGCGAATCATTCGTCACGCTGAAAACAACCGGGCATGAAAAAAACGCACTTCACCTGTGTTCTGAGCTGCATGGCATCGGGAGAAAAGCTTCACCGATGGTGATTTTTAAACGCACGACAATACCAAAAGAAAAACTTTTAAGAGAAGTAGTTGTGAAAGGAAGGAGGAAGACAGTAACAATGACTTTCTTGGTAGGCTACTGATTAGATACAAGCCGTTGTAACGCGTTGAATCTCGGTCATGGGATAGCGTGCTAACTCCAGTTGCACCAGAAATCATATAAGCACAGACAGGTTTCCAAAACTTGTGCTTTTTTTTTCTTGGCAACAGCGTTACGGGTTAGTCAAAGAAACTTAGAAATGAGCATCAGAAAATAGTAAGGACATATTCCTCGGCCTTGCACACATGCAATAATACCGGAAAAATGCGGCGGCAGGCTATTCCCAAAATGCCGTTCTGCTCTTAAAAGAGCCACATAATATTTCACCCGTTACACCGTGTAACAGGCACTGTCTTTCGTTAAAGCCTGTGTAAAGTTCATTAGTTTCAGTGTAGATTTATAGACAGGTGCGCCTTATTTATGTTTAAAATAAAAATATTTGTAAAATTCAGTGGGTGCGGCTTATATTTGGGTGCGCTTAATAGTCGGTTCTTAAATATTCTTAAAATTACGGTAACTTGGAAATATTGTAGGCATGGCCTAGCTTACCCAGGATTCTTAAAGAATGGCGATCAAAATAGGGTAGTATATAATAACTGAATACATTACAGTACACAATTTAGTAATACAGAGCAATACAGTACAAACAGTACTGTAATGTATAAACTACACTGTGTATATGTATTTGGCAGCAGGCACGTGGATGAGCGGCGGTTTGCGGGTGGAGGGCGGAGCCGGACAAAACGAGCGGTAAGAACCTGTAGCTGTTGAGAAGAGAGACAAGAGATAATATTGTGCTATGAAACACAAAAAAACACTGGAAAAATGACACGCTCTAACACTATGCATTCTAGCAGCATCCCAACGTATCATACTGCATATATGCTGCTATGTTGCCTGCCATGCAAAACGTAAAATATTTTTTACAATTTTGTCTTATCGCTATCGTCTTCATAAGATCCAAAAAACTTAAGTCAAACTTTTGTAACTCAGGGAACTATCTGTATATCCTTTTGTCACGTAATAATGAGGAGAGTGGCTGTAAGTGAAGATAGATTTAATATGAACGTATAAAATATCAAACAAAGAATCAAAGAGACTATAACCCTGCATTATGGCAACGAACGTGAACAATAACAAGCATGGAAGATAAACTTGAGACAAGGTATCCTGTGAAAAATTTAAACATCATTATAAATGCAAATTATAAGACCACGTGATTCAGGTGTCAGTGATCAGTGACATGTGACTAGGTCATGTGACTTACAAAGAATGATCGGAGATATAGCCATGTATTCCACCCTCCTCTTTTCTTTCAGGTCAAAGTTTATGAAACACTGGTGAACTTTGGAGTTTGCACTAACTTATTCAAAGTGCTGATTTCATTACTGATTATACTCCTTGGGTATCCTTCTACAACACTTCTGTCACTTCTGAACATCTTAGAGTTTGTTCTTAGAGTTCGATCTTAGTTTTATGTAAGAGAACATACAGAAATTACATTTCTTTCTTTGAGCTTTTTCTATACTGGAAAATACTACTTGTTACATTAATGTTTACTGGTCATCATGGTGTATTTACTATAAGGAAAAGTTACTGTCTATTTGCATTCTTTACACTGCCTGAACGACACTAACAATCTTGCTGTTATGCCAATATTCATCATTTATGTGTGATTTACTTGTGTCATACTTTCTCCTGATTTCCTTTACCAAATCCATTTTCAGAACTATCTTCATCTTACGCCTTCTTTCATACGGAATCCATAGACACTTTGGCGAAATTCCAACATTGAGCTATTTCCTTTCCATCACCACTTCAAGGATATCTAGCAAATTCTTACACAGGTGCAGTTGAAGATTACACCATTGCCAAGAGAACTATCTCTCTGACACTGACTTGTAGGGGCAGGAATAACACTGCTTTAAATAGCGTTAACTGACAAATGGAGTCAAGACGGTGTCAAATGAAAGGAAACGTTGTAAATCAATGGACAGGAAATAAAAATAATTGAGTATTACTGTACGATGTGTTCGTGCATTCGTGAATTAAAATCTTATTTCGTGTTTTTATTTATAGCAACGTTACAAGGTTTTATGAAAATGTATTACTGCTCCATTGGAATATATTGAATATAATTCATTTATATTATTTTGCAAACATCAGAATACGTATGATAATAATGTTAGTGTTTATTAATCACATTTTGAATTTTTGTATTTGACTGGATTCAATGGACATTAGGTGGGTCAGCAAATTGAAAGAAACTCTAATGGTGCTGAGGTAATGCATGTCAAATAAAGAAGAAGATAAAAAATTAAATTTTGTCTGCATCAATGAGCCTTAATAATTTGCCATCCAGACCTTAGTACCTCCATAGACTTTCCATAAAACTCAAATAATGTGCAAGGTAAATAAGCCACACAGAATCACCTATCACCAGTCACTGATTTCTGTTTTTTCCGATTTCCCTATCTAAGCACTGCTAATCATTATCTCAAAGTTTTGGAGTAAAGAGTGGAGAGTACTGGCAGTATGGGGGGGGGGTTGTCTAACTGCATTCACTGGCCCCTTAGAACATGCAGAAATCCTAGGTTTCTGCCAAAGATGCTTCTACAGACCTACACCGCAGAAACAGTCACACTCAATTATCTAGGAGTGTTTCAGACATGTTGGCATTCATTTAATTGGTTTGCTACTAGCAGAGTATAAGCTCTTTAATATTCTGGTCAAAAATGTGTTGTAATTGACTGTTATAGCTGGAAGTAAGTGCTTTTTATTTCAATATCTGCTAAGGCGTAAAATGTTTCTTTTCAGGAAGCATCACTCGTGTGTTCCATGTCACATTGTGAAATCTAATCCAGGTTTATCACATTCAAATCAACCATTTCCTCGTCTGTCTGTTTAGGCCACATGCCTCCAGAATAATGGGAACTGAGTGTGTGAAAAAAGGCACGCAAGGTTGCCAGCCAAGAAAGTATTTAAGTGAGAACAGATTCTCAGTTTCGGTCAGGTCTGACACACACATACATCTAGGGACACAAACACATTCTATTCCCATCTAGTCAAGCTCATGAATTACTTCCTATGTGCTCTCTGGATGTTTTTTCACTCTTGGTTTAGTTTTACCTTTTAAACAGGACCATATTAGCACAACAGTACAATATTTCAGACTGACACACACAAAGAAAGGGTAAGATTCTTCATCTGTTCCTTTCCTTTTTCTCTCGCCTGCCTTTTCAAGTTAATGTCCTACTGTGAACTGACAGTGAACCAGCAGAATAGCAACTTTATGAACTTGTTTTCAGGGAAATGGTTGTCTTTGTCACTGCACAACCGATTCCAAGTCAAGACAAATAACAGGAATGATAGATTTCTTCAGCAGGGTGGGTGGTGGTGGTGGTGGTGGTGGTTAAGGAAGCCACATATATGCAGAATATCAGTTGGAAAATTTGTAGAACCTGTAGAAATTTCTAAATAGGTAGCTGGGTTGGGGGCACTGGTGTATGCAAGATCATACATTACAATAGCAAAAATTACAAAAAAGCATTACAAAAGCAAAGCTTTGGGAATAAGCCAATACCTGATGATGGAACACTAATTATATATTTTTTGTAAGTGAACAAACTAATAATCGATTTTATGAAACATGAATAGTATATTGGCTTTCAGAAATTTGCCATATGGTTTTATACAACATTATAACCATTTTATCTCTGTAAATCTGCTTTTAGACAAATAAAAATGAATTGATTTGAATATGTTTTCATACATTGTCTGTATTATGCCAGATTACATTACACATGTCCAAACATTGGTGCGTATCTGTATACGTAACCCAAACAGAAGCATCATTCTCCACTGTTTACGTACATTGAAAAGCCAAAGTGGGTTAGGAAAGGATTCATTCATGATCCAAAACCTACAAGCTCATTGGTCATGCATGGTGAAAGTGGGATTGAACTTGCATAGCTGTAAATTATATTGGTAACAGCAGAATGAGTTCAAATGACTGCAATGAAATGCATTCAATGTAAATGGGCGGAACTTAATCATGAATCATGATTACAAAGAAGACAATGGACTTGATCGAGTGAAAGGTTTTAGACTGGACAAGTCATATCCCAGACCATGTCCTAATTGAGGATGGATTTCACCTCCTGAAGAGGAAACTGAAGGAACAAATAGGGACCTATAAAGTAAACAACAACCAAAAGAAGCTGTGCTACAAGCCTGAAAATCTATCACAAAAGAAGAATTCTAAAGATGTGAATGGGTCAGTGGCATGGTGCAGTTCAATTCCCGGTCAGGAAACCAACCCCAGCCATTAGGGTTGCACAAGCCAGTGTACTCTTAGCGCCGGTCCCAAGCCCGGATAAATGGGGAGGGTTGCGTTAAAAAGGGCATCCAGCGTAAAAACGTGCCAAATCGAACATGCGGATCATGAATATGGATGATCCGCTGTGGCGACCCCTAATGGGAGATGCCGAAAGAAAGAAAGTTTATTAGGTTATTAACTTTCATTTATTTTGACTATCTGTTCCATGCTGTCCGGTGTCACATTCTGAATAGTTAAACATGGCTAAATAACAAGAAATAAAAGCAGAATGAGCAGAATTCTCAATGACTGTTTGAAACATCTCACTCATACTGACAGCTTCCAGTCCTCTCCCTGGTGCACATCCTCTGCATTAGTGTCAGAGTGAAACACTCGACTCACAAAGAATCAAAGCATTATTTTAAATCTTCACTCTACTCTCTCACTCTCTTTACAAGATTATTTTTTTCTCTAAATGAAATTAACTGAAATGTCACCAATTGCGACAGGAGAAAACCTTCTGGTGCAGGTCTACTGTTTGGAGGGCAACATTGCCACCTTGTGCAGCGCTAAAGCAAGCAACATGCAGCAAGCTCCCAAAAAGCATGACGCTGAATTAGTGGGTGTGCATAACCCGTCTGCAGGCCACATAACCACATGAAGATGAAAAGACATTTATCATCAATACTTTAAATAAACAGAAAGAGAGGGAGAAAACAGATGGAGAAGAAGTCCAATAAGACACTAAATGTTTTTGAAATTATACGTATATATATATATATATATATATATATATATATATATATATATATATATATATATATATATACAGATTAAACAGCCCTATTTTAATCCACGCGTAAATATAACTAAGAGGCACAGTTTGGTTGGAAATAAGGTTTTCTTTTCCTGTCCTTGCCCAATTGCTATTTTCCAGGTTAGAAATGAACACGCAAGCTCCACGACTGGAGCAACAGAAATGTGTGTAATCTGCTAGAAGATTGTGAGTTTAAATCCAGATAATGACACAGCCGTCCAGCAAAGCTAATCAATTGTGAACGTCTCTGAGTCCACGTATGCAGAAAAGTGCTGTCTGAGTGTGAATCGTTGCCCTGTGTCACAGCATGAGCAGCAGTTAAAAAAAATATAATCAAATAAAAAATGAAATACAAAAATAAAAGGCTTGATGTTTCTCAGAGAATGTCCATGTTAACCCTCCTTGTCTCTTGTTTGAAGCTGTTTTATGTTGGAGAGATGTGGCTACATGGCAAAAACTAGACAAAAGTAAAGTAAAAAAAATAAATAGCTGAAACAGTTTTTAGTAGCGTTTTGCATGATCTGAAAGTGGATCATATGAAACCTGCTGGTGCAGTGAGATCATAAAACCCATGCAAAATTGCACCTGCTTAATGCTGATGTATAGCCCAAACTTTACTGTCCTGACTTTTGATTGAAGTCCTCTCTCATTACTTACAAACTGGATATCAACTCGAACTGAATATACATTGGCTAGTTTTCCCAACTACTAACTAAATACAACTAACTGAAACCATAAACTAGTCAGGACAAACTACTCAGTTGTGGTCAAATCACAATAGACTACACACACACACACACACACACCTTACCTGCTGCCCTCTGCCTGGCACTGCCAAGCACAGAGTAGCAGAACTTCAAGACAAAATGTTTTTCCACCAACACAGTCTACTTCACATACACTTAAACTCATGTGCTTTATACAGTATATGAACAATTCATGTGCATTATGTAAAAGTGCAATACTGATTCTGTTCTATTAATTATTAATTACACTGCATATACCTTTAAATATTTCTATGTGCTCATTTCCACTTATACATATCTTTATATGTATATAATATCTGTTCATTTTGCATATATCTTCTTTATATACCTTTTTTTTCTTGGATTTACATTCTGTTCCTAGATGCAAATTCATTGTATTCAAGCACACAATAAACCCCTGATTTCTGATTTCTACTACCTAAATGCTGACATAACATTCTTAAAAGAATAAAGAATAAAATGCTGGACATTAAGGAACCGTGCTGTATTTCTGAGACATTTTTAAAGAAGTGCATTTACTAATAATAAACTGATAACTCATTCATTCTAACCACACTTGTGCCAATTGTCAAGATAGAAACGGATGTATTTGTCATACAGTACCAACACGTGTGCTTTTGCTCGACGATCTTGAGCAGTAGAGCTATAACAGTCCAGTAGTTCAGTTAGTAATTAAACAGAAAACAAACACAGTAAATAAGTGTGGAGTGCAGATTATTGGGCACACTGCAAAGTGAATCCACATGTGACTGGGAAATGCACTTGCCCTTAGTACCAAGTGCAGACAATGTTGCCTACTATGCCAATATGTACTTTTATCAATACTGTCTTTTTTTTATTATTTAAACTTTAAACTTTTTAAAGGGTCCAAAAGGAATATTAGCCTGTCTTTGCTTCTGGATTCTAAATCTGGAGCTCACACGGACATTTTGCTTTGAAGAAACAAAGACAGAGAGATTAGTGTATAACCAAGCAGTGCTTATAAGGGTGCTAAGATCAGGCAGAGAGAAGCTACTGTACTTTGCTTAAATGTTTTAACAGTTGGTCCTCTCTTAGACCGTCCTAACTCCTCATTCACAGAGACTACAATCAGTGGCAGCGTTGTTGCACTGACACATACAGTCTGAAAGCATTTCAGCACATGCACACAGGCGTATGCACACACTCGCACACACACACACACACACACACACACACACACACACACACACACACACACACTTTATGGGTTGCTATTACAGCATGGCTGCTTTCCTGTGGAAAAAATCTATGGAAAAAAACAGCAGATCCACTGAGCCCAGCACAAACCCGCAAGAGCAAAGCCACCAGGGACAAAAGTAGTATAGCGCAAGCCACTTTTCTAAACTTTTTACCAGTTTTAACTACAAAATGTGTGGCGTCAGCATATGAAAATCTTTCCAATTAACACTACGGTTTACGGTCCAGTGCATACTGTAATAAAACTGAAAGCACTAAAGTGTATGAAGTGCAGTACTGCCCTGTGGCTCAGCAGAGGAAGTGCTGACAGTTGCTCAGGTCTTACCTGCGATTTTGTCTCCCTCCATAGTAAGACACACTCCCTCCACGGCCTCATATATCCACTGCTTTTCTTCTCCAGTCTTTCCTGGGCTTTCCTTCTCTTTCCCACAATAGCACTGCTGCCTTACTCACTCATGATCTCCCTCCCTCCCTCCCTCCCTCCCTCTTTCTCTCTCTCTCTCTCTCTCTCTCTCTCTCTCTTTCTGTCTCTTTCTCTCTATCTCTGTCTAATTTTTCTCTCACTGTCTCTCTCTTTCCTTTTCCTCAGTTTTAATTTATTCCTTGTGCTGTGACAATGAGTGTATCCAGGATTACAGCATACCCATGTGCTCATCATATGGAGCTTTCATTGCTTTTTTTTCTCCATCTTTCAGTTCGCTTAGTTATATTCTCTCTCTCCCTCCCTCCCTCTTTCACTTTACTGTGACACTGAAGCAGCATTGTATCCGAGATGGAAAGTCGAGGTCATGTGATTCGAGCTCCTCTTCTGAAAATATCTCTCTCTCTTCTCAGTGGCATGAGGAATGCTAGTGCCATTTGATTTTCGCCGCACCACCCTGCTTGTAATGTTGCGCTCTCGTTCTGTGTGTGTACGTGGATGATCATAAATGTATATCTGAATATGCCCTCTGGGCTGGATGGAAATGCTGTTATCCAAACTGTGTTTGATGAACATGACATTTTGGTGCATTGCTCAAGCCGAGTAAAGAAAAGAGTTTTGTAGCTGATTGGATTGTGGAGGCTGTTTTCTTTGTTCGAACACTAAGGGACTTTGACTTGTTCAACCATGACTTGGGGAGGGTCAAAGGCTATTTGACAAGCACACAAATGGGAGAGAAGCCCAAACACACCCAAGTGTAAAGACACACTTGTGTGAGCATGGGAGCTCATGCCACACCCTCTATGTCGCAATACAACTTCTATCCTCGACACAGCCAAGAGATCCTGCCACAGATCTGACCGCTTAATGTAGTGTCAGGAAAATATACTCTGGAAATTTTACTCTCAGCTCAAGTCATATACTTTATAATCATTGTAAAGAAATAAATATGTAAATGAAGCCTTGTGTAGAGAATTGTGAAGATTTCAAAACCTCATTATATCTATTTTTAAGTTTTTAACAACCGGTCATTCATCCAATTCCATCCTTTACTCCATTTTTTAATTAAGTACCTAACAGAATGCAACAGAATTTATTTTGGGAAGTTCCATTATAAAATGTTTTTTTATATATTATATGTTACCTGTTATGATCCTGACTGCACTTGTACGTTAATTTTATAGCCCGATTCCTACAGGTGAACAGCCATTTACCTCTTTTGTGTTGAAAACTCTTTGCTGTTTCCCCCACTGATGGATGGCAAAAGAATTGTAAAATCTTATCTATACAGCCTTAAACATCCCTGAAGTCTGAATCACTAATATTATCTACAAACTAGGACCCAAGTCTGGCCAACCTCCAATTTACTAGTTCTTACTGAGGCAGTTGATTAAACAGTCTAAGTCTAATTCTACATCCTTATAAGCCTCTGAATCTGATGTTTATCCAAATACTACTATCCTATCGTTATGACCCTTAGTGAAATCATACCAAGTCCTCAGAAAAAATTCTAATATTGACTATAGATCTGACCTTGATACCTAGTGATCTACAGAGTATTTTCTTGCCTTGGATTACAACTGTCTCCTATTCATCTTCCTTAAGCCCTAATTTCAAAATTCTTTCCTAGGCTGCCACTAAGGCGGCCTCAACAATCACTCGTAAACTATACTGTTCAAACATCTATAATGTGCTTCCTTTTGCAGAGTGTGCTGATTACTTCACTAGCTCTTGGTGTCAAAACCAATAACATTCTTTCACCCTCCAAGAGTCCGAGATCTCGGCAACACAAAACCTCAAAGCCATACTTTAGAAATACACCCTATCACAGTACTTTACTTCCTCAACAGGATGTCACAATATAAAATGTCAGTGCTGGAGTGTTCTAGTCCCTACGATATCTTTTACATTCCTCGCAGTCAGTCTTCAACCTTATCTCTGCTATAAAACTTTCATAGCATAGCTGTGGAACATGTTTTGACACAAAAAAACTTTTCTTCCTTTACTGTACCATTGCTTCCTTATTATTTTTCTCCTAAAATAAAAAAAAACGCTTCTTTATATATATATATATATATATATATATATATATATATATATATATATATATATATATATATATATATATATATATACACACACACACACACACACACACACACACACATATATATGTTTCAATTTCCTAACACACTTTTGGTTTCAACCCAGAACCCTTTTTAACTTCTTTGGGGAACTCTTGTTATACATATTTTAAGGGAGGATAAATTTAATATTGAATTGTATTTAAACAATATAAACTTTTTTATAAACATTTTTATGTCCAGTTCTGTATCATATCATATTTGAAATTTCAATCTCTGGAAAGATGTAGAGAAGGTGTAGGCTTGCAGGTCTACCTGAACTGCACACTCAACATCAATGCACTGAACAAGAAAAGTCACACAAAACTTTTCTTCCTACACAAACTCGAGTCTTTTATTGTGTACTGCAGACTATTAAGATTGTTCCGTTTATGAGGTGCACTGTTCTGTCACTAATAGCACTGGTGTTCCTGAACAGCTTATTAAGAGGTTTACACAAGAATATCCTTCATGTTTCTTTCCAGCAGCTCCTTTAGCTCTATACAATGAATAAATAATGGGGCTGATTCCATCCATATACATACTATGACATATCCCCTAATCAATCTCATCTCTTAGCTGTTGTAAATGTCTAAGTGTGGTTTTCTTCGACACGTTTCCATTCTTTTGCTCTGATGTTTTTTTTTTTAAGGAATGTGGGTTTTTAATATGTGCCCGAAATTCTTCTTCGGAGATAAAACTATAGCCTGAATTGCTGACAATGGAACTGCGAGGTGATGATGCTACCTGCTGTGATGCTCTGCTTTCCATTACAACATTCTTATTTAAATTATCTGTATTTTAAATTGTTAGAAAATACTTATTTTAAATACAGGTCATCTTCTTTACAATTACATTCTGAATGAAGTCTTATTTAAATTAAAGTTAATGTTGGTGTCATATCTCATTGCCCTGATCCCTGCTTTTATCATTCAGAACTGATGTCATGGAAATTCCATTTACATACGTTAATTAAATATAGTCCTCAAAACTCAATGGTTCCTTACTGTTTGCAGCAAAAACACTTTTATTTTTCGTTTTCATTGTTTTTACTTATTTGTACTTTTCTTTTACTATGAACCCAAGCTATACAGTTTGCTCCTCACAACCTACAAGAAATTGACATTATGAGTTATACAAAGTTTCTCAAACATATTTGTTTAGTTTCTGAGGATTTTATTTATTTTTCAGTCATTTATTTACCTGTCAGCTCTACAGAAAACTGCAACCCACATGGCCTACAAACACACACACACACACACACACACACACACACACACACACACACATACACACACACTCACATTTTGGTGAGGTTTTTTAAACTCTCTCTCTCTCTCTCTCTCTCTCTCTCTTTGGCTGGCTATTTAAAAGACATTCATGGTTGTTTCTCTGGTTCTATAGTTTTACAGATTGCCATGATGCTGTTAATGTTGTTTGCCTCTTGCCAGATTTAACTCAGATATTTGGATTATGTTACAAATTTGCCTGCAAGCCTTTTAGTAAAAACTGCAAACACTGCACCTGCATCCGTCTCAGTCTTCAACATACGACAATTATTTTTTTCTTGCACGACTGTATTTCTTGGTTTATATGAAGCACATTAAAGACACTGTTTTTTTTTTTTTTAAGTGCAACATAATAAAGCTTCACTTCCTCATGTATATGTTTATACTGCATGAATCTCAAATTCTGGTGCAACTCTAAAATGTTTTTAGACACAATGATTAATACTGTATATCTGATGAGAATATATCAAACATGAAAAGATCTCCCAAGTCTTAGAGGCATCACCACAGTTATTCACACTCACTCACACGCAGGGAATAAAAGAGCTAAAGTATTTCCATGAAAGGGGAAATGTCTTTTTGGTGAGGTTTTTTTTTAAACTCTCTCTCTCTCTCTCTCTCTCTCTCTCTCTCTCTCTCTCTCTCCTCTCTCTCTCTCTAATAAAATAAGAGTTTTTGGAGGAACGACATATGGCTGGAAAAAAAAAACATACATATGTTACATATACATATATATATGTGTGTGTGTGTGTGTGTGTGTGTGTGTGTGTGTATGTATATGCATGTATGTATATATTTTTTTTGCCAGCGATATGTCGTTTCTCCCAAAACTCTTATTTTAAAATATGTGTAATTAACTAGGAGACTCTTTACATGGATTGGAGTGGAAGATCTCATGCTATAAAGCTTTGACCTACCGACTGAACACTCATGAAATGAATTGAAATGCTGGCTGCACCCCAGGCCTCCTCACCTCACTTACATCGGTACCTGACTTCCCTCATGCCTTTGTGGCTGAATGTCCACAAATCTCTACAAGCACACCCCAAAAATCATCTTCCCAGAAGAAGGGGACTATATGTGGAATGAGATGTTCAAAATAGCAAATATATCCTTTTGTCCATATAGTGAATTTTATTACCTGCTAAATCATTCTTTACCAAGAATAAATGACTTTTAAATCATAGAAAGATTTAACAAATTATATGATTTAATAGTTTATTACTTGGTTTCTGATTCAGTGCTTTAGTATACACTTACCAGACCCAGTGGCCCCAGTAGAATCTCCTTTCTCTAGTCTCCTCAGCCTGCCACTGCTGGACCGAGCTGGTGGGCCTGTCAATATATAAAACGTTAATGTATTCTTCATCCCATTTCCGTTTTTTTTACACAAATCAGTTTTGACATCAGTAAACAGGTACCAACTTAAATTCTATAAACAAGATACACATATTCCTGCATTAAATGCTGTCATGGAAGAATTATATTCCCACCAAGTGGTGTACACTGCACCAGAGGTCGTTTGAGCTATTCTGTTTATAGTGTACATACATACAGAGATAAGAGTGTGTGCAAGCAGCAGCGTGTAGGACAGGGGATGAGACTGCACAAGCCGCAGTTGTCACGGCACAATTACGAGCCTCAACACAGCCAGGGTGACGCACGTGGAACCTCACTGAGAGATTTTGCCTAGATCTGACCCGCTGACAAAACCGAATACTTGATTTTCATTAGAAATGCTATATTTCTGCCAGTCTCACAATGATGATTTTACCATCATGTCAATAACTGGGGTATTATTTAATTATTTGTGCTGTTACTATTCACACCACATGAGGGCACAAGATACAAGTTTAAGATAAACGAGTTAGGTTTTATAGTATAAACATTATGAACAGTCCAATTTTCATTTCTATTATTAATATTATTAGTGGTAATAAATATACAGTATCATGTACTGTGTATTTATAGTGTCCCATCTCAAATGATTTCATGATATACTGATTCAACAAACTGAGATGTTGATTAATTATGTATGAATAAATAAATAAAACATTATATGCTGAAATATTCAATGCAACAGCAATTTACTAATAATAACGATGCCAAAATAGTGGGATTGAAAAATCTACAATAAACAAAGTTTAGAGGAACTAAAAAAGGCCTCAAATTTAAAGTGCAAATATATTTCTTAGTACATATTTTTTGCCACAAGCATGGGCTTCTAGCATGGCACTCATCTGGTTTTGCTGACAATCATGCCAGGATGGGTGTGATTTTCTTTCTTTAGATATAAGTATGCTGAAACTGGCAGCCTGCTTTCCACAGATTTGTGCAAAGTATTTCTGTTGCAGTGGAAAGTAGCCCTACTTTGTACATATTTTGGTACAATTTAACATTAAATAAATAAATCAGATTTCATAAGAGGTAAAGTAAGCCATGGTCTCGGCTGAGGCAGATATTCCTTTTGTGAAATTTGCGTCAGCACAAATCTTTACTACGTTTCTCCCGTGTGTATATATATATATATATAAAATATATACCTTGTATCCATAAACATACCCTGTATATACAATTTTTCCTATATATATATCTTTATCTTTATATATTTTATATTTTACATAGTTTATTGTCTTTATTTATCAACCTGCTTTTTCTTAGTTTTATTTCTTCTCCCCATCCTATTCACTCATGCCGGCCAGTCGTACAAAGCATTTCACTGCATGTCGTACACTGTATGTATGTGTATGTGACAAATAAGTTCTAATGATTAGTTCATGGTCTGTTCCCAGGCTGGTCATACTAATAGTCTGGGGCGATGGTTCAAATCATAGATCCTGAAAACAGTGCAAACAACAGGGCCTCCCCTTTCAGGCTCTTGATAGAGGCAGTATTTGTGTAAGAGGTGGTCCACCGTTTGTACAACACACCCACAGAGATGTACTTTGTGTTGTTGCCACATGCCACTTTATTTTACTAGGAAGCATTACCCTGTTTCACAACCGCTCCAGGAATGATAAGTAAAGGAAGCAAAAACATCATTCAGCACAAGCATCCGTTAAAAATCCTGCAAAGCAATGGCACAAAATCCTAGTCCTGGCCTTGGTCTTGGTCTATTAGCACTCCATAATGAGTCAAATCCTATGTTAATGTTATCAGAAGACGACGATGTCCAAGGCAAGAATAAGCTTGTTGTGTGATCATAAAACACTTATTACTTCTGGCCAAACTAAGCTGAATCTGACAAGAAGAGATTTGTTTTAGTGAATAGAACGAAATCTTGTACTGACAGGAATTTTTCTTCCGTGACTCAAGGGTGCTGCTCCATCATTATCTCCAGGTTTATGCATTGTTTAGCGTATATATATCAAGCCGCTGCTTCAGACCACGCGTGATTCAGTCTTAAAGAGGTAACAACACTGATAGCAGGTAATGACAGCAATTAATCTGACAAGTGTCCACACAGCTTGAAATACCTACACACTTATAGTTCAAAGCTATATTTCATGTGCCTTGGACAAAATGATGAATTTGTACTCAGCTATAATAACAATATACAGTATTTACAGAGACTAAGCTTAGGGACATATCAAGAAACTCCGAAGTGCTTGATGCACAAGCAAAAAGGGGTGGGGTTTATTCATGGCACATTGTCCGGGTTGATGTTGGCTGAATTGAGATAATCTTTAACATGAGTCTTATTGCACTCCTGGCAGGCCTGAGAAGCGAGGGGCCATAACGGGAGCCCGCTACATTCCTGCGTCTGCACATAATAATTACAAAGCACACAATCTGGTTTCAAAGAAATAGAGATGGGTGGGGAAAGAGTGAAATAAATAAAAAGGGACTGAGTAAGTGAACCAGAGGGGGAAAGAGAGACACAGGGAGAACCATCTGTTCTTCTAAATTCCATCCCGACTCATAGAAAACAGAGCATCTAAGCACAAACACCAGAGCTCTCTAGTGCAGAGCTGAGATGCTTTAAGAAAAACTATTACACAAATAACTGAATTCGATGGCTTCTGTAAAAACGTGGTCTGTGAGCTGACATCTATACGCCACTGTATGGACTTTTCAGAGCCAAAGAAACATCTTTAGAAAAGAAAAACAGCTTTCAGTTATATTATGTGCTCCAATTTATATATTGGAGCACAGAGGGAAAAGGGCCTTGCTCAAGGGCCCAAGAGTGGCAGCACGACGATAACAGGGTTTAAACCCCTGACCTTCCAATCAGTAACCCAGCCCCTTAACCACTGAGCTACCACTCCCCCTTTATATTTGTTTTTATAGAATCATTATCTGTATGATAGAAACATTAGTGTAAAAAATGTTTCATAAATCATAAATTATAACACCAATCATAATATGCAGAAGTTTACTCTGAAAAACTCAAATATAAAATCCATCTAATTTTCATCTGAAATTTTTACTGGAACTGCAGAAGTACATAGGACATAGGACACTGCTTTAAACAACATTTTAATACCCTGTGACTTTCCAGGAGGATTATCTTTTATTAACGATGGGGAATTTCCATTTAAGAATGGCAAACCCATGCACAATAAGTGTACAAGTGAACGTTTTAAAGTTCTTTGAAGCATTATTGATTGAAGAGATCACGCAGAAACATGCAGCTCAGTGCACAGTGTGTGTTCTGTGTGAGTGTTATGCAGTTGCATAAATTATTATTTTTATACAGAAATACGTTAAAAATATGGTTTCAATATTTTATATATAGGCAAAAAGGAATTTTGACTTGGCAACCCATTAGGCAACCTTCATAAGAGCATGCCCTTCAAGCTCTGCGTTAAGGTCGCAACCTTGATTTGCACAACTTTTTCAATTCACTCGGTTGAAATTCAGTTCAGCTGCACATCTCAGGTGTCAGTGTGAAGCTCTTAGACATGCCTCCTAATCACGTGTATTTGTATGTGTTTAAAACGTGCACATTGTGAAAAATGTATCTCCGTACAGCACTGTCTTAATTCTCACATCTGGTGTTGCAGTTTCTACACTAATAAATGATTCGCAAAGACTCTTATTGCAGACTCTTTAAATAAGCCTTTGTGATAGTGAGAGGCATTTTATTTCTGTTTTATGTACTTTGTGACAAAATAAGAGAACAATTTCTAACTGTTATAACATAGGTGGTAACGGGAAATAACCTCTCCCCTTTCTATTTTACAGGAAAATTCTTATTTCTCCCAAAATTAAATGTTATTAGAGATATATAAAGTGTTGTCTTTTATTTTACTGTACATTGAGGTATAAGAGGACTAAACCACTTCTAGATGATCTGATATAAGCAAACAAAAAATTCAGGGCATTAGACCACCCTGTGTTATACTCTTGAAACTTGTGTCGTGTTTTATTAAAAGAATGGCTGCTTTTACTTATATTCTGCTGAGTGTCATTTGAAGTACTTGTCTCCCGAAAATGTTCGAAAAAGCTCTAGTATTTGGATTAGGTTTACTCTACACCAAAATCACATGGTTCTGGCAGTTAACCACACTGTCACTCTGTTGAAATCTGAGTGCCCTAATTGCTTTTAATTCTCAACCCATGGGTAAAAGCTCTGCCAAACTCTGCAGTCGCATGGCTAATCAATATTCAGCACACTGTATTTATACGTGTATAACTTTTTAATATTAACCTAACGAGCTTGCGGTTTATCAAGTGTGCATGCACTGGAACTCAACCAGACCATGTATGATTTCTCTGGCTATAAATAAACTGTTAACTCAATGGTGACAGATCAGGTGAGGCAAAGGAGGAAGAAAAAGTACAATAAAAAAGCTATCATTGCTCAGAAGAGCTCGGAGGAAAAGATTACTCTCTAGTGGGCAATCCTCCAGGAAGGGGATTAACAAAGACATGCATTCATCCTTCTATAATGATTCCCTTCCTGTTGAGTATGTGGAATCCCTGACTGATTCAAAGCCTTGCGGCAAAGAAGTTCGGATGTGTCACGCTCGGTCTAAGAGGAATCTGTCTACATTCTCTACAGGTTTTAGTTTCCGATATTCACCACCTGTAATGTTCAAGCGAATATAGGAATGCTGTTAACAATCATATCTGGAGTATAATGTTTACACAAGACCAACCATCATGTTACTTATTTACCAGTAGTGCTGAGTGCTGAGTAGTGCTGAAGATATTTTCTCAGATTTTTAAGATCTCTCTTATACACACACACACACACACACACACACACACACACACACACACACATTGTTATGGTTGTTGTCTTGTCTTTTTTCTCCACTGGTGAACTGAACTACTCTACAGCCAATGAGCATACAGTGGATAAAAAATAGATAAATGTGCATGTGTGTACCTGTGTGTGTGTTTGTGTGTGTGTGTGTGTGTGTGTGTGTGTGTGTGTGTGTGTGTGTGTGTGTGTGTGTGTGTGTGTGAAAGCGATAGAGAAACAGAGAGACTACATGATCCAACATGTGTGCGAGACTAGTTGGGTGTGCTGTATCAATGACTTTGGCGAACCTTAAGAAGTTCTACATTCCAGCCAAATAAGTGTGTACACAAGGTGTACTAAGGGGGTTATGGCTCTGTACTGATTACAGAGGACAAAGCCTTTCTCATTTCAGGTCCATCACGTAACCGACCTGGTACGAAGATCTGGTATAACAGACAGTATACCTACAAGACAATGCTGAAGCACCTCCGGCTGATAAACGCTAAGATATATTCCACCAATAAGCAGAATCAACAGGAAGGTGTCTTTCTTAAGTCAGTAAGACAGGTCTTTCAGCAAACCCTCATGCACAACAGAAAATGTCAGTGTGTTGATCTAAAAACAACAGTGACATGTCATTATTTTCCTGCACACATATCTCTCAATAAGGAACTAAGGGTTTGTGGGGTTTGTCTGACACACCCTGTAGGTAAGAGTGAATGAGATAAGCAGGGTTACAACCTTTTGTAAGGGTTTATCAGCTGAGATTGCCAGCTTCTCCAATCAATTACATTAAATAACATATAACATTATATTTATCCCATATTTATTCTCATGTAACAGGACCACAACAGTCATAGATACCTGTGCAAGCAAAGCTTGGGGAAAGTGGCAGCTCATAAAATCTAAAAGCCAGAAATGTTTACTATAAACTCACCTGAAGACGACTTCTTCATTTTATTCCCACCTGCGGCAATAACTCAGATATATACTGTAATATCACACACTTCCTAAGGGTTCAAGGCAGCTGGAGGTCCGAGGATTTTTTTCCCTACAGTTCTCACGTTAACGCATGTAGCCCCGCCCCCTTTCCGAGTCAGGAAATCGCTGTAGGGTCGAGTTCACGCTGATTGAGATCATGGACAGCTTGTTAAAACCACCGCACAAAAATGTACCGTATCTTTTCGCTTACAGTCAAAGCATGTACACCTGAAGACTGACTCCGCCTAGGACAAAGAGTTGTACACACCTGAGTTGTGAGCTGTTGTGTTTTTTTCCTCTCCAGTAAAATGCTGAGGCGGTTCCACTGTTACTGCGCAACAAACTGGCATTGAAATGGTGGCATCAGTGGTGGCAGCATATATATATATATGACATCACACCTCGTTCAGTAGTTTTCTTTTTTGTTTTGTTTTTTTTGTTTTGTTTTTTTAACTATAACATCCAAACTATAAATAGACAAGTATGGAATTATGCAGTAAATAAAATGTGCTCAACCACCCAGAATATGTTTTATATTTTTATTTGTCTAAATAGCACCATTTAGCATTCAAGACAGCTTGGCAAATTCCTGCAATTCTGTAATCAAAATCATGAGGTAGTCACCTGGAATGGTTCTCAATTCACAGCTGTGCCTTGTCAAGAGTTCATTTGTGCCATTTCTTGGCTTCTTAATGTGCTTTAGTTGTCTTGTGCAGAGAAAAGGGTGAGTACAGGGTCAATACTACTAGTGCTACTGCAGCTGATGTATAAATCCATATTACGGCTAGAAACACTAAGTTAAAGAAAGAGAACAAAAAAAGTCCATTACATCTCAAGAACTTTAAACTATCCTCCAAAACCATCAAATGCTGAGAGGAAACAAGCTCTTATGGACCATCTCAGTAATGGAAGACCATGAGCTACCTCTGCTGCAAAAGATAAGTTTATTAGCATTACCAGCCTCAGAAAGGCTACTGTAAAAAAAATCTATATAAAATATATTTTGGTTTGTTTAAGATTTGTTTGTTTACTACATAATTCAAGAAATATTCTTTAATCATTTGGATGAAAACCTTAGACAATAAGACAGAGGCCTACGATTGTATAGGGTCTTTGGATATGGTAGCATCAAATTATTAGTTACCTATTAGTTACCTTCACTTGAACTAGGGGACCCAAACCTCTTACAACATGACAGTTCCCCTGTGCACAAAACCAGCTTTATAAAGATAAGATATGATAAGATAAGATGTACATGGGCTGAAGTGGAAAATCTTTAAGCTCTTGCCTGCTATAGAGCACTGACCTCCACCCTATTGAATACCTTTGGGATGATTTGAAATGCTGATTGCACATAAAAATATTAGGGCCAGGTGTCCACAAACATTTGTCTAAGTATATACATTTTTAGGTACACCCCCAATACCCCCCCCCCCCAAACCCCCAAATGCAATTGACTTTGCATGGTTTAAGATAAGTTCAGCTGAAGATTAGAAAAACACATTTTTGTGATAAGGATGGGAGAAGGGTGTAAAATTATTTGTAAAACCTTAAACTTTTCTTCTGTGCTCTCCACCAGAGGACTTTATTTCTTTATCCCAATTGGTGTTTTTTAACCTTTTGTGAGCTCTCTCTGAGATATTCTATGCACCGAAATCTCGCTAGATGGCACCATAGGAAGACCTTTTAAACCAGCTTTCACTCTAGAACAGGGGTCTTCCACGTTTTTTAGGTCAAGGACCCCTTAGGTGATGGGACATGGGGCAGGGACCCCATGATACAAAAAAGTGTCAAACATAGCCACTGATATTAATAGAAACCAATCATATTACTCTTGATATATTATGTTAAGACAATTAGAATTACAATATATTTCCAAAAGTACTGGGTCACCTGATCTGCTATATGTGGTTCTTTCCCCAACTGTTACCACAAAGCTGGAAACACTTAATTGTATGGGACGTCTTTAGATGTGCTATAATACAATTTTGCATTTACTTGAACTTAGAAACCCAAACCTCTTGCATGGCAGTGCCCCCTGTGCACAAAGTGAGCTCCTTGAAGATGTGGTTTACACGCTTTGAAGAGAAAGATCTCGAGTGGCCTGCTATAGAGCTCTGATCTCATCTCTACTGAAAACTTTGGGATGAATGTGAACACTGACTGCACCCCAGATCTCTTCTCCTACATCAGTACCTGCCTTTCGTAACACCTTTGTGGCTGATGAACAAAAATATCATAATCACACGCCAAAATTTAGTGGAACAGCTTTCCAGAAGGATGTAGGGAATTATAAGACTTAATTGGGACTAAATGTGGAATGCAATGGTCAAAAATCACATATCATACATACATATCAGGTGACCCAATACTTTTGGAAATATAGTGTATGTTGTTGTTGTACATACATCATTGTCTGTCTACTTTTATATATGTTTTTAATCTTTCAAAATATTTATGCATCATAACAAACATAATTTGCAATAAAAATCACAATTTATTAAGTTGTTCACAGTTGTCTTTTATTTTAATAGATTTGCTGTTTCATACATTTTCCTTTTACTATCAGGTGCATAGTTTGATACATTTACATGAACTTTAGCTTTTATTATAAAATAAAAAAATGATTTGAAAAGGCAAAATAATATATATTTTTTTACCAAATTTCCTTTAATAATCAGTACAGTCTGAACAATTCCAGGGTGAAGGTGACTCTCGCTAAGGATGGACTTATCCACATTTATTTATTCATGTTTTCTAAGAGCAAATCGGAAAAGGAAATGTTTTTTCTTGTGTTCATTTCTTTGGCACTGTCCATGTTCTGTTGCTAGTGTGAGTCTAGTCTTCTTGACTCCGTGAAACACTTTTGGAAATTGTTTGTTGCCTTACTGCACTTGACCATTAAAACAATAACTACTCTAAACTCAGGTCCTGCTTTTTGTCCAAACAACCCGTAACATCTGAATGGTTATTGTTCCCACACTCCCCTAGGCCTAGCCAAGGTGGGAACGTAACAAGTGGGGGCTTGACCGGGAGCTGTTTGGATAGGGTTGGTTATTGAATTTATGGTTTATCGAGTGTTCTGGTTGACCGGTCAATAGTCTTGACAACCTTTGAACTTCAGCTGTTTGTTGCTTCTCCAAGTCTGGATATTTTTGAGAAGTGTCGTAAGGATAACCTATTAGAGCTAACTGTTTACTATAGTGTACCAGTTTCTCGGAGTCTGGTGAAAAAAGAGCTCAAGAGTAAGGTTCTTGCTAAGCTGTGTGAATCAGGGGGTCTTAATGTTGTGGCTAGTGGTGTGGAATCCACTGATGTTGGTTCTGGGAATTTAGGTGCAGAGATGGTTGAGCCGATGGTTGAAGCCAGAGCTACCTTACCCCGCTTCGACCCATTATCTCCTTCTTTGTCTGCAGGATCAAGGGATGAGGCCCGTGCCAAAGTGCGCATTGCACGTCTCCAATTGGAGGCTCAAGAGAAAGCAGAGGCACGTAAAGCAGAGATGGAGTTTAGGATAGCTGTGTGTAAGATGGAACTCAAGGTAGATCGGGAAGTCCGATTAAGGCAAGTGGAGTTAGAAGCGATGAAGATCTCTTCAATATCTACTGCCCACTCAGATAACCTGTCTTCCCCTCCTCCGCCACTGTCCTCTCACTTATCTCCTGTAAGGCCTGTCCCTATGCCTCAGTCTGCTTACTCTGTCCCAGCCACACCTGATTTTGAAGTTAGCAAAAACATTGTGTTGGTTCCTCCTTTCCGAGAAAGTGAAGTAGACACTTATTTCGGTGTTTTTGAGCATATCGCTATAGCCTTAAATTGGCCAAAAGGTGTGTGGTCTTTCTTGCTTCAGTGTAAGCTTGTTGGAAAAGCTCAGGAAGTGTGTTCTTCGTTGTCCCTGGAGGATAGTTTACAGTATGAAGTAGTTAAAACGACTATACTCCGTGCTTATGAGTTGGTCCCTGAAGCCTACAGGCAAAGTTTCAGAAACCTTAGAAAACGTAGAGTTTGCCCGAGAGAAAGAAACCTTGTTGGACAAGTGGTGTGCTTCTAGTATAGTAAATGATTTTGACTCCTTGAGGGAGCTTATGTTCCTTGAGGAATTTAAGAATTCCCTACCTGATCGTGTTGTGGTCTACCTAAATGTTTCCTCTGTTTCAGAAGCTGCTGTCCTCACAGATGAGTTTGTGTTGACTTATAACGTCTTCAAGCAGACTAAGATAGAACCGTCAATAACCACTGTTTAGCAGTTAAAGACGACTCGGTCTAGTCGGTCGAATTCCCCTGGATGTTTTTATTGTCATAAGCCTGGCCATGTAATTGCAAACTGCGCAAGTTCAAAGCAAAAGCAAGACAGGCAGAAACAAGCTCCTAGTCCTACCCAACGAATTGCACTAGTGAAAACCCTTAGTCCCGCTTCAGATTTCATTGGACCAAATTTTGAAGAATCTGTTAATATATGTTATTAGCCATTTGTAACAGACGTACATGTTCTTTAGTTGGGAAAGATCAAACTCTCGTACCTGTTAAAATTCTTCCGGATACTGGCCCAACTCACTCATTTATATTAGCTGATGTGTTATCTTTTTCAGACAAGTCCTTCTGTGGAACACATGCCTTTTGTAAGGGGATTACTATGCAGTACATTAAAGTTCCTCTTCACTATGTGCACTTGAGCTCAAATTTAGCTACAGGAATCTATAAAGTAGCGGTATGTCAGTCTTTACCTGTGGAAGGTGTTACTTTCATATTAGGGAATGACATAGCTGGAGGTAAAGTCCTTCCAGTTTTAGAAGTTCTTGAGAGTCCTGCTGACAATCTCTTACCAGATGATCTGTCACGTGATCACCCCACATTTTTCCCTGTATGTGCTGTGACACTTGCTAAAGCTCGTTTTTTAGAAGATGTGGTTGACATATCAGATTCGTTTCTTGCTATAGATGATGCAGAGTCTGCTGTGTTGACTCCTCCCATGGCTTGTTCTTTCGACCCAGTGACTTCTATGAAAATATAGAGCACAGATGTTTAGCTTGGTGAGTTACCTATTAGTCGTTTACAATTTATTGATGCTCAAAACGCTGTGTGTAGTCAGGAAGAGTTGAGCAAAACGACCAGTAGCCTATTTTGTATCTCTTAATGCGGAACCCAGCCATTAGGGGTGCACTCTTAGTGCTGGTCCCAAGCCCGGGTAAATGGGGAGGGTTGCATTAGTAAGGGCATCCAGCGTAAAACGTGCCAAATCGAATATGCGGATCACAAATAAGAATTTCATACCGGATCGGTCAAGGCCCAGGTTACCAACGACCGCCACAGGTATCGTTGGCCAACAGGGTAGCGGTGAAAATTTGGCTACTGTTGGCCGAAGGAGGAGAAGGAGAGGAGGAAGACGTCTACAAAGATGGCAGGGAAAGGAGAAGTGTAGGAGAGTGGAGGTTAGGGTTGGTACTTTAAATGTTGACGGGTAACTTTAAATACTATTACGGGTAAAGAGAGAGAGGTAGCTGATATGATGGAGAGGAGAAAGGTAGATATGTTGTGTGTTCAGGAGACCAAGCGAGTAAGGCCAGGAACATTGGAGGTGGGTTTAAACTGTTCTATCATGGTGTGGATGGAAAGAGAAATGGTGTAGGGGTGATTCTGAAGGAAGAGTACAGTAAGAGTGTAGTGGAGGTGAAGAGAGTTTCTGATAGGGTGATGAACGTGAAGCTGGAAGTTAAAGGGATGATGATAAATGTCATCAGTGCTTCTGCTTCACAAGTGGGTTGTGAGATGGAGGAGAAGGAAAGATTCTGGAGTGGATTGTATGAAGTGGTGGATGGTGTACCTAGGAGTGAACGATTGATGATTGGGGCAGACTTTAATGGGCATGTAGGTGAAGGGAACAGAGGTGATGAGGAGGTGATGGGTAGGTATGGTTTTAAGGAGAGGAATATGGAAGGGCAGATGGTGGTAGATTTTGCTAAAAGGATGGAAATGGCAGTGGTGAAGACGTATTTTATGAAGAAGGAGGATCATAGGGTGACGTATAAGAGTGGAGGAAGGTGCACACAGGTGGACTATGTTCTATGTAGGAGAAGCAACCTGAAGGAGATTGGAGACTGTAAGGTGTTGATGGGGGACAGTGTAGATAGACAGCATCGGATGGTGGTCTGTAGGATGGTTTTGGAGGTGAAGAAGAAGAGAAGGAGAGTGAGGACTGAGAGAAGAATAAGATGGTGGAAACTGAAGGAGGAAGAGTGTAGTGTGAGGTTGAGGGAAGAGGTCAGACAGGGGCTCGGTGGTGTTGAAGAGGTGCTGGATGATTGAATAACTACTGCAGGAGTGATGAGGGAGATGTGCAGACCTGCAGGAATTAAAGGGGAATTAAGTTGATCAGTCACACCATGAAGTTATTGGAAAGAGTAGTGAAAGCCAGGATGAGAGAAGAGGTGACCATCTGTGAGCAACAGTATGGTTTCATGCCGAGGAAGAGCACCCCATGCCTTATTTGCTTTGAGAATGTTGATGGAGAAGGATAGAGAAGGACAGAAGGAATTGCATTGCGTATTTGTGGATTTAGAGAAAGCGTACGACAGAGTGCCAAAAGAGGAGTTGTGGTATTGTATGAGGAAGTCAGGTGTGTTAGAGAAGTATGTGAGGGTGGTGCAGGACATGTATGAGGACAGTGTGACAGCAGTGAAGTGTGCAATAGGAACGACAGACTGGTTCAAGGTGAAGTCCGACTGCATCAAGGATCGGCCCTGAGCCCTTTCCTGTTTGCAGTGGTGATGGACAGGTTGACGGACGAGGTCAGACAGGAGTCTCTCTAGACTATGATGTTTGCGGATGATATTGTGATTTGTGGTGAGAGTAGTGATCAGGTTGAGAAGAGCCTGGAGAGGTGGAGGTATGCACTGGAGAAAAGGGGAATGAAAGTCAGTAGGAGTAAGACAGAGTACATGTGTGTGAATGAGAGGAAGGGCAGTGGAGTGGTGCGTTTGCAGGGAGTAGAGGTGGAAAAGGTGTAGGAGTTTAGGTACCTGGGGTCAACAGTGCAAAGTAATGGAGAGTGTGTTAGAGAAGTGAAGAAAAGAGTGCAGGCAGGGTGGAATGGGTGGAGAAGAGTGACAGGAGTGATTTGTGATAGTGGGGTATCTGCAAGCATGAAAGGGAAAGTTTATAGGACTGTGGTGAGACCTGCAATGTTGTATGGATTAGTGACAGTGGCATTGAGTAAAAGACAGGAGGCGGAGCTGGAGGTAGCATAGCTGAAGTTGTTAAGGTTTTCGTTGGGAGTGACGAGGGTGGACAAGATTAGAAATGAGTTTATTAGAGGGACAGCCCATGTAGGACGTTTTGGTGACAAGGTGAGGGAAGTGAGATTGAGATGGTTTGGACATGTGCAGAGGAGGGATATGAGTTATATTGGTAGAAGAATGCTGAGGATAGAGCCACCAGGAAGGAGAAAAAGAGGAAGGCCAAGGAGGAGGTTCATGGATGTGGTAAGGGGAAGACATGCAGGTAGTTGGTGTGAAAGAGGCAGATGTAGAGGACAGGGTGGAATGGAGACGGATGATCCGCTGTGGCAACCCCTAATGGGAGCAGCCAAAAGAAGAAGAAGAATCTCTTAATGTGGAAATGGTCTCGCATTGATTCGCCTTTTGACAGTGTCTTTCAGATTGTGGAACCTTCAGCTTATAGGCAAGGTGTACTTCAGGTAGCCTATGATCATCCTTGGTCAGAAAACGTAGGCATCACAAAAACGTACATTCTCAAACATTTCTTTTGGCCTGCACTCAGGAAAGATGTTGTTCAGTTTTGTCGGTCTTGTCATGTTTGTCAGTGTACTGGAAAGCCAAAACAAGTTATTCCACCAGCTCCTCTTTACCCTATACCAGTACTTGGGTAGCCATTTGAGCATGTTCTTGTTGACTGTGTTGGTCCTCTGCCTAGAACTAAGTCTGGGAATCAATATTTACTAACAATATTGTGTGCTGCTACTCGGTTTCCAGAAGCGATTCCCTTGTGTAGAATTACTTCTTCAGTGGTGGTCAAAACCTTATAAAATTTTTCACCACTTTTGGCCTGCCCAAGGTAGTTCAAACGGCTCAAGGAACTAACTTCTTGTCCAAGCTGTTTTCACAGATTATGAAAACACTAAACATAACTCATCACGTGTGCAGTCCTTATCACCCTGAGTCCCAAGGTACATTAGAAAGGTTTCACCAGTCCTTAAAATCTATGTTAAGGAAATACTGTTTAGACACTGAGAAAGACTGGGACGAAGGAGTGCCTCTTATGCTGTTTGCAGTAAGAGAAGCAGTTCAAGAATCTCTTGGATTTAGTTCAGCAGACCTTGTTTTTAGTCATTCAGTTAGAGGTCCTCTGAAAGCTCTTAAGGAGAAGTTTCTAGTAGATGGTGGTAAGAAACACAATATTTTAAACTATGTAAGCAAATTTTGTGAGCGTCTGCACAAAGCCTGTACCCTAGCCCGTGAAACCCTAGGGTTGTATTAAGCAGTGGTATGACAAGAAGGCAGTCTCCCGGCAGTTTCAGCCTGGTGACAAAGTAATGGTTTTACTTCCTATTCCTGGTTCATCCTTGTCTGCCAAGTTTTCTGGTCCATACTCCATAAATGAAAAACTCAGTGACATTGATTATGTTCTCTGCACCCCTGACCAAAAACGCAAGACACGGGTTTGTCATATTAATATGCTGAAAGAGTATCATGCCTGTGAAGGTGTCTCTAGTTCCAAGGACTTGTATAGTGATGAGGCAGTTTCTGCTGGTTTGGTAACTGTAACAAGAGCCTACTGTTGATTCATATTCCGATGGGTTGGTTTTACGTGCACCACAAACCTTTTGTCGACTCTTAAACTCCGAAATTTTATCCACCCTGTCTTCCTTCCTAGGTCATTTGCCTGACCCCCAGAAAGCCGATATTGAAAACCTCATTCGTTTGTTTCCAATAATTTTTCAAGATGTTCCTTCTCAGACAACAGTCTTCAGAGGTGGCAAAAGTACACACATCCATTACTTAAGTAGAAGTACAGATACTCATGTTTTAAAATACTCAGGTAAAAGTTGAAGTACTGATTAAACTTTTTTACTCAAGTGAAAGTAAAGAAGTCTTGGCTCTGACATGTACTTAAGAAAAAAGTAGTTTGTGTCGCCATTATGAGGGAAAACCCCACAAAACGCCACCTAGAGGGTTAATTGTGTAAAACATGGCGGATTTGGTGTTTGATTTGAGACTTGGCGCAGAAATAAAACAAAAGTTTACTGATTAAAAATATTTTTATCTGGAGTTTAATAATTTATTTTATATCTAAGTGAAGAAAGGACGTCGTGGATAAATGTATTTTTTTCCGAAGGTTTTAATTTCACCTCTTTTATATTTAGATATTTATTTATGTATTTACATTTTTTATAAAAATGGTAAAAACAGAAATGCTGAATTGATAACGCGTTAATAACATTTAGTGCCGTTTACAATAATTTTTATTTTGACAGCCAAATATATATATATATATATATATATATATATATATATATATATATATATATATATATATATATATATACACACACAAAACGAATTAAAAATGTTGTTACCTAATGAACGTATTCAGGCTGAAGATCCACATATAGAACACAAGCAGAGAAAAGATGATGATGATCATGAATGTGTCTGTTCTCAGTCATGTTTACATCACTGACTCCCTCTGTCTCATCCACATTAACCCCAAACTTCTTACTGCCTTCTGCCTGCTGATTCTTATCTTCGTAAAGAGTGAGAGTCAGGACTTTATACACCAGCAGATTGAAAAAGACGCGCAGTAACAGGAAATCGGTTGTTCGGCTGAAATCGGCGCGCAGTGAAAAAAAATATATATATATTTCACCAAATCAATGTATTAAAACTCAAGTAACGAGTCGGTTTTTAAAATGTAAGAAGTAAAAAGTACAGATATTTGTGTAAAAATGTAATGAGTAAAAGTAAAAAGTTGTCTGAAAAATAAATAGTGGAGTAAAGTACTGATACCTGAAAAATCTATTTAAGTACAGTAACGAAGTATTTGTACTCCGTTACTTCCCACCTCTGACAGTCTTACAACATGATATACAAGTTACCACCACTGCATTCATTAAACAATATGCCTATAAAATCAATGTAACTAAGAGAGAAGTTATGAAAGGAGAAGTCAAATACTTATTGGAACATAAGTTGGCCAAACAGAGTTGTAGCCCTTGGAGTTCACCTTGCTTACTAATTCCTAAACCTGATCATTCATACCGGCTGTGTACCGATTAAAGATGTGTTAATGCTGTTACAGTCCCCGATACTTATCCCTTGCCAAGGATAGATGACTGTACTGACAGTGTAGGTTCAGCTTGTTTTGTCTTAAAATTTGACTTGCTTAAGGGTTATTGGCACATACCACTAACTCCTGGTGACTCTGCTTTTGTCACACCTGACAGTTTTCTGCAGTATACAGTTATGCTATTTGGACTTCGAAATGCTCCAGCTACGTTCCAGCGTCTTATTAATATAGTGTTGGCAGATGTTTCTCACTGCTCAGGGGACATGTAGCCCCATCCGAGGATTGTCTACCCCCCCCAAAAAAAAAAACTCGCACTCTCTATTGTGAAAAATATATGTATACCTAAATAATTGTGTAAGTAGAAAGAAAACTGCATTTAGAAACAGTTAAATTCCCCCTTCCCTTCCTCACAGTGGTTTGACCCACTGCCTGCTTTCCCAGTTCATCTCAACTACTCTACACACGAGTCAGGTGTGTCTCAATTAATGTGCATAAACTAGGGTCTTTTATTCACTTTAAATAAAGCGATTCTCTCTAATCTAATTGATGCAGACTCATTCATAAATTAGTTGCGGCAAAAATGCTGATTAGCGATGTAATTTTCTATGAATCTGCTATATTAGCGAATAAAATATGACTTATCTAGTTAATGTTAGGTTGTTTAAAATCTCTTGTAGCATAGTGCACTGTAACTAACACGCCAAAGCCGTTTCCCATGCAGTGTTTCATTTGGGACGACTTGGTATAATGTTAACTTACGTTAACGGCCACAATTAGCATATTGTTTAGCTGTGCATTTACTAAATGAGCACTGTGCTACATCCGAACTGACCCCACTGTATTTTTTTGTATAATCCATTTCTATTGTTCTTAAGTGTCTTCATTAATTTTAAATACAATTATAAACATTTTATTAATTCCTTGTTTTGCTTTTTTATTATTAATTTCTTGCTTTGAACCTGAGAAAAACTTTGAAAATAACCATAATGATGCAGTCTCCATGCTACAATAATAATGATAAAAGCAAAGTTTTTCACTGTGGGGACACTGTCTTAAGTACAATTTGACTGTATTATTTGTGTCCCCTTCAAAAATTGTTAGAGAACATTTATATTTATTGTCCCCCCCCCACTTTTAAATGAAATTTACGTCCACTCCACCCTGCCTGCACTCTACATTGCACTGTTGACCCTTGGTATCTAAATTCATCCACCTTCACCGCCTCTTCTGCCTGGAACCACACCAATCCACTGCCCTCCCTCTCATTCATACACATGTACTCTATCTTACTGCTACTGACTTTCATTCCCCTTCACTCCAGCACATACCTCCACCGCTCCAGGCTCTTCTCAACCTGCTCCCTACTCTCACCACGAATCACAATTCTATCCGCAAACAGCATAGTCCACAGAGACTTCTGTCTGACCTCATCCTGCACACTTCACTGCTGTCACATTGTCCTCACATTGTCCTCACATTGTCCTGGGAGTGATCATTTATTCTGAACTGATATATATTAATATTTGTATTTGTTTGCTGACAATCTACCAAAGCTGTGATAAGTGCGAGTGATACAGAAGTGAGATCAATTGAGCTATTGCTATAACGATCTGTGCGTATAATGGCCCTAATGTGTGACACTATTTAAGTTTTTCATAGCACTTCTTAAAAGCAGGCAGTACAGTAAAACCCCTTCTGTCTTTGTAAACTTCTTTCTCCTCTACTTATCCTCCTTTGGCCAACAGTAGCCCAATTTTTACCGATACCCTGTTTGCTAACAATACTTTGTTGGTACCTCGTTGGTAACCCGGGCCTCTAACGATTCAGTATGAAAGTCTGATTCCTAATCCGCATATTTGATTTGGCACATGTTTTGCCCTGAATGCATTTCCTAACGTAACCCTCCCCATTTATCCGGGCTTGAGACCCGCACTAAGAGTACATGGCTTGTGCAACCCTAATAGCTGGGTTAGATTTCATCTAATGCATTTTTTTGTAAAAGCATAGAACTGTAACGTACCTAGTATTTAATATACTTTGATAAACAAAAACTTGGATTAAACTAAATGAGTCCTTGCATATATACATGTACACAACAGACTATGTGGATTTTTCCCAGTGCAGTTAGCATTCAGTAATACATTGTAATGTGATTGGTGAGTGTGCTCTCCATAATGCAGTGGCTGAAGTTCACTAAAAGCAGCAGAGGTTGTCTGGCCTATTTAAGTTTCCGCAAGAAGTATAACCTTTGATCTTTTTTTAGTCTACACTATAAGGAACCTGGTATCGTTAATGCTCTTTGTCTTCTGTTTATATTCAAATAGGTCTTCCTAAATCTCCTAAAATTTACAACTAATCCCTTTTTTTATTTTTTTTAAGTTCAGGACTGAATTATTGTTTATGCATGACTAAACTAGATTATAAAACTCCTACCTGCAGGCGTCTTCATTGTTTCTTTGAATTTTGTGCCCCACTGTACCAGTGTAATCATTAAACTTTACTATAGGGTTGGAAGAATAAACTAGAATGTATTCATAATTAAAGCGATTGAATAGGCCTAGGCTTAGCACAGAAGAAAGGGAAAAGAGAGAGGGGGGGAGTGATCATTCATTCTGACCTGATATATATTAATATTTGTATTTGTTTGCTGACAATCTACCAAAGCTGTGATAAGTGCAAGTGATACAGAAGTGAGATCAATTGAGCTATTGCTATAACAATCTGTGCGTATAATGGCCCTAATGTGTGACACTATTTATACGTTTTTCATAGCACTTCTTAAAAGCAGGCAGTACAGTAAAACCCTATTGTACGATCAACTAATAGTACGAGCAAACGAAGATACGAGCGACCTTGCTCGCAAAACTTTATTTTGCAGCAAAAACTTAACTTTTTATAAGTGTTATATTATTATTATTCTACTAAAAACCTTAAATCTTGAAAAATGTCTCCCAAGAAAATCAGTGATGGTGCTGGGGAAAAAAAAATCAAATAGAATTACGATTGAAACCAAGAAGGAAATAGTGGAAAAGTATGAGCGTGGTGTGCGTCTTACACTCGCAATCAACCACTACCACATGAGTAAGTGTTAAATTATGTTTACATTACGGTAATTTGCAGTGTATTTGTTTGCTAAAATAGGCTACAAATACTTTTTAAGTGCAGAAATAAGCGACTGAATGAGGTCTCGACACGGATTAAATTGCTTTTACATTCATTCTTATGGGGAAATTTCGTTTGAACGTACAAGCAAATGGACCTACGAGCAATTTTCAAGAACTAATTATGCTCGCCGAATGGGGTTTTACTGTAGTCCTTAAGGCATTCCCCTACAGGTGTTTTTTGCACAAGTATGATAATGGCTTTCTCTAGAAGCTCCACTTCCACTTCCAAGCTTTTTTGGCCAAGCATTTGGTCATCAAAACAAGCCAAAACTGTTTGAGGGAATCAGAAAGAGAAAGCTTATTACTACATTTGTGAGAAATTTTTCTTATAGTCAATATTGTTTTTATTAACTTCCACGTGCTACAAGGGGGGTTGTTCTAAGAAATAACCTTAATGTGCAATTGTAAAATTAATACTAGCCAATTTTTTATTTTTTTGAGATGGCTATGCGTGAACGTGATAAAATATTGAAGTGTCTTGTTAAACATTATTTAAACCCAAACCAAATTAAGGCATAATTAAAACACCTATGATTTTAGGAAGTTAACCAACTATACTTTCTTAACTGGTAAAATAATGGGTCTTATTCCTGACATACAATAATATTACATTTATACTGATTTAAATATGATTAGTTAAACTTACCCAATTAAATTACAGCATTTCTCTGCTGAGGTGGATCAACCAATTAGCTAAATATTAGAGGTGATGGTAACTCTGCCCAGGAAAAGTAGGGGGAGTGCGAGTTAAGAAAAGAAAGGAGAAAGAAAAAAGAATTCTAAGAAAGCTAAAAATAAGGAAAGAAAATTAGATACAATTTTTATTTAGAATCTAAATAAAAATTTGTTAAAGAACTGTACTTAGCTAGATGTTGGTGTTTGTTTTTTTCTGCGTTGTTTTGGACATTTGGATATACCTTTTTTGAGGTTTTTTTTGCAAATACTTCACTTCATAATTGAGTGAACGGAGAATTGTAGCAGTTGCTCATTGTACGGCTTGAGAGCTTAAGTAAACGATTACGGATCCTTTCGTTTCCACCAAGAATGAGATTTCGTTGATGGGGTATGGACATCTACAATTGTAATTATTGTTCAGTTACTTGTGTTTTGGATTTAATTATTCAGATTTAACTGATTGAACATTTGTTTTATGTATGATATTTATTTATTAGTTATTTTTGCGTGGTGAAAGGGTTAAGTATCCAAATATTAGGGATTTTGATGCAACATGTTCATTAAAAAAAGGAAAAAAACAAACACAGGGAAACAAGTTATTACTAAATCCTTAGTATATTATCTGTGTACTAATTGAGTTTCATAATTCTTGATTTATACTGACATTGAAATTGATGTCTATTTTTTTTTTTTTCCTCAGTGCATAACAAATTCTATTTTATTTCTTGTGCCACACAAGTTCATAAATTCACATTTTTTGTTTGGGTCGTTTTCATAATGCAGAGTCCCGTTCCACTTTAGCTTTAATTTTTTTTTTTTTTTTTACAGAGGTTCTCACATGTTCAAGTGCTCTGAGATACACGGTAGAATTCATGGTGGATTCTATGATGTGAGCCGGCCATGTCCTTCTGCAGAAAAGCATCCCAAAACCAGGACACTTCCTCTCCCATGTTTCAAGGTTGGTATGAGGTTCTTTTACTGGAATGCTGTATTTAGTTTACGTCCTCTGTTCCTGTGTCCAAATAATTCAATTTTAACATCATTCCAGAAGTCCTATGCTTTTTTTTTTTTTGTTCTCTCTGGCAAACTTCTGTCTGGCCTCCATGTTTTCCATAGAGAGCAAATGTTTCCTCCTTGCACACCTCCCACAAAGGTAGCCACACTTGTGACTTGTGACTAAATGTGTGTAGTCTATTTCTGATTGTAGTAAGAGCCTGCTGTAGGTCCTGTTATATTTTAATGTTTTTGGTGACTTTCAGAATCTTGCGGTCTGCTCTCATGGTGAACTTGCTTGAACAGGCATGTTGGCAGTTGGCAGTTGTTTTAAATGTCCACCACTTGTAGACTATTTTCCTGATTCAAAATTCTTTAGAGATCTTTTTAAATCCTTTTTCAGACTAATAAGCCATTCCAGTGTTCTTTCTAAAGGCCTCAGACAGCTCTTTCAATCTCATCATGGTGTTCATTTTCACTTCAAAAGTCAGAAGCACAACAAACTAAATGTCAGTGTCAAATAGGGCTAACCTCTTTTAAAAAATTTAATGGATTGTCACCCTGATGTTTGCTGTTTGCATATCATGTTTTGATAGACATCTGGTTTTCCTGTTTTTGCAAAAGAGGTAAATATTACATATTTTGCATGACCCATAGATTCGAAGTAGACAGTTTAATTAGAAATACCATATTTTTAAATAAACCAGAGAAATCAACATACATTGTCTTTAATTCTCTCTCTGGTTTCTTTATTGTTTAATAATATAAAACAAATTTAATCTGCTGTGCATCTGGAAAGTATTCACAGCGCTTTACTTTTTCGCATCTTATGTTACAGCCTTATTCTAAAAAAGAATAAATGAAAACAAATCACATACATGAGTACAGTCGAACCCACTTATCTCGACCTCGGTTTACTCGCCAACCCTATTAAGTCGATGTTTTTGAAGTGGAACCGGCAAATTCTCGCTTTGTCTTAGCATTTTTTTAATCAGTTGTCGTTTTTTTTGTCACCGAACCCTAATATCTCAAGCACAAGGGGGGGCAAATTTGCCACTTAATGTCGGTTATGTCAGGAAAACTCTGCCACGCCCCCTTCGGCAGCGGCTTTCCCGAAGCACTCTGCTTCTTCTCCCGTGCGGGCGAGCTCGTCGCAGTCCTGCTGATCACACACACCTGACTCTCATTCACTTACTTATCCCATCTCCTATTTAAGCCCCTCACCTCCACACACTCTCTGTCCGTTATTGTTTGTGCATGATCGTATGTGTTGGTTTATGGCGGGCTGTGTAATCGCGTATACGTATCCCGCTATGTACCCTTCTTCTGACTCCGCATTCTCTCAACAGCATCCCGGATTACCCCGAGCCTTCTGTTTTCCATGTTCATGCTGTCTGCACCACGTTTATCCGATGCTGCCCAGCGCTGCGCTTTCCATAGCGTGGATCCGTGGATTTTCTACACGAACTGTCTCTGCTTTCACAGAACTTTGTGGACTGCGCTCCCGGAGCACACCACTGGTTATTACTGCTTCGCTACAAGTATTGGTGGATTATCTCCTGAATATTCTCAATAAACATTGTTTGCGTTTACTTCGGCTTCCGCCTCCTTATCCGCATTACAAGTTATCTCGATCCGCATGACCAATCAAACAAATCGCGGCAACGCTGTTGTGTAAAAAAACCTCCAAAAACACATGCATGCACATTCTCATTTAATACTGCACATCATGTACATAAAGAAATTTTCAAGCATGTTAATGTATTGCCGCCATATTGGTTTTCGTTTATCTCGATCATCGGTTATCTCAACGCTTTTTGGCGTCCCCTGGGCCGGCGACATAACCGGGTTCCACTGTATTCACAGCCTTTGCTGGGTACTTTGTTAAAGTACTTTTAGCAACAATAATGGCCTCAAGTCTCTTTGAGTATGATAGTATAAGTTGGTACACCTTTTTTTGGTGGGGTTTTTTTTTGCCTTTTTTTTGAAGCTCCATCAGTTTGGATGGGGAGCGTCAGTGCATAGCAATTTTCTGATCTCTCCAGATGTTCAATTAGGTTCAAGTCTGGGCACTGGCTGGGCCACTCGAGGACATTAAAAGTGATTCTAGTAGCCACTCCCTAGTTATCTTGGCTTGACAGGTTTTCATCAAGGATATCTTAGTACATTGCTGAAATCATCTTTCCCTCGATCCTGACCAGTCTTCCAGTTTAACATTCCCATAGCATCAGGCTTGATGCTTGCCATTCAGTCCAAAGAGTTCAATCTTTGATTATCATGGTCTGAGAGTCCTTCAGGTATGTATGTATGTATGTATGTATGTATTTTCTTGCTGTAACTTTTCTTGATATAAATTGCAAGCAAATTAAATTTGTCGTCTTCACTTTTTGGCTGATCCAAAAAATGATCCAGTCCGTGACTCCGTGAAAAACCATAATATGATCCGAACCATGAGTTTTGTTAGATGTTGCACCACTGATAAATAAAAATATACAGTTCTGTGTTTTCTTTGTTTTAGTTTGAAATTATAGCAAACTTTGGAAACTTTCTGGTGTTTTTTATCTGGCCATAATCTTCTCCTCGTCCCTCGCTGTTTTCTCTCCATTCTTCAATTTTTTTTCATTTTGTAGGGTCTGCTGTTACCTGTGCAGAGCGCTCCAGAGTTAAGCAGGTGGTGAGTCTGTAATAATGGTTCGTGGGTAACACGGATAACGATGGAAGAACAGAATTTTGAGAACAGCCTGCTGCAGAGGACATCTCCCCAGAAAACTCATGTAGTGCTTGATGATGATGATGTCAAAGCTTTGAAAGGTAAGTTGACAGGAATTAAAATTGTTAACATGAAACATATATATTTAATGTTTCAAGCCATCGGTCAACCCATACTGGGTTTTTTTGTGTTACAAAATGATTCTCTTATTTTAAATACAAAATTATTGCCACTATTCTAGCTTTTGTATTGTTAATCCAACCTGTGAGTTATGTTTAATTGTAAGGAATGTTTTAAATTGTTGTTGTTCGTTAGTTAAAATGTAGGTTTACAATTTTTTAGATTGTGCACTTGCCTATGCTTACATAGAGTAAGTCATTGGTCACTGTAAGCATTCCTTCCAAATGTAATTTTGACTTTTGTGATGGAACGCAAAAATATTTAAATGAAGCTGATATGAGGCCTTAAGTAAATGCGCAGAGAAACTGGTAACCGAAAAAGGTTAATTTAACAAATAATTATGTTAATAACTAAAGGTCAGCCAACAGTGGATTTTATGGATACCGATCGCTAGGTTGGATCATACTTCCTGATAACCGATTTAGCAATGATAGTTTTGGATACAGGATAAAAAAACAAACCTAAATGATCCATGTAAAATAATAGCTACTGAACTTAGTTAAAAAAAACTGTGCTGAAGAAAATAAATATGAATATATTCATGAATAAATATAATTATATAAATAATACATTTTTAATTTTGTGTATATGTGTATGTGTATATATGTGTATGTGTATATATATATGTGTGTGTGTGTGTGTGTGTGTGTGTGTGTGTGTGTGTGTGTGAATATATATATATATATATATATATATATATA
The DNA here is from genome assembly GCF_014805685.1 of Silurus meridionalis. Classification (NCBI taxonomy): domain Eukaryota; kingdom Metazoa; phylum Chordata; class Actinopteri; order Siluriformes; family Siluridae; genus Silurus; species Silurus meridionalis. Next base: position 17,710,495 of record NC_060897.1, on the reverse strand, counting down.
TATATATATATATATATATATATATATATACACACACACACACACACACACACACACACAGTATATATATATACAGTACAGACCAAAAGTTTGGACACACCTTCTCATTCAAAGAGTTTTCTTTCTTTTCATGACTATGAAAATTGTAGATTCACACTGAAGGCATCAAAACTATGAATTAACACATGTGGAATTATATATGGAATTATATACATAACAAAAAAGTGTGAAACAACTGAAAAATGTCATATTCTAGGTTCTTCAAAGTAGCCACCTTTTGCTTTGATTGCTGCTTTGCACACTCTTGGCATTCTCTTGATGAGCTTCAAGAGGTAGTCACCTGAAATGGTCTTCCAACAGTCTTGAAGGAGTTCCCCGAGAGATGCCTGGCACTTGTTGGCCCGTTTGCCTTCACTCTGCGGTCCAGCTCACCCCTAAACCATCTCGATTGGGTTCAGGTCCGGTGACTGTGGAGGCAAGGTCATCTGGCGCAGCACCCCATCACTCTCCTTCTTGGTCAAATAGCCCTTGATGCCTTCACACATTATATACAGGGAGTGCAGAATTATTAGGCAAGTTGTATTTTTGAGGATTAATTTTATTTGAGGATTTAATTTGAACAACAACCATGTTCTCAATGAACACAAAAAACTCATTAATATCAAAGCTGAATATTTTTGGAAGTAGTTTTTAGTTTTAGCTATTTTAGGGGGATATCTGTGTGTGCAGGTGACTATTACTGTGCATAATTATTAGGCAACTTAACAAAAAACAAATTCATACCCATTTCAATTATTTATTTTTACCAGTGAAACCAATATAACATCTCAACATTCACAAATATACATTTCTGACATTCAAAACCAAACAAAAACAAATCAGTGACCAATATAGCCACCTTTCTTTGCAAGGACACTCAAAAGCCTGCCATCCATGGATTCTGTCAGTGTTTTGATCTGTTCACCATCAACATTGCATGCAGCAGCAACCACAGCCTCCCAGACACTGTTCAGAGAGGTGTACTGTTTTCCTCCTTGTAAATCGCACATTTGATGATGGACCACAGGTTCTCAATGGGGTTCAGATCAGGTGAACAAGGAGGCCATATCATTAGATTTTCTTCTTTTATACCCTTTCTTGCCAGCCACGCTGTGGAGTACTTGGACGTGTGTGATGGAGCATTGTCCTGCATGAAAATCATGTTTTTCTTGAAGGATGCAGACTTCTTCCTGTACCACTGCTTGAAGAAGGTGTCTTCCAGAAACTGGCAGTAGGACTGGGAGTTCAGCTTGACTCCATCCTCAACCCGAAAAGGCCCCACAAGCTCATCTTTGATGATACCAGCCCAAACCAGTACTCCACCTCCACCTTGCTGGCGCCTGAGTCGGACTGGAGCTCTCTGCCCTTTACCAATCCAGCCACGGGCCCATCCATCTGGCCCATCAAGACTCACTCTCATTTCATCAGTCCATAAAACCTTAGAAAAATCAGTCTTGAGATATTTCTTGGCCCAGTCTTGACGTTTCAGCTTGTGTGTCTTGTTCAGTGGTGGTCGACTTTCTGCCTTTCTTACCTTGGCCATGTCTCTGAGTATTGCACACCTTGTGCTTTTGGGCACCCAGTGATGTTGCAGCTCTGAAATATGGCCAAACTGGTGGCAAGTGGCATCTTGGCAGCTGCACGCTTGACTTTTCTCAGTTCACGGGCAGTTATTTTGCGCCTTGGTTTTTCCACACGCTTCTTGCGACCCTGTCGACTATTTTGAATGAAACGCTTGATTGTTCGATGATCACGCTTCAGAAGCTTGGCTATTTTAAGACTGCTGCATCCCTCTGCAATATATCTCACTATTTTTGACTTTTCTGAGCCTGTCAAGTCCTTCTTTTGACCCATTTTGCCAAAGGAAAGGAAGTTGCCTAATAATTATGCACACCTGATATAGGGTGTTGATGTCATTAGACCACACCCCTTCTCATTACAGAGATGCACATCACCTAATATGCTTAATTGGTAGTAGGCTTTCCAGCCTATACAGCTTGGAGTAAGACAACATGCATAACGAGGATGATGTGGTCAAAATACTCATTTGCCTAATAATTCTGCACTCCCTGTATATATATATATATATATAGATAGATAGATAGATAGATAGATAGATAGATAGATAGATAGATAGATAGATAGATAGATAGATAGATAGATAGATAGATAGATAGAGATATAATTATAGATATAGATAGAGATATATATATAGATAGATAGAGATAGAGATAGAAATTCTTGTACATTATTATACAGTAATTGTGGTCTGGGCACTTGTACTTAAGCACAGTTTATCAGCTTTGTTGTCATACTGCGAAATAGTAGATCTCATTATGGTTCAGCAAGATTTAGTGTTTTAGCTATTTTTCAAAAAATATATATATAAACTCCTATTCTAATTTACTTAAATATTTTATATTTCATGTATAATCATGTTAGAATTAAGTATTAAAAATGGGTGCAATGTGGAACATTTCACTTGATCGTCTTGAAAAATGAGAAAATTCAGAGAAATCATTACATCTTATTGTATTGCAATACAAAGGTAAAAAAAAAAGAGTGGTAAACTTTGCTTTTGTTTTTAAATAGTTTCTTTTCTCTTTTCACAGACACTAAAATAAAAGAATTTCCAAGTGCCACAGTGTCTGAGGTGCGAGCCCTCATTTGCAGAAAATGTAACAATGAGGTCTGTTCAAAGAAAAGTGGCCCTGTACAGTGAGGATATGGTTTGTTTTAAACAGTGTCCATTCTACAACTGTTTTTGTTTTTTGTGGTTGTTTTTTGCTTGTTTTTTTGAAAATGCACTTTACTTCTGCACTTAGTTTTTTTGTACATATTGTCTGTTTGTGCAGAAGATTACTCTGTTCTTGTTAATTAAGTAAATTAAAGTTTTTGAATTTTATACAATTTTAAAAGGTTTTTGTACTAAAGGAGTATATTGCACTGTATTTTTAATACAATAAAAATATATTAATATAATTCTGAATGATTTAGCAAAACATATTATTAATATACTAATGCAGCACTTCTAGTGTTCTGCTAATACAATCCTAGTTAGCTGATGGTGTCAGGGAGCCATCCCTCGACATCGTACTGATTGCGCACACCGTTTCACGCGCACATATGAACACCTCACTCACTCCTCTCCGGCTACATATCGCCTCAGCTTTTCCAGGACACGCTTCCCTCCCCCGAAGCGCTCCCTGGAACTACCTTCTCGGACTCACCCTCATCACTTTGGGACTTTACCGAACGCGCTCCCTCAGCACGCCCCTGCACGCCGAGGGTATTTGTGTGTTTCTCTATTCATACTTCATTTAAGCTTTGTTTGCTGGTTCAGCCTCTATCACTGCCGCTAGGTTTCTAGGAAAGCATAGGTTCTTTAAGGTAGTTTTTCACACAGGATCTATTGATAAATGCCTTCGACAGTCAGAGGTTACTAAGAGTAACGTTATAGAGGTGTGTAAATTAGCAAAGGTAATGTATGATGCCGATATCTGGCCGCATCCCAATGCAGCGTAGCGATGTAGCTTACAGAAGGTTATGGTTGCTGAACTGCTGGATGTCCAAATAGTGCTCCAAAAACATAATTGGGAGCATTTTTGAGGGCAAGGCTATTAGGGCAGGATGGTATCCATCCCACTCAGGAAGGTGCTGCTCTCATCTGCTCTCTCAGAACAGCACTAGTTAACCAGTGACAATCCAGAGCCAAGGCCAGGGAGCAGACAAACAGGCTAAACTGACCGTCTGCTAGCTGCACTGAGTCATCACACAGGGTCCACTAAATTGAGACTGTCTGTCTCCTGAGCAAAATTTAGAAATTCTCAGAAAGTATTTAACCTGATTAACATTCAATTAAATAATGCACAGCAGCAACATCTCTAGGTTACGTATGTAACCTTAGTTCCCTGAAGTAACGAGACGATGCGTCGCAATGCTTTGGGATCGCTTCACGCTCTAAATCACGTGTGACGCTGGCTTCTGCAAATGAGAAGGAAAGCACAGCAAGGATGCAGGGAGTGTGGCTCGGAGACGCAGCATAAAGGCCATCACATTTAGAGTAAAGCGAGCCTTGACCCCGAAAGAAGCAGGGAGATGAAGATTAAATAGCATCCACAATCCACCTACTGAGAGTCTGCTTGTTGGCATGAAACCCTTTTCTATAGGGGCCATAGCAGACAAACAGCTGCTCTGACTTCCTCCACGGACCAGACCTGTGGACGTACATGACGTGCAGTTCTCCACCAGATGAACACCAAGGATTTTGGTGCTCTTGATGATCTCCACAGAGGATTCATCGATGATCTGTGGAGAATGGATGCTCTGTGTTCTAAAGTCAACAGGGAGAGGAAAAATGTAGGTACCACATAAGAAAAATTAAACAGTACCTAAAGCACACTGGAGAATGCCTAAATGTTTAAACAATAAAATAGACAATAAGCAATACTTTTATGACAAAGATAATCAGACCAATCAAAATAAAAAAAATGATCACTCCAAATCAGTAGATAAGGCAAGTAAAAAACGGCTGTTTACGGTGTTACATCAGATTCTGTGACCATCGTATGTTGTGACTCTAGAGGGCACTGTTATTTGATGATTGAGCAACTACTGCAGAAGTGATAAGGGAGACAGCTGGAAAGGTGCTTGGTGTGACATCTAGAAAGAGAAAGGAAGACAAAGAGACTGGGAAGGATGTGCTGCAAATTAGCGCAATAAAGGATAGAGATGGAAATGTATTGACTATTGAGGAGAGTGTATTGAGAAGATGGAGGGAGTATTTTAAACAGCTGATAAATGAAAAAAATGAGAGCGAGAGAGAAGGTTGGATGATGGAGATGGTGAAGCAGGAACTGGATTGGATTAGTATGGAGGAAGTGAGAGAAGCGATTAAGAGAATGAAAAGTGGAAAGTCGGTTGGACCAGATGACATACCGGTAGAAGCATGGAGATGTTTAGGAGAGATGGCAGTGGAGTTTTTAACTAGGTTGTTCAACAAGATTTTGGAAGGTGAGAGGATGCCTGAGGAATGGAGAAAGAGTTTGCTGGTACCAATATTTAAGAATTTAGAGCGTGAAGCGATCCCAAATGCCAGCCCGGGGGCTCAGTAACCGGGGATAACCATTTATAAAGAGGGACAATAACAACGACAAAAAGCAAAATAAAATACAACAGGAATAATAAAAACAGTCAATTCCATTCAATACACCTCATAAAATAAGCACATGACCTCTTAGCATTCCGCTAGCTGTTGGGTAGCATCCAGGTCTTCAGACTCCTCTAATAAAAAAAGATATATAGCAGCAGTTTCTCAGGCCACCTCTCAGCGGACCGTCACAATGTGGAGCACTGAAACAGACACACTAACACATATATATAAATAAAGCACACAGTCCGTGAACATGCTAGCATTTAGCTCCTTGGCTAATCTGTTAAGCCGTTAGCTATAGCACGGTATGGCCAGGACATGCGTCCCACGCTGATGCTCGGCACGTAGATAGCATGCACGCCGATGCAATATGTCACTCTGTGCGACCCGCAGACCACAAGACAGCCAGGCAGCGAAGCAACCAAACAGCTAGACAGCCCAGCAAAACAGCAAAGCAACCAAAAAGGCAGCCCAGCAAGAAGACACCCTGGTAAGAAGACAGCCCTGGTAAGACAGTACACTACAACAGCTCTCAGTTTCTCACTTTCTAATTACAGAGAAATAAGCACAAAATTACCATCTTTTGACATCAGATATTAATACCCGACAATTAACCGACTTACCTGTTTAACCAGGTCATGATGCGCCGAGAAACTCTAAACAAGAAAGTGGGATGATTTTAACCCTATAATGGATGGATTCCTCAATCCACACTAAAAGAAGAAACCAAACCACCCTTAAAACCCAATCCACACAATCAGGCTACCAAGCAGGCATGACAACTAAATCCTTACCACACGAACCTCTCCCAGCTGTGCCGGATATCCGGTGACATCACCAGTGTTCAGGAAGATGCACTTCCACCAGACACCAACTGCTCCTTTCATAGACCCACTAATTTGATAAGCAAAACCTGGCCATCATTCCAATTGCTCCTCCTAACCATGTGATTATCCCCACTACCACAATAGCAAAGAAAATACGTACGTTAATGTGGTTACTGTAGTGTGTGTATGTAGTTTTGATGGGAATGGCTTCCACTCACTGCTTTCAATCCCTCAAACAGGGAATAGCATGGAAGGATCGCCTCTTAAATTATAGAAAATCCCTTAGTGCTGCTAGATCAGCATATTTCTCCACCCTCATAGAAAATAACAAGCATAATCCTAGATTTTTATTCAGCACGGTAGCAAAATTAACAGGGAATAAAAGCACTGCGCTAACATGCACACCATCATTAGGTAGTAATGATTTCATGAACTTTTTTAATAATAAAATTGAAAACATCAGGCAAGAAATCCAGACGGTTAATATAAATCCAAATTATTTTACAAGTAACCCTGTAGACAGCAGTGTAATTATAACGGACAATCAACTACAAAGCTTCACTCCTATTCATGAGAATGACTTAATTTAATTAATCTCCTCATCAAAATCATCAACCTGCATTCTCGATCCCTTGCCTACAAGTTTCTTTAAACAGATAGCTCCAGAGGTAATTAAACCTGTTTTAAAAATAATTAACTCTTCCATTAGCACTGGTTATGTACCTAAATCCTTCAAACTGGCAGTTATCCACCCCTTATTAAGAAACCTGACCTTGACCCATGTCAGTTGTCCAACTACAGACCGATATCAAATCTCCCCTTTATATCCAAAATTTTAGAAAAGGTTGTAGCACAGCAGTTATGCTCACGCCTACTTATGAATAACATTTTTGAAATGTTTGATTTCATCATAGCACAGAGACGGCGCTAGTTAAGGTGGTAAATGACCTGTTATTGGCCTCTGATCAGGGTTTTGTCTCCTTACTTGTTTTGCTCGACCTTAGTGCAGCTTTTGACACCATTGATCACACTATACTGCTTGCTAGACTTGAGAACGTTGTAGGAATAAAGGGAACAGCTCTCTCTTGGCTCAGGTCTTATTTGACTGATCGCTATCAGTTTGTGGATGTAAATGGTGAGTTCTCCACACTCTATGAGGTAAAGTTTGGTGTTCCTCAAGGATCTGTATTAGGCCCACTGCTTTTCTCTTTATATATGCTGCTTCTTGGTAAAATCATTCATAAACATGGGATTCGCTTCCATTGCTATGCTGATGACACACAGCTGTATATTTCAGCAAAGCCAGATGAGCGAGATCAGCTAAACAATGTTGAGAAGTGTGTAAAGGACATTAGACAGTGGATGCTTAATAACTTTCTTCTGCTTAACTCAGATAAGACGGAAGTACTTTTACTAGGACCACATGCAGCTAGAAGTAAACTTTCCGATTACGTAGCATCTTTAGATGGTGTTTCTGTTTCAGCATGTACGGCTGTCAAAGACCTTGGTGTGATTATTGACCCGAGTCTTTCCTTTGAGTCTCACGTGAATAATATTACCAGGATCGCCTTCTTTCACCTTAGAAATATTGCTAAAATTAGAAATATGATGTCGTTACAGGATGCAGAAAAACTAGTTCATGCTTTTGTTACTTCTAGATTAGACTACTGTAACGCTTTACTGTCTGGGTGTGCGAGTAAGTGCATAAATAAGCTTCAGTTAGTCCAGAATGCAGCAGCAAGGGTCCTCACTAGATCTAGGAAATACGACCACATCACCCCTGTTTTAATCAGTCTACACTGGCTCCCAATCAAATCTCGCATTGATTATAAAATATTACTACTGACGTATAAAGCACTTAACGGTCTCACACCGCAGTATCTGAGTGACCTTCTGTACCAGTATGATCCTCCACGCCTACTTAGATCAAAAGGTGCTGGCTATCTGTTGGTCCCTTAAATAATGAAGACTACAGCAGGGGGCAGATCTTTCTCTTATAAAGCCCCACAGTTATGGAACAGCCTTCCAACCAGTGTTCGGGACTCGGACACAGTCTCAGTGTTCAAGTTTCGAGGTTGAAAACGTATTTATTTAGTCAAGCCTTTGATCAGTAGATTTTTCTTAGGTGAAGGCTCAGATCTGGAGGAGCATGGATATAGAGTGTTTGGTGAATTGGTATATTTGTATGCTGTCGTCCCCTCACATTTCACACGTTCACTCAGGTTTGTTGACGGTGGTGTGGTGGGTCGTCTCTTATCCCAGAGATCCCTCATGTCTGTGTTACCTTCTGGTTCTCCCTTTCAGTTATGCTGCCATAGCGAGTCTTGACGGAGTCCAAACTGCACAGTGACATTAACTTTCATACACCAATAGTGACACTTAATAATCCATATCCTTCTCTCTCTCTCTCTCTCTCTCTCTCTCTCTCTCTCTCTCTCTCTCGGTCGAGTTAAACATGCTAATGAGGTTCCAGTGACCACTGTTCCTGCCCCTCTCCTCTCCGTGGATCTTCACACTTCTGTGCAGCTTGGGACGGTATCTCATCAACACCTTGGGTGGTTCCATGAAATTCCGGAGTAGAACGGGTGCTCTTGAGGACGGATTGCACTGTAGTTGGTTTTGGCGGTCTGCTGCACTGACTCGGGAGTGCAGTTTGCTTCTGATCGTCATCACTGTACCCCGCAACTTTGTATATCTGCTTCAAATGGACATTTGGTGCAACCCAGATAAGGATGGGTTCCCTCTTGAGTCTGGTTCCTCTCAAGGTTTCTTCCTTATGCCATCTCGGGGAGTTTTTCCTTGCCACAGTTGCTCATCAGGGACAAACTTACTTACAAAGAACATATTTACGTTTAATCACCACATTATCTGTGTAAAGCTGCTTTGAGACAATGTTCATTGTTAAAAGCGCTATACAAATAAAAATGAATTGAATTGAATTGAATTGAATAAAGCACTCTTCCAAAAGAAAAAAAGAGAAGAAACAGAGCCAACGGAAAGTAGAGAATACAGGAAATGAAAAAAACGTTATTTTAAGATTTTTAAACGATGAAAGAGAAAAAACGAAACAAAACATTTAAATGCCTTCACTTCTCCAACACACTCTCCATTACTTTGCACTGTTGACCCCAGGTACCTGAACTCCTCCACCTTCTCCACCTCTTCTCCCTGCAACCACACCCCTCCACTGCCCTCCCTTTCATTCACAAACATGTACTATGTCTTACTTCTACTGACTTTCATTCCGCTGTCCATCATCACTGCAAACAGGAAAGGGCTCAGAGCCGATCAAAAGCGCTGACTATAAACAAAATTATTACCGACCAGGAGTTTAATATAATGTGTTCGACAGGAACATGGATTAAACCAAATGAATATGTAGCATTAAATAAAGTGAGTCCTCCTGGGTAAAGTTATACATACATACACCAGCCCCGTCTAAATGGCAAAGGTGGCGGAGGCACAGTTATTTATCATAATAAGATAATAATAAACGCAAATGTAAAACATTTTAAGTTCTTTACACCAACATAAATGATTTATTGTCCAAAAGCAGGTCTAGTCGGTCAATTTCATTCATTTTGATTTATAGACCCCCAGGGCCCTACTCAGAATTTCTCATAGAATTTGCAAATTTCCTCACAAATTTAGCTACTTCTTTAGACAAAGAATTAATTGTTGGTGACCTTAATATTCATTTTGATAATCAGGAAGACTCTTTAAGAGCAGCAGAGGTGTCCATTCTAGATTCAGTTGGAATTAATCAGAATGTTATAGAACCCACTCATAGTGGTGGACACACTCTTGATTTGTGAACATTTGGTTTAAAAAAAAATGTAGTTATAATTCCACAGTCTGAAGCTATTTCAGACCATTATCTCATCGCTTTTAAAATCTGCCTCAGTCATTGCATTAGTATCTCACATCTACATTTACGTCAGCTTCAGGAGCAAGTTTTATCAATAATCTTCCGGAAACGTCAACATTAATTAGATCTCCGTCTGACCCCGCAGAGCTTGACTGGGCCACTGAATACCTAGAATCAACGTTCCGTTACACTCTAGATTATTTAGCTCCCCTTAAAACCAAAATGATCAGGGAGAAAAAATTTGCACAGTGGTTTAGTGATTAAACGCGCACCTTAAAACAGACCACTCTGAAATTAGAACGTAAATGGCGTCAAACCAAAGGTTTTACAGCATTTCAAATAGCATGGAAGGACAACGTCCTAAAGAATCTCTTAGTGCTAGATCAGCATATTTCTCCACCCTCATAGAAAATAACAAGCATAATCCTAGATTTTTATTCAGCACTGTAGCAAATTAACAGGAAATAAAAGCACTGCACTAACATGAACACCATCAATAGGTAGTAATGTTTAAATTAACTTCTTAAATAATAAAGTTGAAAACATCAGTCCAGAAATCCAGACGATTCATATACATCATATACAAACTATTTTAAAAATAACCCTGTAGACAGCAGTGTAATTATAACAGACAATCAATTACAAAGTTTTACCCCTATTCTAGAGAATGACTTATTTCCTCATCAAAATCATCAGCCTGCATTCTCTATCCCTTGCCTACAAGTTTCTTCAAACAAATAATTCCAGAGGTAAACCTGTTTTAAAGTTGATAAACTATTCCATTTGCATTGGTTATGTACCTAAATCCTTCAAACTGGCAGTTATCAACCCCCTAATTAAGAAACCTGACCTTGACCCTTGTCAGTTCTCCAACTACAGGACAATATCAAACCTCCACTTTATCTCCAAGATTTTAGAAAAGGTTGTAGCACAGCAGTTATGCTCACATCTACTTCAGAATAAAATTTTTTAAATGTATCAGTCAGGATTTAGGCCTCACCATATCACAGACATGGCGCTAGTTAAGGTGGTAAATGACCTGCTATTGGCCTCTGATCAGGGTTTTGTCGCTTTACTTGTTTTGCTCGACCTTAGTGCAGCTTTCGACACCATTGATCACACTATACTGCTTGCTAGACTTGAGAACATTGTTGGAATAAAGGGAACAGCTCTCTCCTGACTTAGGTCTTTTTTGACTGATTGCTATCAGTTTATTACGGTGGCCGAGAAGTGCAAAACACAATGACAACCTTTCTTAGAATTAATAAAAGATGATACTGTCCGCTCGGTGGATAAACAGATTAAATAATTGTAACATTGATTCTATTACCGTTAATTATAAGATTGAATCTAAATATTTATAATTAATTCTAACCCTGATAATTACTCATATTTCCCTTTTTGTGAGCTAATTCGCTACACATTATAGTGTTCGAAAATTAGAACATTTGAAACCATAATTTACTCTGTAACATCAAGTCCAGCATAGGCCATATATTTAAAAAAAAGATTCTGATGTCTTATGACATCTCAATGAAAGGTTTTGTGAGGAACACAAAATGATACTTTGAGAAAGGCTTTTTGATGTGTGACTTAGTTCATGTGTATACGTGTAGCAAAGCAGCAAATAAACTTCCTGGCAAACACTGAGGTGACATTTCCATTTCCTGCTTCTCAGACCCAGATTATGTGATTATGTAAAAGTGGCACAATGTGAGAGTTTTCTTGAATGAGCTGAACCTGAACAAGTTACCATTTTTATTGACATTTTTTTCCAAAGAAGACTCACATTTAAAAGGCATGGACTCCACAAGATGTCTGTATACCACAAAACCTCTGTACACGACAAGACCTCTGTAGATGTGCTGGCCTTTACAATTTGTCAAAGTCACTCAGATCCTAACACTTGCTCATTTTTTCTAGCTATCAATGCATCAAATTCCAAATCTGACTGTCCATTTGCTGCCTAATATATTTAACCCTTTGAAGGTTGATTGTAATGAGGTAATCACTGTTTATCACTTCACCTATTGGTGTTTTTTAATGTAATCTCTAATCAGTGAGCATATATTGTAGCATGTGCAGAACAAATATATGGTAGTAGTAATTTAGAGTCAATAGTTTCACTATTCCAATATAATTTTAAGATATAGGAGAAAAAGATTCATCCCATTTCTGGGCAACAAAACCCACACGTGCACAATTCCAAATCAGAACTGAAATGTATGTCTTGGTTAAAAGAAGTATTTATAAAGTGATGCTGACTCATACCTTTTGGTTCTGGTTAAAGTAAACGACGCAGTATTTCCTGAAGCAACTTCCTGGCATGTAGATATGTGACATTTACTGCAGCAAAAACGAAGATATGTACTTGGGTGTCTCAGTCAATGTGCTTTTTAAGCTGAATCAGCTGAATCTCTCTATTATCTGTAAATATGTTTTTCACCTTTTGGAAGCGAAAATATTTTACCAGCAAAGTAAAGCCCATTTGTTTGCTCTGCCCAACTGGAAACATTTTAATTGTTAAAGGGAAAAATTGAACCACGTATTATGGCTTTAATCAAATTGTATTTTTAGTTAAAGAAATAACAGAGCAAACATTGTATTTCTCAGTTCTAACCAATTCCCAAAAGACAGTTCCAGGAATGGCATGGTTGCTTAGTTTGGTGTAAAAGAACTTGAGTATTTTGCTAAGAGCTGTGACCTCACCTGTGACAACAGAGACTAGAGACCAGACATTTGTGCCTGACCACATTAACCCTGTTGTGTCTGAATAATCACAAATCCCTACAGCCATGCTCCAAATTCTAGTGAAAGGTCTTCCTAGAAGTGAGGAAGGTATTAAAAGAACAAAGAGAATGAAATTGAATGTTCAACAAGGATATATGTGTGCTGGTCAGGTGTTCACAAATGGTTTTAGTCATGCAATGTAGTGCTGGACCTCCTATTCCAAACCCTTAAGTTGACTTCATTCATCAGACTACCAGCTACTGATTCATAAGTCCAGAGAACAATATTTCCACTGCTCCAGTGTCCAGTGGTGGCTCTATCAAGCTCCCAATATGCAATATGCAGTGTTTTTTGCAAATGTTGTCTCCAGTGAGCAGTTTGTGTAGTGTACTGAGTGGCATGATAGTCTATAAACAACACTCTACACAACAACATATATAGCCCTGCTGTGTGAGTTAAAGTGGTCTACCACACAGTGGCTAAAATGTTGCTGCTTATAGATTCCCATCCTTCACTGTATAATAACCTACTTTTAGCTGACTCTTTGTCATTTTGCCATCACGCTTCAGCTTGCATTCTTTCATGGTAGGGTGCAGTGTTTAAAGTCAAACACATAGTCACAATAATTAGGAGGGGTGTCAAATATGTATACAAATAAATGTCCACATCCATAGCCATGTAATATACTGCAATATATTGTGAAATATAAACAACTAGAATTTAAGCGTGTATTATATTAAGAAAGCGAGCGGTACTTGACTTGAAATGCCTGTTAATTTTAATTCATCAATGCTTTTGCATGCTTCACAGCAATGGGTTAAAATGAATCCTTTCATTCTCATATGTAATTTCTCGATAAATAATTTAAACATAGAATTGTTTAGCTCATTTAAAAATTACTATCACTGTTAATATGGTAATTATTTTATGGTGAAGTTAACACCTTGCAACAGTCAGAGATTAACATGTTACCAAAAAGCCCTTAGTCCAAATGTTTTGTGGTTTCATGACAAGCTTTGGGTTTTAGTCTAACTTAATTTAAAAGAGCGTAAGAAAAGAGGCTGCTTGGAGAATGATTGTATTTAGTTGCTATAATGTAAGTGATTCCTAGAACAAACCAATATTGTGAATGTTTCAGTTTAATGATATTTTTAAAAGATCCAACGTTATTCTTTAATTCATTGTTTGCAAATTAATCTGGTGATATAAGTAGAATAAAATATTCAGTATGTGCGTCAACTTTTATGTTGTTGATAACATCTTTTCACTGCATTCGAGACACATGACACCACTTCCTCAAACTGCAGATGTTGCTACTGCTGTCTGTATCTTGCTTTCTCATGGTCTTTGCTTTCTATGCAGCATCTCAATTGTTTCTTTGTTCTGCAAAATTAGAGGAAGTGAAATGATATATTTTTGGTGTGTAGTGAGAATGGTCTGAAAAGATGTACAGAAAATACACAGGTAAGGATGTGAACAATGAAACATGTACACGTACATGTACAAGTATAACCCTAGATCACAGCCAGCTGGTGTAACATTACTAAGTTGTCTAAATCATTCCAGTTGTGTCTTCATTACAATTTTATTAAAAATATGGGTAAAAAAAGTCAAGTCAAGTTGTTCAGAGCAACTCTCATCATCATCACTATTAGGTTAAATATGTACATTTTAAAATATATATAAAATGTATATAAAACAATAACCTGAATTTCACTGATGGGGATTTAAAAAAGATATTTAACATATTATAAGAATATATATTTTAATAATATATTTATCATGTGTTAAATAGTGAATATTATGTAATAAACTGACAAAAAAAAATTAAATGTAAAAAAGGGAGCTTCAGACTGCATTAACAAAATATATTTTATTTCAGTTAGTACAATTACAATGACAACACAGAAACATAATGCTATAGTATACAAATACTTTACACCTTAAGATAAGTTCAGATAAAATATATATATATATATTGATATAATGTGTGTATGTATAGAGAGAGAGAGAGAGAGAGAGAGAGAGAGAGAGAGAGAGAGAGAGAAATAGATATACTGTATATACATCCGTTTTTGTCAGAGAAAAGAGAGAATAAATATTTGATTTATTTTCGCACACGGTGCATATCCTCATAGACAGGGATATATTCCCTCGGTGTGTCATCTGCTCGGGTCACACACAAAGCCTTCACCTATAACAACAACAAGCATAACCTTTGAGCTGACTCAGAATTTTTTTTTTTTTTATGTTACAAACCACAATTATCATGTGCGGCGTGCTTGCAGGAAAATGCAGCGCTTTACCTGACACAATTACCACATTCAAAAACATTTAAACAAAGACAATGGAGCGGATACTGCACACACACACACACACACACACACACACACACACACACACACACACACACACACACACACACACACACATACAACTCAACATGCACGAATATAGTTTCTTAATGAAATCATATAGCTAGTTCATCTAGAAACCTTATGCCTGATCTGTTGTGCTTACCTTTGGAGCTAAAACCCACATCACCAGGAAAAACACAATAACCATAGTACATGCTGTCAGGGCAAAGATGAGTATCAGTGGCTCAGACAGAGTAAATGCCCCTTTTCCTGTTGATTTTTCAGGGGGTGATGTCTTATCCACATCTACAAAACCAACATTTCAATTAAAAACCATTCTTATTAATACTTAATTTAAAACTTAAGTATTAAAACTTAATAATGATCACTCATCGACTTAATATGTAAGTAATATTGAATCCATGAAACCATTATGAACTACAACAAGAAATATGGACTGAGGCTCCTCATTGTCTGAAATACAAAACACTGATCTTGGATATAGAGACTTATGTTTATATGTGAATATGTAATAAATTGAAATAATTCGCATTTGATGGTGCTGCACAAGACAGCTCCAGACAACATGGAGATATACAAAGAATTAGTTATTCAGCATAACAGTATTCAGTAGCATAGCAAAATGCTGTCAGCATCAAGACTACCATACTATCCTCAGTCTAAAGACAAAAGTATGCTTACCATTTACAAACAGTAGAACACTGCAGCCTTCTTCTTTCACAATTTGCTGTTGTCCTAAGTCATATTTACTATAAATGCCTATGTAGAGGCCAGACTCATTCAGCTGCAGGTTACTGATTGTGATAGATAGTTTATCGATGGTGCCACTGCTTGTCACTCTTCCACTGTACTCCATACCGAGATTCTTAGAGTCAGTATTCTTGTCAAAGACCATCACTACATGCTTGTTTGGGATTCTTGCAAGTAGTTCAAGGTTATCGAATTTAGTGTCTGTTGTGGTGCACTCCATCGTCAAACTGTCCCCCTTTTTCACCTTGACAAAACCATTCTCTCGCTCAGGGGCTGTGTAAACACACAAAAATGGATCAAAATTCCTTGACAAAAAAGATTTTTAAAACATTATTGCTAATAAGAATAATATTATGAAAGGTGACCATTTTTAACCATGTGCAAGATGATATAAAGTTTGTTAAAGTGCCTCGTCCATCGGAATGTATCAATAAATCATATTAACAATGAAAAAAAAGAATGAAAGAATGAAACCATGACATTTTAAAAGAAAAACGCTGCTCTCACCTGAACCTAGAAGACAGGAGGAAGCCAGAATGGCAGTAAAACACAAAGTTATAGTCAGAGCTGTCATTACGGCTACAGCGGTAACACTAAATGTCTTTCCGCACAGTGGGCTGTTTTATATAGTCATAACAGGAAATGAACAAATGTCTTCACTGAAGGCCCGTAAAACACAGTGCTCTGATTACACTGAGTACCACAAAAAACACACTGACTGATGGTTCAACACAATCCTTATGTTAAGGGCTTATGTGGGCTGTTTTATATAGTCATAACAGGAAATGAACAAATGTCTTCACTGAAGGCCCGTAAAACACAGTGCTCTGATTACACTGAGTACCACAAAAAACACACTGACTGATGGTTCAACACAATCCTTATGTTAAAAAATAAAAATCTCCAAATGTGACACCTCTGTGAGACAAACCATGATGTATATTACACAGAAAGCACACATAGACACACACAAACACACACACACACATTATATATATATAATAAAAAAATTATATATATATATATATATATATATATATATATATATACATACCTTTGACAGTAACTAATGGCGATTCAAGGTGTGAGCAAGACGGGTTTCTCAAAGTGGAAATAGGCTCATTATTTCACTTTAGTTAAGCATAAAAACAAAAACCTTTTAGTCAAATGTAAGCTGGGTTTTTCTGTTTCGACAACAATTTCCCACAATAAAGGAAATTTCTCTATAGAAAAATGCAGCTATTCCATCAGTGCCCTTGTTGAGAGAATTTTCAGCATGGGAAGTTTTTTACTGTCTCCAAAGAGGAACAAGCTGTCAGACCAAAGGTTTGAGAGACTTCTTCTCATGTGGTACAACCACTGGTTTGAGAGGTAAAACTCATTCATTCATTCATTTATTCATTCATTCATTCATTCATGTCCTTGGTAGTAAGCACCTTTTGTTGTTTTAAATAAACAAGCACACATTTGTTATTAAAATATTTGTTTGTTAAAAATAATGGTTAGTTTAGTAGCCACAATGACATTTCTGTTATATCTTAGAGCACTAGTTTTATGCATTATAGAATGCATTACGTTGTGTTGCTAGGAAAAATGCTGTTGTTTTTTGTTTGTTTGTTTGTTTGTTTGTTTGTTTTTCATTTTTATGGACATATACAACAGCAGATTTTGCACTTTGAATACACACAGCTTACTTTACATAACTCTTAATTTGTGGTTAGGTTGAAAATTGCTCATAGATTTCATTTTTAAACAGCTTTTAAATTCTTATGGGTTTTTTTCTCCAGTTTCTCCAAATTGGTTCTGAAAAATTTAGATTGCTTTCATTTATTTATTTCAAAAGGTTTTGTGTTCTGTTCTATACAAGATGTAAAATATACAAGATTTTCATATACAAGATGTAAAATTTTAATTTTTAAGAGCTCATCACAACAGCTTTTATGATGCAGAAGCCACTTTATTTTTTGATTGTGAATATATTATTCAGCTTATTTTGTTATTTATTTCAGAAATCCTTGTGATATATTTAGTTTGTGCTGGTCTGACTTAAATAAAATAGTGTTTAAAAATGACTTTGTGTTTAAGTGAGTTTTGTGTTTGTGTAGACCATAACATATAAAAGGGCATTAATGGGAACATTAAAGAACGTTCTTTTAAAAAAGTAACTAAAAAGTTACTTTTAACAGTAACGCATTACTTTTTGGGGTAAGTAATCAACAAAGTAATTGAGTTTGAATGAAGTAACTAGTACTATTTCTTAGTAACTAGCACAACACTGGCCAAATCAAAGGTCACCACAGGCCAATTTTGGTCTAGTTTGGAAATCTCTGGGTTTCAGAGCCAAGGCTTAGAATGCACTATAAAAACATAAAGTATAAAAGAGTGACATCTACTGGTCAACAAATTAAAGCGGTCGAAAAAAGATCCCCGCTGAGAGGAGAGTTGATTATAATAACTTAAAGACTATATAAACAGTGTCGGGGGTAACGCGTTACAAGTAACGTGCGTTACGTAATAATATTACTTTTCTGGAGTAACGAGTAAAGTAGCGCGTTACTTTATAAATTTACACATTAATATCTGAGTTACTTTTTTAAAAAGGTAATGCGAGTTATTTTTCAGTTAAATTATTTTGCATAAAAAAATAAATACTGAATAAAAATGAACGTAGTCACGTAGAATCGCGCACTCATACGGGAACAGAAGCTGGTCAGAAGCGGAGATGACAAACCAGAGCATTACATTACTGTGATGGAATTATTATTTTGAAATAGTCGAGGAAAAGGAGAAAGGATTAATGGTTAAGTGTAGATTATGTGTTGGTGAAAAGCTCTTGTCAACTGCAAATAATTCCACTTCAAATAAAAACAAACATCTGAATGCAAAGCACAGCACTACAGATTTGTGTGTGTGTTTGTGTGTGTTTGTGTGTGTGTAATGTTGAATATTTGCAACATTATGTAATGTTGCATATCTGGAAATGGAGACAGAAATATAGAAAACTTTTGCCGACTTTCCACCACTGCAGCTCTATTGACTGCTCAGAATAAAAGTTTTCCGTGGGAGACACATGTACGATGCCATCGCAGGGGAGATAAGAAGCAAATTCACAGCTCATTCGCTCTTTGTGGGAAGATAAACTGCCACAGTCACTGATAATAGCGCGAACTTTGTAAAAGCGTTCAGAATGTTTCAAGCTGATGATGAAGCAGAGAATGATGTAGACGAGGACGAAGTCATATTTACAGAATTGCACGATGTTTTACGATATATATATATATATATATATATATATATATATATATATATATATATATATATATATATATATATATATATATATATATAGTGAGGAAAATAAGTATTTGAACACACTGCTATTTTGCAAGTTCTCCCACTTAGAAATCATGGAGGGGTCTGAAATTGTCATCGTAGGTGCATGTCCACTGTGGGTCCCCTGGTGGTCTAGTTAAGACGCAGCGCTCCCACCGCTGCGACCCGGGTTCGATTCCCGGTCAGGGTACCATCCCCAACCTCTTTCAGTGCCGGTCCCAAGCCCGGATAAATTGGGGAGGGTTGCGTTAGGAAGGGCATCCAGCGTAAAAACATGTGCCAAATCAAACGTGCGGAGGATCCGCTGTGGCGACCCCTAACGGGAGAAGCCGAAAGAAAGTTTAGGTGCATGTCCACTGTGAGAGACATAATCTAAAAAAAAAATTCCAAAAATCACAATGTATGATTTTTTAACTATTTATTTGTATGATACAGCTGCAAATAAGTATTTGAACACCTGAGAAAGTCAATGTTAATATTTGGTACAGTAGCCTTTGTTTGCAATTACAGAGGTCAAACGTTTCCCGCAATACATGGTCCCGGTCATCCTCTTCTTTATACAGTGCAGTCGCCCTGTTCCATGTGCAGAAAAACACCCCTAAACCATGATGCTACCACCCCCATGCTTCACAGTAGGGATGGTGTTCTTGGGATGGTACTCATCATTCTTCTTCCTCCAAACACGTTTAGTGGAATTATGACCCAAAAGTTCTATTTTGGTCTCATCTGACCACATGACTTTCTCCCATGACTCCTCTGGATCATCCAAATGGTCATTGGCAAACTTAAGACGTGCCTGGACATGTGCTGGTTTAAGCAGGGGAACCTTCTGTGCCATGCATGATTTCAAACCATGACGTCTTAGTGTATTACCAACAGTAACCTCGGAAACGGTGGTCCCAGCTCTTTTCAGGTCATTGACCAGCTCCTCCCGTGTAGTTCTGGGCTGATTTCTCACCTTCTTTAGGATCATTGAGACCCCACGAGGTGAGATCTTGCATGGAGCCCCAGTCCGAGAGAGATTGACAGTCATGTTTAGCTTCTTCCATTTTCTAATGATTGCTCCAACAGTGGACCTTTTTTCACCAAGCTTTTCACCAAGCTCCCCGTAGCCCTTTCCAGCTTTGTGGAGGTGTACAATTTTGTCTCTAGTGTCTTTGGACAGCTCTTTGGTCTTGGCCATGTTAGTAGTTGGATTCTTACTGATTGTATGGGGTGGACAGGTGTCTTTATGCAGCTAACGACCTCAAACAGGTGCATCTAATTTAGGATAATAAATGTAGTGGAGGTGGACATTTTAAAGGCAGACTAACAGGTCTTTGAAGGTCAGAATTCTAGCTAATAGACAGGTGTTCAAATACTTATTTGCAGCTGTATCATACAAATAAATAGTTTAAAAATCATATATTGTGATTTCTGGATTTTTTTTTTTAGATTATGTCTCTCACAGTGGACATGCACTTACGATGACAATTTCAGACCCCTCCATGGTTTCTAAGTGGGAGAACTTGCAAAATAGCAGGGTGTACAAATACTTATTTTCCTCACTGTATATATATATATATATATATATATATATATATATATATATATATATATATATATATATATATATACACACAATCACATAAGTTTCCCAAGACGTTAGAATCGAGCTTTGAATAGAATGTAATATAATATTTCCTGTAATAACATTCAAACAATTCAAACAATATGCTTTGGTCAAACATCCAGATAAACAAACAAACAATCAAACAAATAAATAAATGTGCACTTTATTTTAATTCTACGATGCAGACACCTGTTGGTCTTTGAGATGTCATAGAGGAGTCTAAAAAAACTGTACATGTGTGATCTATGTGCTTATATTAGGGCGTGCTGGTAATACAAGTAATAGGTGGGCAATCAGTAATCAGTAATCAGTAATAGGTGGGCAATCAGTGGTGGTGGCCCTAATACCTGATTCAGTTCCCCCAATAATAATAATTCTTCTTCTTCTTCTTTGTTTTCTTCTTCTTCTTCTTTCGGCTGCTCCCATTAGGGGCTTATCACAGCGGATCATCCGTCTCTGTACCACCCTGTCCTCTCATCTGCCTCTTTTACACCAACTACCTGCATGTCTTCCCTCACCACATCCAATAATTAATAATTAATAATTACAAAATGTAAAAAAATCTAATTCACAATATAACTGAAGTGATAATAAAAACAACAAAAAAAAATTGATTCTGAAGGAAGAGTACAGTAAAAGTGTAGTGGAGGTGAAGAGAGTTTCTGATAGGGTGATGAACATGAAGCTGGAAGTTGAAGGGATGATGATAAATGTCATCAGTGCCTATGCTCCACAAGTTGGCTGTGAGATGGAGGAGAAGGGAAAATTCTGGAGTGAATTAGATGAAGTTGTAGAAGATGTACTTAGGAATGAATGCGTGGTGATTGGGGTGGACTTTAATGGGCATGTAGGTGAAGGGAACTGAGATGATGAGGAGGTGATTGGTAGGTATGGCTTTAAGGGGAGAAATGTAGAAGTTCAGATGGTGGTAGATTTGGCTAAAAGGATGGAAATGGCAGTGGTGAAGACTTATTTTAAGAAGAAGGAGGATCATAGGGTGACGTATAAGAGTGGAGGAAGGTGCACACAGGTGGATTATGTTCTATGTAGGAGATGCAACCTGAAGGAGATTGGAGACTGTAAGGTGTTGGCAGGGGACAGTGTAGACAGACAGCATCAGAAGGTGGTCTGTAGGATGGTTCTGGAGGCAAAGAAGAAAAGGAGTGTGAGGACTGAAAGAAGAGTAAGATGGTGGAAACTGAAAAAAGAAGACTGTAGTGAAAGATTTAGGGAAGAGGTCAGACAGGGGCTCGGTGGTGGTAAAGAGGTGCTGGATGATTGGGTAATTACTGCAGGAGTGATAAGGGAGACAGCTAGAAAGGTACTTGGTATTTATTTTTAAAGATTTTTATATTTTATTTTAATTCATTACTTAATCAAAGACAGTATCAGAACATTATAGAACCACTTTTCTTTTTTGCCACTTGAAAAAAAAAAATATATTTTTTTAATGTCCTCACTTTATAACTTTATAACCAACAGCAACCTGAAACTTTATTTGTATTGTTTATCAGTTATATATGTTTTTTATTTTATTTTGTCCTCTCTAGCTATTGTGCTGTCCATCCATTCATCTATCTACAGCATTATTCTCCTGTTTCTCTTGGCAAATATCCTTTCAAATTAATTCATGTCTAAAGTATTTGTTATGGATTTCTTATGGCCAAGATCACTAAATTCATCTTTCGTTTATGCAACATGATGCAATAATAGGGGTTTAGGATTCTTCACAGTGTGAAGAAGGAACTCTTACATGATGCTGAAAACCTCAATTCCTGGGTCTCCAGCCATGGTCATCTGCGGTACCCAGTAGGAATGGGCGATACCAATAATGATACCAAGTACTTTCAAGTATTATCCGATATCGATACCAAATACCGATACTTTTATGAAATATTTATAAAATATTGTAATAAATTCTTACTTTTGGAAACAAAATGTCCAGTTTAAATATTTATACTCATATACATAATTCTGCTCCACATGAAATACAGTAATATCTTCATATCTGAAACAATCGGTATGGTATAAAGAATACCTATAAATAAAAGTGACTTATCTTTTTGTATT
This sequence comes from Silurus meridionalis, assembly GCF_014805685.1. Classification (NCBI taxonomy): domain Eukaryota; kingdom Metazoa; phylum Chordata; class Actinopteri; order Siluriformes; family Siluridae; genus Silurus; species Silurus meridionalis. The sequence goes on along the minus strand of NC_060897.1, from coordinate 17,687,736 downwards.
CAAATAACCTAATCACCACTTTGCACCTGGATAATGTCTCTGAATGTCTCTTCAAAACGATTCTTCTAAAGAACTCTGCCTCAAGCCAGAAGATGAGGGTCATGTCGGTGTTCCTCCTTTGCTTATCTCAGCTGTACTCTGTCATGCTCTATAGGATATTTTACCTTTAGATGTTTGTCATATTTATGGTATTGCCAGAGTGTCATATTGGTTTTTGACACATGAAGCTTCATAATTGTTAACTAGACTGAAATTACTCCAGATTATACTTCTTATTTTTTCAGTCAGAGGTTTTTAAACCTGAGCTGAGTGTGCTTTGACTGAGTGAGCGAACATGATGAGCTTAAGATAAGCTTAAGATATAGATCCCATTGACATTCCTATTTAAATATTATAAAAAGTTTTATATACTATACAGAGAATCAATGCTTTTGATACAATGCCATTATCAAAAATATCGATAGCTACTATTGGCTGGGATGGAGAGTCGTTATTGTAACCGTTACCTGCCGAAACTGGGGCTGAAACAGCCAGAGATGGGTCTGTTTTGAGGCACTTGTTGAGGATTGAAGAAGGAGCAGTGCTTGTGGAGCTGAAATTTGCCATAGCATCTGATGTGCCGGCATCAGCATCACCACAGCCACATGCAGCACTTGACTTACTTATAGGCTTAAAAAGAAAACATACACACTTCGTTATTACAACAGTTTAACAAAGATAATGAAAATTTAATGTTGGTTAAATGAGCATTCATTAGCTGCGGCAAAACAATCACAAACTGTGAAAAGTAGACAGATTTATAAAGAAGACAGTATTGTGTTTAATCTTGTAAGAATGATGAACTGAAAGTTGTGTGCGAGTGGTGAAAAACTGCTCTGTGTTGCTGGGGCACAGCTTTGGATTTGGCTGAAGGCCGCCCACCTAATCAGAAGTTAGAAATCCTGCTGGTATTTTCTGGATTATTTTTCCCATTGGCTTGGGATTGGGTGGGCAAGCTGCAAAGATTGGTAGGCTAAACCCACCCGTGCCACCAGCCCGGGCATGATCATTTAAATGGCACATGAGCAACAACAGGTCATAATTCAGAACCCTCAAGCACAATCACCTGCTACAGTATATTCCATCCGTGTGTCATCTGCTCGAGTCACACACAGATCCTTCACCTATAACAAAAACAAGCATAAACTTTGAGCTGATTTAGCAGTTTTTTTATGTTACAAACCACAAGAATCATGAAAGGTTCACTTGGTGGAAAATGCAGTGCTTTACCAAACACAGAATTACCACATTGAAAACAATTAAGCAAAGACAATGAAGCAGATGCTGCACACACACACAGAACACAAAATGCAATAACGAAACAAGACTAGTTCATCTAGAATCTAGGAGCTTGATCTGTTGTGCTTACCTTTGGTGCTAAAACCCACATCACCAGGATAAACACAATAACCATAGTACATGCTGTCAGGGCAAAGATGAGTATCAGTGGCACCGACATGGCAAATGCCCCTTTTCCTGTTGCGGGTGGGGTCTTATCCACATCTACAAAACCCACAAATCAATTAGAATCCTTTATTATTAATTACATTACTAAAACTTAATAATGATCAATCATTCACTTAATATCTACGATATAAACAAAAGAAAAATATGGACTGAGGCTCCTCATTGTCTGAAATACAAAACACTGATCTTGGATATAGAGACTTATGTTTATATGTGAATATGTAATAAATTGAAATAATTCGCATTTGATGGTGCTGCACAAGACAGCTCCAGACAACATGGAGATATACAAAGAATTAGTTATTCAGCATAACAGTATTCAGTAGCATAGCAAAATGCTGTCAGCATCAAGACTACCATACTATCCTCAGTCTAAAGACAAAAGTATGCTTACCATTTACAAACAGTAGAACACTGCAGCCTTCTTCTTTCACAATTTGCTGTTGTCCTAAGTCATATTTACTATAAATGCCTATGTAGAGGCCAGACTCATTCAGCTGCAGGTTACTGATTGTGATAGATAGTTTATCGATGGTGCCACTGCTTGTCACTCTTCCACTGTACTCCATACCGAGATTCTTAGAGTCAGTATTCTTGTCAAAGACCATCACTACATGCTTGTTTGGGATTCTTGCAAGTAGTTCAAGGTTATCGAATTTAGTGTCTGTTGTGGTGCACTCCATCGTCAAACTGTCCCCCTTTTTCACCTTGACAAAACCATTCTCTCGCTCAGGGGCTGTGTAAACACACAAAAATGGATCAAAGTTCCTTGACAAAACAAACAAAAAAAACATTATTGCTAATAAGAATTGTTGGAATTTAGAGCTCATCTCCAACTGGACACATTCACAGGGTGGCTCATGCTTCTGTTCTTGAGGCTCAAATATCAAAATCTTAATTTAATTAATAGATATCATTTAAAATTATTCTCACAAATATGTAGAATTAATAAATAATGTGTGGATTTGTTTCATTAATTTAGCTTAGTTACTCTTCATACCTTTGGCCTTATTATTGTACCAATAAAGAGGCTTTGCATTATTTAATACATTTAAATAGTTTTTACATAAATAACTTCCTGTCTGAAAACACTTCCTGTTTTTCTGCTTTATGTCTATGCAGATGTTTTCATGTTCTTTGTTTTATATGATTTTTTATCATATTTCTCCAGTATTCCCAATTGCCCAATATTTGAACTTATCACTGCTTCTTTCTGCACTTTGGTTGTTATTTCATGGTGTTTTACTATTTACTCTTCTCTTTTTGTAATTGTAATCACTATTTTTTAGCTACTTGAGGTAATACTTGTTCGAAAATATTTCAGTTCTTAAAACTTGCGCAGATGATGCAGTGCTCAGTGTTCAGATAAAGCTCCTATATTTCTTGATCAAAATAAATTATTTATTTATATATATATATATATATATATATATATATATATATATATATATATATATATATAGTGTGCTAATTGCGCTAATTTCTTTTTATTAGTCTGAATAAGTCTTTCTCTGTTTCAGCTTAACTTTTTCACTTCACCTTTCTTGTCATGCTCAGCTCAATCACAACTGCATCATTGACTAGTTTCCTTTTGTCCACTTCCTCTTTTTTTTTGGCTCTCGCTTGAAAATGACCCACCTAAATTGAAATGTTAACAATTCCTGACAACAATGTGCTAAATGCACAATTTATGTACCTTTGTAAAGAACACACTTTGGGCTTTACTATTCATCATCCAGAGTGGAAACTGCTCATAGAGATAATAAGTTATAGATGCTGAAGTGCCTTAAATGTGAACAGTTCCTTAGTTGAATATGTTTTTCATTTCATATATAAATACATAAAATCAGTCCTTGAGCAATTCAGAAAAGTACTGATTTTCAAAACTATTATTTCTACACTCTGAATGAACTCTGTTGAATTCTTTATTCTTAAAGCCTAAATTGAAATTGTAACTATTGCCATGTTAGTGTAAGTACTGTTAACCCGAGTATTGTTAGAATACTGCTACTTACTAGTGCTGCTAAAATAGTGCTGGCATAAAGTACATTTTTTAGCAGAATAAAATATTATGGAATGTTCGCATTTTTAACCATGTGCAAGAAAATATAAAAGATTTTTTAATGGCTCATATATAAAAATGCCAATAAATCATATTACCAATGAAAGACATTTTAAGAACAAAAATGCTGCTCTCACCTGAACCTAGAACACTGACTGAAGCCAGAACGCCAGTAAAACACAGAGTTATAGTTCTAGTCAGAGCTGTCATGCTGGCCACATCTGCAATACTGACTTAAAGCAGCCGCACTTTACTTTGTGTTGCGCGTCCAATCGTACACTTACGGTATGGGTGGTGGGAGCGGTCAAAATAGACGTAGACGCTTTAGAAAAAAATGTAAAAAGATTGAGCATACCTATAAAGAAAAATGTTTTATGAGTGTTTGAATATGGAACATGATTGAAAATGCACTAAGGTTTGTAAATCTTTTATGTTCTTTTTTTCTTGTTTTTTTAATAACGGAAACGCCTTTCTGAAGCCTCTTTACATCTATTTTGACCACCCAAACCGTAAGTGCACGATTAGACGCGCAACAAAAAGAAAGGTTCAGCTGCCTTGACGGTGTATTTTCAAGATGCGGTTGACTTAACTTGATGTCACTGTGTTATACTGAATTGGGAAATGGGACATAAGGAAATGGGGGATATACACTTTGTGTACTCTGAGTTAAAATAAAGTATATCATCTGGACTTCATTTTGTATCATGGGCATGTGCATCCCCAATGTGATTATAAAAAGGGTGGCACCAAGGATGCAATAAATTAATGAAATATAGCTGAATACTTACAATATTTGTCTAAATGCACTTTGACTACAGTATTTGCATCTTGCCCAAAGTTCATAAATCGTTGGCAGTCATTCATTTAGTCAAACACCTTTCTATAGAAAAGAGAAAAATGGTGAATAAGGAAATAGGGAAAAGGGAAAAATAAATGGGAGATTGTAATTATTAAATATTCTGTAAGATTGTGTGTAAATCTGAGCAGGATGTTTTACTATAATGGGGAAATATAAAAGATAAAATCCAGAAACAATAAAAACACATTTTATTACATATTAATCAATGTGGCCTTTTTAAACAAAAAGAGAAATGTATATGATTTATTTGATTATGATGTAATGATGTAATAATTCGTTGGATGTTTCGGATTTGTCTCCTGGATGGTTTATTGTTTAATAAATAAAAATTATGTAATTAAATTTGTTAAATAAACAAACAAATAAAATATATGAATATATATATATATATATATATATATATATATATATATATATATATATATATATATATATATATATATATATATATAATAAAGTATTCTGATTCTGATTCTTAAGGCAGATGCAGAAGCGGTAACTCTGAAGTACAACCACCTGATGGATCTTGATGGGAGGTTTGTGTCAGTGTACTTGTTTCCCAGTATATTGGAACACATTGTTCATAAATACATCTAATGTCAGACATTAGTGTGCATAGAGGATCATTCCTCAGTGGTGTAAATGTGTAAAACATCCGTCAATTATTTTTCCTTTACTTATTTTCCTACTTTATTATCAGGCTGCTTGGTTCCTGGACTCTTGAGGATGATTCACTTAAAAGATGAGTGATTATACCCAGTTTCTTTCACAGTGGTTACTGTCTGTCTAGGGGAATTGTTAGTGCCATTCTTGTGTTAGATTTAGAATAATACAATCTATAGAAAATAAAATAACCTACATAAGCAGATGTACTTTTTGAGAAAAGTAACTGGAGAATTGTATTTTTTATATCAAGTTTTGTTTGATTTAGAGTATTTGTGGAGAATAATAGACCAACCTGCTGACTAAGGTTTTTCCTCAAAATTAGCCTATAAAAAACATCTGCAGTTGAAAATGCTAATTATGAAGATAGATTTTACCGTCACTGAATTGGATCATAAAGTTTATCAAAAAGTTATTTGTGAATTATTTACTAAAAATATAGGACTCAAATGCAGTTCGTAGAAAACAATCAAAACTGTAACATAGAGGTAAAAATGATTTAACATGCCATTATATATTAATGTTTGTAATCTTTGTCTTTATTTAAATAGTATATTTTATAAAATATTAAACGTAACTAAAAGAATATCATGTTATTTAGACAACACTTTGTTTTTCTAATGTTTAGGAACTTAATTTTTAAAAATTTTATTTACAGTTTAATGCTTATGAATAAAGAAATAATTACATGTTTATAAACTCTTCTTCACAGATTATAGTCATAGACTATAAGACTGTGAAATTATACTGAATGTTCTCAATAACTGCTGGGAATGGATTGGTATGGATATAAGAGGGCCTATATCTGTAACGACGTACAGCCATACACATATTATAACTAAGTCAGTGACTTCTATTCCAAATGTGTCGAGGCTTTTCTTTGGAGTCACAACATGATCCAAATGCATCGGGATTTCTCACAGAAGTCATCCATTAACATGGATACCCGCTCGCAGTGCTCTCAGGATTATCCAAACAGCTCTTTGTAGATGTGAGAGATGTTTGACATTCTTTTTTTTTCATATGCTTTACAATTTTCAAGAATCCTTCTGCAAATATACTGTACTGTCTGTTATATAAAGATCTAATAAAAATTATTGTTGTAAAGCATTTCATGTATTTTATTTCAGCTTAATAATGAACTAGAAAAACTACTAAAAATAAACATTTCTTTTTAAATACATGGCAACATTTTTTGACAGACAATGTTGTTCCATTTGACTGAATTGAGACTGAAATTGGAAGAAAAAAAAAATTTTCTTTATCTGACAGTTGGTTACATGTATCTCAGGGAAGAACAGGTTTGATGCAAGAGAATTAGCCAAACGAAATAAATTCTATATTAAAGAACTTAATAAGTAAAAAAAAAAATAGAAAAACTGTGACTTTTTACAATATTAAAACAGCAATTAAACATAAAAAACATTGATTATTTAGCCAGCTATCATATTTTTAAATACATATAAATATAAATACATTTCAATTTGAACAAGAAAATAAAGATAATATAGACATTATAGAGATATTTTAGAAGCAAATTAATTTGGATTCCCTCAAATATTGGTTATAATGAATGCTATAATTTCGGAATGTGACTTTACTTTTCTCTCTTCTTTCAATGATCTGTACAGTACAGTGAGGCGGATATTATTGCACATGTTGATGCTAGTGGGTGTTATGGTAAGTGGCAGCTTAATATCATTAATGTTGAATATACCGACACTATGGGTGGACATTATATTCGAAAAGATGTTTCAGGACATTTGGCCCAGCAGTATTATAAACTAACAAATGAAGTTAGGATAACCTGTATACCAGGAGGTATTACAATATGTCATAAGACTGTGAAATTATACTGAATGTACTCAATAACTGCCCTAACAAAGGTTACAGTTAACCTCAACTGTATGCATTTACATTTTCTGTCATTTGTCAAGACCCGAATCCTTGTTCTTTTTCTTTCATAGTTTATTATACTGTGTTTGGTTTTTAGCAATATGGAGTACCATTATATTTTGGTTTATTCCTGACTGAAATTAAACTGTTTCTGAATGTGATGTGATTTGTATGTGTGTGTGAATTCTGATTTGTGCTATTCTTTTGTCACATTTTTTCTTTGCTGGAGCAGATCTAATCTGCTTGGTGAGAGATGAAAAGAAAAAGCAGTAGTCCATTTTATCATGCCATCAGATTATTTCTTGGTACATATGCATACGGAAGTTTGCAGCTGCTCAAAATGACCTAAACCTTTTTGTTTATACTGATTAATAGAAATCATGAATTTATCATCATGATAAATATTCTTCTTAATAATGCTGAACAAATGTTCATTATATGTAAATGTTCAATATTTATTACCAGAACTCTTTAAACAAAACAAAAAAATAATGTTGCTACATTGTAATGAATACAGTAAGTTACCTTTACCTTGTATTTTACACTGCCTTTCATAATGCTCTTGATTCATGCGCATTTTCAGATCTTTTATGAGTGGAACATTGTGGAATTGTCACGGATTCTATTTCTGATTTCTGTTTGAAATTTTTATTAAAGTCAACAATTTTAATTACCAAAAAAACAAAAGTAACTACTGGTGTACTGACAACATAAAACAAGTCGGCTATAGAAAACAACAGTAGTTATTTGCAAATATTGTAAGAACTGGACATCAGAGATAGGAACTAATGAAATACTTAATTACTGTACTTAAGTACTTAATTACATATCAGCTTTTCAGTCATGAACAGTGAATGTAAGGCTAGGGTTTGCATGACTGCTATTTGAATGAACTTACTAATCTTTATTGGCCATGGTAGCTCATTATGTTATAAGCCTATCAACTAAACCCAATCACGCACTTCATCTGCCAAAGAGGGACCTTAAGGAAGAAGAATGACTAAAAGAAGCTGCATATTATGCTTGGAAAAGCATCACAAATAAGAAATGTTAAAGTTTGCTGATGGTAGTGGTTCATCTGCTTGATAAAGTTAATGCAAGCAGTGATATGTAACCAAATATTAAACATTATTTACTTTAAAACTATCTGTTCCAGTTTTATTTGCTCATTTAAAAAAACCTGTGGATCGTCCCAGAGGGTGTCATGTTTTACACTGTTGAGCACATCTAGATATAAGTAGCAGAAAACTGATTGTTCAATTCAGATCTGTTTTTTCTTAGTTATTGTTTATTCTCAAATGACAAAAACAAAGTATTTTTTACTTTATTAATAAACTTTCGTAATTTTTTTCAGTCATTTTTTTCCAGCACTAGTATTTAATATGAATATTTTTTTGAGTAATATCTTACTTATAATATAAAAATAAAAAAAAACAGTCTGAAGTGACAATATTGAATTAAATGATTACTTTCGTTTGGAGCAATGAATTTCATTAACTGCCTCATACATCAGCTTACTTTTGATTCTTAAGAAAAGGCAGGAACTTGTATAAATTTACTCAAGTAAAAATGGATTGAAGCAGTTTTACTGCAGTGATATTACGTACTTTATGTTTCATTCATCCACCACTAATGCATTGAAATGTACATCTCTGAGTTCATCTCCATATCTAATGTATGAAATGTTAAACTATTCTGCAATTACTCAGTTGAAACAGTTCATCAATAGTGGCTGCATTGCATTAAAATATCTACAGTCAGTTATAAATAAACACAGTGCATTATCTAGTACAAATTCAGTGTTTATTGAAAATCTTTTTCTTGAACACGATTCGAACATTACAGAATGATAGTAATGTTGCAGCATCACTGTAGCTTGTCTGGTAACTCTTCAAAATCTGTCAGAGAGAGAGAGAAGACACATTAGGACATTGTTGGACACACTATTGGACATTAATAAACCTGACCGAAAAAAACTAGTTTTTATTGATATTAGAATATGAGCTACTGCAGAACTAACCTGTGTAATTAAGTATTTGTGTTTAGTCTGAATTTAGTTGATGTCATGTGTAGTATTAAAAAAGTATATACCCCGCTTTGAAGATCTTTTGCCCATCAGTCCTACAAACGTCTCCCCATTAGTTCCTGTGACTAAAAAAAAATAAAAATTAAATGAACCTGGAGATGTGAGCATGTGTAAGAATACACTTCACAGAGAGACAGTTTAAAGGTAATATGTAGAGTAGCTTACTTTTCCGACCGAGTTGCCGGGGTGGAGCAATTTCTGGAAAGGAAACTAGATTCAGTACATGCTTCTAAGCCGTAATGAAGCAGTTCATTAAAGCATTTTACATTTGTCTCAACAAGTAAATATATTGAAACATCTTTGGTGCATATTTTCAACCTGTTTAATATAGTCAGATTCATGCTCATAAACGTACAGGTTAAATATTTCTTACCTAAACTTCGGCCCATTAACCCATGAAACTGGTGTGATTTGGAGTGCTTCAGCAGATCATTAAAGCGTAGAGAGAAACCACTTTCTGCTGGATCGCCCTGAAAAAAGCCAATACTACTATTGTATCTGCACAACTGATAGGAAGCATGCATGAGATACAGGCTATTGTAGATTCAGGGAATGCGCTTACCTGCCAATTCTCCAGGGACCAGACATCAGTGTCCTCATTGAAACTTGACGCACCAGTGTGTAACTGTGCGTATATAGCAAAGGCCAGAATGGAAAATTTAAAAAGCTCCATTGTGAAATTTAAAGGTGACTGAAATAAAATTAAACAGATGAATGCAGTTGCTAATCTATCTGAGAAACTGGATGGTCTTGCAGAGCAGTAAAAATGCAGTTGATCTCAAGTGCTGTGCTTGTCATATTTATATAGCAGTACCTGCAATGCCCCTCCCATCCCTGCTGCTAGAGCATCCACAAATTACATCAACAATCTGTCATGTGGACTCAGAGACAAGCAATGAAATGATCTTCTGGTTCTTTTGTTGCATTTAGTAGTAGACTATTTACATACACCTTTATGCCACAACTTTTCTGTATTGTTGCTCAATTCGTAATATTCAGGCCTCTATTTTTCAACAGCAAACTTTGGTTCATTTATAAACACTGCATGTGAATAATCATTCCTGTTATCTGATAAATCTAACTAATACTCTGCCAGTCCAAGTGGCATCATGTAGTGTGAACAGATGAAATATTGACATTTGAATGCCTCCTGCTAGGCACAATTCCATGCCTACAGAGTTTCCACTTATGAGGAAAAAAAGGTCAGCCGCAAGGTCATTTTCAATCTAGACCACCATCTATTGCATTGCACGTCACAAACTTAAAAGGGCTATCCAGATTTGTGTCTTAGCACTTTTTTGCTTTATCCACTTACTGTTCACTTGATTGGGAATACATGTATTCTTAAATTGAGCAACCCACTGAACCTTGCAGTGGATGGGCTATAACATTACACTCCACTCCTGGCAGCTTAGAGCAGGAATATATCATGGCAAAGGAGAAATATTTTTTTTATCTTCACCTGTGCAGTTTGAGTGAGCCTGTACTCATGACAACCCAAAATCTTGTTCTTGTCTGAGAGTAGGTTTTCTGCAGCCCATTCACCTTAAGGATTAATGTTTTATCAATAGTGAGAAGCATTTTTGTCACTACACCTGGAAGAGTGATTAATTGAGTAACTACATCCTTACATAGAGCTGGAACCAATCTGACCAGCTTCCTCTCACCTTTCTTATTAGCAAGCCATTTCCACCCACAGCACTGCTGCTCACTCAGTCAATTTGTCTATTATTTGAGACACTGAAATACTCAAATCAGTATTAGGGTCAGGTTTTAAAACCAAAAAATGTAAGAATTTCACACTCAGTGGTTTACAAACAAGCTATTGCCAGCTACATGCAGATATTCTGTAGTGTGGGTTGTGCTTCACCCATGGGGTTGTGTAATCCCATTGCTGTCTAATTATCAGGCTCCTTGGCTGTAACAGCTACAACCCATGAATGTGGATCGGGCTCTATTTTACATTAAAGTGCCAAGTTAATAACCATTTAAAAAACAATTTGATGCTGGCTCTGCATTCTTTGTTTAGTGCATTCAATGTTTTGTTGACTGTTTACACATGGAGTTTAACTACATTTGTTGTTAAAAAGGATAAACCAACACAAACAAAGCTGTCTATTAAAATAAAAGGAAGTAATCTCTCTTACCAAGGCGTTTTGCCTTAAAGTGTTTAATTTAGGACAGATTTAGAAAATGTTCATGTAGTTCCAAACTTTTTTCAATTTATGAATTATGGAGGCCAGTGTTCTGCAGATAATATTTTTCAGATTTGGTCTTCACACAATCCCAACCCAGTCCCAAACACGGATAAATGGGGAGGGTTGCATTAGGAAGGGGATCCAGCGTAAAAACATGTGCCAAATCGAACATGCAGATCACGAATAAGAATTTCATACCGGATCAGTTGAGGCCCGTGTTACCAACGACCGCCACAGGTTTTGTTAGCCAACAGGGTACTGGTGAAAATTGGGCTACTGTTAGCTGAAGTAGGAGAAGGAAAGGAGGAAGACGTCTACAGAGATGACAGGAAAAAGAAAAGTGTAGGAGAGTGGAGGTTAGGGTTGGTACTTTAAATGTTGGACTATGACTGGTAAAGGGAGAGAGGTAGCTGATATGATGGAGAGGAGAAAGGTAGACATGTTGTATGTTCAGGAGACCAAGTGGAAAGGGAGTAAGGCCAGGAACATAGAAGGGGGGGTTAAACTGTTCTACCATGGTGTGGATGGAAAGAGAAATAGTGTAGGGGTGATTCTGAAGGAAGAGTACAGTAAGAGTGTAGGGGAAGAGAGTTTCTGATACAGTTATAAACGTGAAGCTGGACGTTTATGGGTTGATGATAAATGTCATCAGTGCTTATGCTCCACAAGTTGGCTGTGAGATGGAGGAGAAGGAAAAATTCTGGAGTGAGTTAGATTAAGTGGTAAAAGGTGTAATGACGATTGGTGATTGGGGTAGATTTCAATGGGCATGTAGGTGAAGGAACCGAGGTGATGAGGAGGTGAATTAAGGAGAGGAATGAAGAAGGGCAGATGGTGGTAGATTTTGCTAAAAGGATAGGAATGGCAGTGGTGAATACTTATTTTAAGAAGAAAGAGAATCATAAGGTGATGTATAAGAGTGGCGGAAGGTACACACAGGTGGATTATGTTCTATGTAGGAGATGCAACCTGAAGGAGATTGGAGACTGTAAGGTGTTGGCGGGGGACAGTGTAGCTAGGCAGCATCGAACTGTGGTTTGTAGGATGGTTTTGGAGGTGAAGAAGAAGAGGAAAGTGAGGACTGAAAGAAGAATTAGATGGTGGAAACTAAAGGAGGAAGACTGTAGTGTGAGATTCAGGGAAGAGGTCAGACAGGGGCTCGGTGGTAAAGAGGTGCTGGATGATTGGGCAACTACTGTTGAAGTGATAAGGGCAACAGCTAGAAAGGTACTTGGGGTGACATCTGGAAATAGAAAAGAAGACAAAGAGACATGGTGGTGGAATGAGGTAGTGCAGGAGAGCATAAGGAGAAAGAGGTTGGCAAAACAGAATTGGGATCGACAGAGTGATGAGAAAAATAGACAGGAGTACAAGGAGATGCGGCAGCAGGTAAAGAGGGATGTGGCAAAAGCCCCTTGGCATACAAGGAGCTTTATCAGAAATTGGACACTAAGGAAGGAGAAAAGGATTTATACAGATTTGCCAGGCAGAGGGACCGAGCTGGGAAGGATTTGCTGCAAGTTAGAGCAATAAAGGATGAAGATGGAAATATGTTGACTAGTGAGGAGAGTGTGCTGAGAAGATGGAGGGAGTATTTTGAGCAGCTGATGAACGAGGAAAATGAGAGAGAGGGACAAGGTTGGATGGTGTAGAGATGGTGAAGCAGGAAGTGGATAGGATTAGTAAGGAGGAAGTGAGAGCAGCTATTAAGAGGGTAAAGAGTGGAAAGTCGGTTGGACCAGATGACATACTGGTAGAAGCATGGAGATGTTTAGGACCGATGGCAGTGGAGTTTTTAACCAAATTGTTTAACAAGATTCTGGGAAGTGAAAGGATGCCTGAGGAATGGAGAAGGAGTGTGCTGGTACCGGTTTTTAGGAATAAGGGAGATGTGCAGACCTGCAGTAACTACAGGGGAATTAAGTTGATCAGTCACACCATAAAGTTATGGGAAAAAGTAGTGGTAGTGGCTGAGAGAAGAGGTGACCATCTGGTGCCGTGAGAGGAGTTGTGGTATTGTATGAGGAAGTCAGGTGTGTCAGAGAAATATGTGGTGCAGGACATGTATGAGGACAGTGTGACAGCAGTTAAGTGTGCAGTAGGAAGGTGAAGGTTGGACTGCATCAAGGCTGAGCCCTTTCCTGTTTTCAGTAGAGATGGACAGGTTGACAGAGGAGGTCAGACAAGAATCTCCATGGACTATGATGTTTGCGGATGATATTGTAATTTGTGGTGAGAGGAGGGAGCAGTTTGAGAAGAGCCTGGAGAGGTGTAGGTATGCGCTGGAGAGAAGGGGAATGAAAGTCAGTAGGAGTAAGACAGATTACATGTGTGTGAATGAGAGGGAGGGCAGTGGAGTGGTGCAGTTGCAGGGAGAAGAGGTGGAGAAGGTGGAGGAGTTCAGGTACCTAGGGTCAACAGTGCAAAGTAATGGAGAGTGTGTTAGAGAAGTGAAGAAAAGTGTGCAGGCAGGGTGGAGTGGAGTGATAGCAGAAATAGAGTGATTTTGTGGTTTATCCGCTGTGGTGACCCCAATGCAAGAAGCCGAAAGAAGTAAAAGAAGAAGAAGAAGAAGAAGAAGGTCTTCACACAATCCTAAATATAGATTTAAACTGTAATTGCGACCTTTGTTAAGAAAAGAGACCTTTTCATAATTGCCTCAAGAAACAAAAAAATTCTTGGGTCAAAGTATCAACAAGGAATGTCCTGTGATCAGAGAACTTTTGGGTTCAGATAGAGCTGAAGTTTGTCATGAGGACACCCTGACCCTACACTATATGAAGAAAAGCTTATTTTGGGAAAATGTTGATGTAGGTGAAGTGAGAAGACCTGGGATGCAGTCCGTGTTTCACTTCATCCCAAAGGTGTTCAAAAATGTTGGGGTCAGAGCTTTATAGCAGGAAGATCTTCCACTCCAAACTATGTATATGGATAAGCTGGCTTTGTGCACAGGGGCATTGTCATGCTGGATAAGGTTTAGGTTTGCTAGTTCAAAAGAAGAGAAAATTTCATGCTGCTGGACCCAAAGACGTCCTATAATAATAACCTTAAACGGTGTGCTTACAGTTTGGGGAAGAAACACATACGGTAGAAAAGTTCATGTGTCCCAGTACTGTTTTCCATATAGTGTATGTTACCAGTGTTTAGTCAGCAATTTTTTTGGTTGTAAAATATCCTGCCACCAGCCCCTACACTATGTTCTAATACCACAAGTAAAACTTTCAACAAAATGCAAGTGAAATCCAATATGCCAATATTGCAATACAATATTTGTTGTTCTTCCTAGAACTTTATCATTGCATCTGCATTCACAACTTGGGTAGCATATATCTATGGGTATACTGTATACCGTTATTTACACTTGCATTAACTGGTTTGAACCGTTTGTTGATTTCAGATGGGACTCGGGTCAAATATTACACCATGAATCATATTTCCTATGTGCTTTACTAGTATGTATGCATTGCATTTTAGGTAAATTCCTTTAAAAAAAATGTATTAGCCAAATATTTCATTTTTATAAAATAACAGTTGTTCAGAATTGTTTATTTACATGTGGTTTTCTTGCAGAACGTCTTATTTGTCCAGCTAACATGGAGGAAGATTGACCAGTTTATCATAATATATTCTATTTCGTTCGACTACTGGTGAGATTCTGCACAGATGGAACATTTTTCACCACCTGTCAAATGGTACTGCCAGGTACACCTACACCCACTTATCAAATGAGCTTCTGATCAGGTTGATGGTGTGAATGTGAACTGACTTACAGCCATAAATCACCCTGGGATGTAGGTTCAGTTGCCCAAAAAGAGCATTTAGCAGTCAAATCATGTACACAAAGTACACAGACTGACAATATTTAAATACAGTATTAGATATCGTTTTATTTATACATACATTATAATATAACATTCAATCAGTTTTACAATATTTTAAATGACAGTGCAATGTTAAAATATAAAAAAAACAAGTCCTGTTTTTGCTATTCCAGCTTTTCCATAAAGAGCAGTCCAGCCTTATAGGTAAAGTACTTGCTTAGTTTAAGTGAACTTGACTTGACTTAAATGGAAATTCTAACATACTAAAGAATAATGGTGAAGTTGATGGTCAAACTAAAAAAAAAAAAAAACAAAAAAAACAATGAAGTCTACTGCAACCAATGTGGGACATTTCACAAAGGTAGCATGAATTTAGCTCATATAGACATAGTGTTATTGCAAACACTCTATGTGTTTAAAAATTTTTTTTAATGATATTAATGTCATACTTTCATGTGTCATTGATGCTAATTATAAAGGATAAGGATATAGCTCTTTTATGTGAAAGCTAAACTGTCTATTCTTCTTAACTACATGAACAAGGGCTTAGTTCTGTTTCTCTCAAAGCAAAGAAAAAAAAATAGATATACATCAATGTTTAATCTAGGAGTGTCCAAACGTTTTTTTTTTCCTGAGGGCCACATACAGAAAAATATATGAAGGACTGGGCCACTCACTAGACATATGGTATACTACCTCACTTTTATTGCACTAATATTAGTAAAATCAATCGAATGCAGGTAAATATCGTTTGATAGTTGAACATTTAAAGAATGTTTAAAGAAAGAATGTTTAAAGAAAGAACGTTTAAAGAAAAAAGCCTCCATCACAGCTCTACATTAGTAGATTTGAATTTTTTTTTTTTACAAAAAGGTTGCCAGGTAATTCTCTCAGTGACAGCCTCAGATTGGCATGACTCTTTGGTTCTCCCATTTCTGGTGACCCTGAGCGAATTTTTTCTTTAAATGGTTGCTTTGTGGAGGTGCTGCCTTGTTCAAGACAGTAACAAGACCGTGTTGAAACTCAGAAGTACAAATATTATTTGAGGGCCATAGATCATTCTATTTTTAGACTTCGATACGGGCTTATTAAAAATGGATGGTGGGCCGCAGTTGGACACCCATGGGTTAATCTATACAAAATCCTCCAGTATGGTATTTTTTATTTATTTTTTTAATACCTACAATACAGGATCTCAAAAAAGCTAGGGGAGCATCCAGTGGTCAGTATGAGAGAACTGTAGTCAAAGCACCCAATTCTATCTGCTCTAATACAAGAAACACAATTTTGTATGGTTCTGTCAAGCAGACAAAAATATGAACATGAATAGGACATGTGACTTTGCATGACTAAACAACATATAGCTGTTATAACTCAGTACTCACTTTTGTTGCCAGCTATTTTGACAATAATGGCTGTATGTTGAGTTATTTTTAGAGGACAGGAACTGTGTACTGCTATACAAACTGCACATTGACTACTCTAAAATATATCTAAGGTTCATTTCTATAATATTGTCCCTTAAGCAGATAAAATAATGAGAGGTGTACTCACTTTTGTGAGATACTTTACCTATTTTTTTTTCTTGTCTAAATTAGACAATTGCAACACACGTCCATTCCTGCTTCATTTCTTTGATAGCTCAAATGAATTTTCTAGATGATTTTGTGTTTTGGCCATTTGTGAAAGATGTTAAACCCTGTCTCTTTGCCCTGCTGTATGAGGGTAAATGTTTTACCACTTTTACCATTTCTATTTGTATAGCATAGAAAAATATTTGTGATGAAATTACCACTGGAACACAACATTGTTTACAAAAGCACAACATTCTTAATTAATCAGTTCCTTTGATTATGCTCTGCATTTCTCTTTGCATTATGTGTAGAATTTTCTAACAGGGGAGTATTTTTAAGACCTTCTTAGAGTCTCACGAAATACGGTAGAAAACATTAATACAGCCTTTTAAACCAAACAGAACAACTGGTGCAGGACTGACTCCCTCTGTTGAACTGCTTTAGAACAGGCAGTGTGCTGGTGGGTAGTGGTGCCATCTAATGTTCATATATTACTTTTTATAAACAAACATTTTGTAGATTTACCATATGTCAGAAATTTGCAGTAGATGATTCCATATAAAGAAATGTGTAAGAAGGAAAGGTGATCAATACTTGTCACTTGTACTTTACAGCACAGTGAAATTATGTCTTTGCGTATCCTAGCAATGTTAGGAAGCTGGGGTCAGAGTACAGAGTCAGCCATACTCCAGTGCCCCTGGAGCACAGAGGGTTAAGGGCCTTGCTCAAGGGCCCCAAGATTGGCCACTTGGTAATACCAGGGCTTAATACCTGTTCTCAGAGTGCATTCGAAGTTTTATAAAGCTGATTAGTGTTTATTGCCCCCTGGGCATTAAAACAGTTGCAAAATACACCTCGTGATACTATATGCAAAGACATTGTGTGCCTTTAACTTTGTGCTTTCAGTTTGGGGAAGAACAGGTTAGAGTGCACTCTGTTTGGAACTTGTTTTGGTTTCCACTTGGTGGTATCTAATTAGCACAAACCTACAGTTCAGCATCAGTACAACAGCAAGCAGAAGATTTTGAGAGGAATAAATAATGAAAGAAACTCCTGATTCGAACTTGCCGTGGCCTCATTTGGAAAGGAAAGTTTATACTATATACAGTTATTTACACTTGTTCTTTAGTTTGTTTTATTACAGACTCCATGGCTTCACACTCAAAAATATGTTTCTTCCTTCTTAGTCCAAATACTTGACAAAAAAAGGAAGAGTATCAACACAGTAGAATGGAAGGTAGACTGACATCTGCAATACTTCTTAATGTCTTGTTACAGCTTTCCATGTTACAGCGTTTGTTTTTAGTTCGTTTGCTCAATGGAATTTATTTACATATGCTTTATTTTACAGTACACTCCACCTCTGATTTTACCTTCATTATACATGTATTCAATAGTAGACAGTTTTCATTAAGATTCTTGTTTTTCTTACTATCTACTTTATTACCACTGTCTCCCTTACTTATGGACTTTATTTCTATGGATTAGGGTACTGGACAACTAAAACATCACCAACAATCATCTTTGTAACTATACAAAATTAAATTGAACCAGACTGAACTGACGTTTGTGCTGATTTCATCTGGGATTCCAGGCAAACATTTAACCTTGAATCGTATTTCCCATGTGCATGAGAGAATATGTGTTATAGGGTTGAAATGAAAGTAAAGCCACTTACATGATTTAATTCAATTCAGTGTTTTGAATCTGTGTAGCAAATTCAACAGTGGACATTTTCACTCTATAGATATAGATTACAAATGTATATTTTTAAATAATAAATTAGTACCAATACATCTATCCTTAATAAGCCTGTGGTGAATTAATTGATTAGATAATAATATAATTGTAACAGGCTTCATGTATTTGCTCTACATATAATTTATAAATATTTTTGGTAATCAACAGCATAATAATTAAGAGATAGTTAAAAAAACTATACACATATTTATTACTTTGCCATACTGTTTATTAGGTGAAATGCAGTAAAGAATAAAAGGTTAAAGACTTGTAATACACTTTTTACTTTATTTTTCTGCGTATTTTACTTAATCTTGTGAATAAACTGAGAGAATATATTGAGTAAATAGACAAATGGATTGTCTGTATGTCTGCATTTGCTTTTTCTGTATTGAATCTATAAAATCACTCTTTACCTGAAACAAATAATGGTATTGTACAACAAACATCAAACAAGTAAGCTTTCATGAAACATCAGTAAAGAGCAAGCAAACACTCCAGAATAAAAAATAAAATAGGTCTTAGGTCTAATAGGTCACAAAACTTACTGCTTATATTTCTATCAACTGGAGATTCACAGTAGTGAAGTTTCCAAGATTTATACTTTGATCCCCTGATTGTATGCAAATATACAATAAAAATACTAGAACTGAACGGTTCAGATTTGTCTTCAGAAACACACACAAAATTACATACCATATGGCGTACGAATTAAAATCCGAATAAAATGTCAATATACAATTTAACCACATACCAGTCTCAGACTTGCTCTTTTCACACGTCACACAGACTTACATGCAACTGTACATAATGTACACATCCTCTCCGATCCACCTCTTCATTTACAATTATGGCATTTGGCAGACACCCTTCAGGATTTATTTTTAATAAATAAGACCACATGATGTCACAAGTACAAAAAAAAAAAGCAGTAAAACAGATACAGCTTGCACTCCATTATTCATGGCTCATTTTTGGCACACAAAACATATAGTTAGAAAAAGAAAAAGATAAAAGAAGCCTGGTTACATAAATGATTCACAGAGAAACAAGTTAAAACCTTTTAAATAAATGTAAATTAAATTATCCTGAAGTATTTTATGTAACCAAGTCTGGAGGCCATGGGTGTGTTGGCTCAGACAGTAAGAGAGATGAAGCTGTTGTATCTCTGGATGTTTCTCTTCAAGATTTCGGAGCAGGGCCCTAGAACACGCTCAAAGCGTGGTCTATCCAGCTTTACACACTTCAACGGACCTCGGGCAACCACGGTGGCTGCACGTGGCCTGTTCAGGAGCAGTGCTATTTCACCTGCAGAACAATACACAGAATGAGTTATATTCTGTCTACCTTTTATACAATGCTGAATATATAAGATGTTGTTCATTCGATGTGATGTTAGTTCTTTGTACACCAAAAAAGCTCCAAACCACTGACACACTGACTCTATATAATCTCTGAAGGTGCTTTGTGATACATAGCAACAAGATGACATCAGAAGCCAATATGCCGTATGGGCAAAAGTATTGGGATGCCTGAATATTCCATTCATATGTGGCTTATCCCCAAACTGTTACTACAAAGTTGGAGACAAAGTTGGATGTCTTTGGATGTGGTAGCATGAAATGTTTCCTACATGAACATATGCTTTACATGGGTTAAAGTGTAAGATTTCCTCCTCTAGAGCACTGTCATTAACCCTATTAAAAACCTTGAATGAATTGGAATGCTGACTGCACCCCAGGCCTCCTCACTTTACCTACATCAGTACCTGACTTAACTAACACCCTTGTGGCTAAATGAGCACAAATCTCCACAAGCACACTCCAACATCTAGTGGAACATCCTCCCAGAAGATAATAAGAGCAAAAGTATTATGGAATATGTATAAAACACACACCAATCTTATGCCCACAAACTTTTGTCCGTACCTATCATGTACCATTGTACACCTGTATATTCATGCAGTTATTTAGTCAATCTAACTATCATGTGGCAGAGGAACGATGCAAAACACAATGCACATACAGTACAGGTTACATAGTGTGATTTCTGTGACTTTAATCGTGGCATGGATATTGAAACCAGACGGTCTTCAGTATTTAAAAAAATGACAAAAATTGGATTGTTAGGTACAAAAGTCACCAGTCTTCAAAGAAAGTATTTTATTAGTTTTTGGAATGTGGTTGTGCAAATGTTTGTCATTAAGTTGCCGTTGAACTCTTAATGGTACAGTGTAAAAAGACATTATCTTTGCAATAACAGTTTGAGGAAAAATTGCATATTTGTGTAATGATCAGGTAAGTGCTTCATCCACACACTTTGGGCCATATAGTATAAATTTGTGTTTTTTTCACAGGAAGATGTGTGGGCTTAATAAAGATGGAATGTATATTAATTTTATTAATATCATGCAATGTTTTGTGATGAATTTATTGCACAGTACACTGATTTCTTGAACTGTTATGCTTGTGCTGAATGGAATTAAATGAAGTTAAGGCCATTGTGGTTAATCTGTAAATACTCACCAAAGTAGTCAGAGGGTCCAAGCCGGCCAACCTCAACATACTCCTCATTGTCAGATCTGCGCTGCAGGACAGATGCTGTGCCCTAGGGAATGTTAGAGGAAGAAAGAGAGAGAGAGAGAGAGAGAGAGAGAGAGAGAGAGAGAGAGAGAGATCTCAAAAGTTAGATTATTTGCTTTATTAAAAAAAAATCTCACACTCTACATTTCACAGAAACAAATCTCTGCACCAGTGAGATATGGCTGTACTATATGTGGAACATGTCTAATACTGTTTATAAATACTGTACACATGTATGAATGAACTGCAACACACACACACACACATTATCTCAAAAGTGAGTACACCCCTCACATTTCAAGTCAATTCAAGTAGGCATTTTTGTTAATTTTATCCATATACAGTGCAGTACACAGTGAAACGAAACAATGAAACAACGTTTAGGACCAAAGCTACATTAACAACATAAATTAACAAAAGGAACACAGAACTACACATAACTCTAAACTAACATTTAGTGCAAAAAAAGACACCATGAGACAAGGAAAAGCAGTAACACAGTAGCGCCATCCAGTACAGTAAAGATGGTTGTGCAAATGGATTGTCCATATACAAATAAAAAATAAATACAGTACATGTACAAATTTGGCTAGATGTGAACTTTTGGTTCAACAGAAGTGTGCCAACAGCAGTTTGTGCAAACAGAGGTGTTTTTTTCCCCTTCCTGTGTATTGTGTGTGTATCAGGTCAGTACCTTCATTTTGAGGGGTCTGATGCCTTGTGGAAATAAACTGTTATACAGCCTGGATGTGAGGGCCTGAATGCTTCTGTACCTCTTGCAGATGACAGAAAAGTGTGACAGAAAAATGTCCTGTGTGTGAGGGGTGTGTGTGGCCACCTACAATGCTAGTTGTTTTTTGGATGCAACGTGTGGTGTCAATGTCGTTACTATCCACTGTAGGGTTTTGTGATGGTGCAATTCCCAAACCAGGCAGTTATGCAGCTGCTCAGGATGCCCTCTGTAGAAGGTTGTAAGGATGTGTGGTGGAAGCTGTGCCTGCCTCAGCTTTCTCAGGAAGTAGAGACGCTGCTGGGCTATACATGTTATGGAGCCGCTGTTGAAGGACAAGGTGGGGTTCACCGCCATGTGAACGCCAAGGTATTTGGTGCTTTCCATGTTCTCCACAGAAAAGCCATTATATTTAGCGAGGAGAGATCAATCTGTGTCCTCCTGAAGTCAACAACTATCTATTTTATTTTGTCTACATTCAGCGAGAGGTTGTTGGCTTTACACCAGTCCTCTGTCCCTCCACTCTGTATGCTGACTCATCGTTCTTGCTGATGAGAACCATCACGGTCGTGTCATCAGCAAACCTAATGAAGTGGTTCAAACTGAACATTGCTACACAGTCGTGAGTCAGCACAGTGAACAGCAGGGGACTGAGTACATAGCCCTGAGGGGCCCCAGTGCTGAATGTGGTGGTGTTGGAGATGCTGGTCACGACCCAGACTGCCGGAGGTCTTCCAGTCAAAAGGTCTAGGATTCAGAGGAAATTTCAGCAACCATTTTATTATATCTTCTCAAGGGACAATACAATAGAAATTAAACTTGGATATAGTTTAGAGTAGTCAATGTGCAGTCAATGTGTTGTAATACAGTACAAAGTTACTGTTCTCTGAAAATAATGAAACATACAGCCATTATTGTCTAAATAGCTGGCAACAAAAGTAAGTACACCCTAAATAATAACAGCTGTATGTCGCTTAACCGTGCAAAGCCACGTGTCCTCTTCATCATGTTCATGTTTTTGTCTGCTTGACAGAACCATACAAATTTGTGTATCGTCTATTGGAGCAGTTGAAATTTGGTGCTTTAAGTATAATTCTTTCTTACTGACCACTGGATGGCACCTGGCACCTGAAAACATGGCACCTGAAAACTGGATGTTCAACATGGCAAAGAAAACTCTGAGAATTTGAGAATTAGAATTGTTGCTCTCCACAAAGATGGAGAAGCCACAAAGAAGCTATAGGAAGACCAGTAACACACTTAAACTAAGATACAGTACACTGGTCAGGGTCATACAGAGGTTTTCCAAGATGGGTTCCACTTGGAACAGGCCTTGCAAAGGGAAAAATTATCAATAAGGTGCAAAGTGACCTCCTTAGTCCTACACAAACACACCTCTGTGATGATGAAGAAGTCATCTCCTGGTTCTCCTTGCACTACAATTTTCTCACCATCTTCAAACTGTACAGGCTCCAAAGCATCAGCCACTGTCAGCCTTTCCCACTTCTCCAGAGATTCTAAATCAATACACAAAAAAGAAACATGAGCAAATATTACAGTCTATTTAATTTTGCCGCCATGCAGGAACTTCATCTGTGTGAGACAGACAGACAAACAGATATAAAAGGTATTTAATTCATGTATTATAGGAAGAGGCATAGTGTTCTTTTCAGGGCAGGCTCAATCCATTATTAACTGTGGAGCCGTAAGATCTTTGAAATAAATGGTTTTGTCAGTAAAATGTACACTTTATACAATAATTTGTTTAAAAAAAATTCATTCCAAATTCTCCATGCTTAAAAAAGGTTTAAAATCTTTAAGCATCTTAAAGCAGTTCCCAAAACTGACTCTAGGCCCACTATAAGCTGTAAAAGCTCTTTAAGAAGAAGCTAATCATGTGTGTAACAGGGTTATGGAAAAGGGTTTTGGGTTTGTGCTTTGCTAGGATTTTAATTCAATTCAATTCATTTTTTTTTGTATAGCGCTTTTAACAACGAATATTGTCTCAAAGCAGCTTTACACAGATAATAGGTGATAATTTTTTTTTTGTACTGAGAATGTGTGCATTAGTTGGGCCCAGGTTTTGTTTGCATGCCCCAAACTCGTGCTCAGATAATCAGGCTGGATACAGCAACCTAATGCTTGTGCAGATGCTTATCAGCTTGAGGCACAGCATGTGACCCCTCAGCATTTGACGTCAAAGGATCCACACTGAATTGAGTGCCTCTCCCCGAAGGCAAAGGTGTTGAATAATGTCTTGTTTATGAAAGCATGTCTAAACAAAAATTGTCTTTTAGTTAACTTATATACCAATAAGCCCAGATCTGCTTCTCAACTGTTTTACACTATTAACAAAACAGGTAATGGGAATTGTAATAGAAGTAATAATGATTATCTTTCTGTATACGCCAGAAAGATGGAAACCGGTGGAGAAGAAAGCACTGCCAAGTGGTTATGCAAATAAATATTGAGACAGCTCTTTCATTTTACTGTTATTAGATCCGAATCTGCTTCATTTTAGACTGCAAAATTGGATCAACATGACATCAAATGACATAACCCAGGAGTGATTACTGATCACAGAAAATTAGTAGCAGAAAAGTGAAAGGGGTAGGTCAGTGGTTACGATGTTGGACTGTCTGTCTAGGTTTAGAGTTCAAATCCCAGCACCACAAACCTGTCACTGCTCAGTTGTAATTAGATAATTGTCAGTTACTCTGGATAAGGGCATCTGCCAAAATGTCACAAACATAATTGTACAGTATTCAATTCAATTTATTTTTATTTGTATAGCGCTTTTAACAATGAACATTGTCTCGAAGCAGCTTTACACAAATAATGTGGTGATAAAAATGAATAAGATGTTCTTTATAAGTGTAAGTTTGTCCCTGTACACACAGTATGTGTGTATTCAGAGCAGTGCTCACCAAGAATTGACACCTTACTCAGGAACTCTTCATACATCTTCCTCTTTCTCAGTGTACTGCCCTGGGAAAACAAAAGCCACACATTTAGATTTTAGCTGGTCATCAAAAAGAACGAGCATGAGAGGCTTCTGAGAAACGAGGAAGTGCTAGTCTCGCATATGTAAACAATATCTTTATAATGCTTGCTTTTGACTTGGGAGTGCTGCCTCTGCTTAAATATAATTTTGAATTTTCTTAGAAAATTCTTTCTAGTCTATACGTTTTTCTTTTGTATTTAACAAATGTACAGTAAAACCCCGTTGTACGAGCAACCTATAGTACGAGCAAACGGAGATACGAGCAAACTCGCTCGCAAAATTTTACCGTTTCACGAGCAAATTTCGAAGGCACGAGCAAACTCACGCTGCCGGTTCCCCGTTTTCGGCGGAGGGTCGCATCAGTCACTTAGTTGATGACGTATCAACCGGTCGCTCTCGATGTTCAGTGCAGCAAAAACGTAACTGTGGCAGCGGGGGCGTGGCCGAGCGGCGGTTTGTGAATGGAGGGTGGGTCCGGGAGCAGATAGGCAGGGTATTGCCTCACCTGAAGTTAATGTGACCTAAAGATTGTTCTGTTTTTAAGTGATCGGAGGGTGCATTTAAGGAGGAGAGCGTGTGTGTGTGCGTGCGCGTGCGCATCAGAGACGTGCTGCGTGGGGCACTAAGTAGACCGACACAAAAAAAAAAAAAAAAAGTGGCTCCCATATTCATACGCTCTCCCACAGTAGTTTTATATTTTTATTTCACTAGAAATCTTGAAAAATGTCTCCCAAGAAAATCAGTGATGGTGCTGTGAAAACGAAAGTAAAAAGAATTACTATGGAAACCGAGGAGGTTACGAGCGTGGTGCGCGTCTCACACTCGCAATCAACCACTACCACATGAGTGTTATATTATGTTTATAGTGCAGTCATTTGCGGTGTATTTGTTTGTTAAAATAGGCTACAAATACTTTTTAAGTGCAGAAATAAGCGATCGGATGAGATCTCGGAACGGATTAAATCACTTTTACATTCATTCCTATGGGGAAAATCAGTTCGAACGTACGAGCAAATGGACACACGAGCAATTTTCAAGAATGAATTATGCTCGTACAACGGGCTTCCACTGTATTTAGAATAAACAGTATCTCACAAACGTGTGGAGTTTACTCACTTCTCATGTCTACTAAGTGTCTACTAGCATTTTATGTTGATATGTGTCTATTTATATTTATAAAATTTATACGGATAATTCACAAAATATGAACATTTTGTTATTTGAAATCCAGTAGACAGAACCTCTGTCTGAACAATACTGTGAGCTTTACATTAGTTTTTTCTAGATTTGATTTGTAATAATTATTGTATTATTGTTATAATCACATATTTTTTTCCCTTTTCACATGTTAATTTTAACAGTGCAGCACTGTCTGGTTAGGGTTTAGATTGTCATTTTATTTTCACCATTTTTGTTGTGTTAAATCATAAATCCAAAAATATTAAAAAAGAAACTCCAATTGTGACATAGTACAACAATCTGTTAACTCTTTACTCAGATAAACCTTTCTTTACAAATGGAAACGTTCCCGCTGCTTTCTGCCAAGCATGCAGAAATATTTGATGGATTTATTTGAATATTTGAAATATTTAATTTAAAATATTTTATACAAGTAGTTCCAATGGAAGTCCACAAATTATAGAAAGCATATACTTAATCACTGTTATAATTATGAGGAGGTCCTTCAAAAAGTTCTACCTTTGTTCTAGCAATAAATTCTAAAGTATTTACCATAAGGATGCGCCGGTAGCTGTCACGGTCTATACCCCAAAGCTTGAGATCAGTCTTGGCTTTAACGGTGGCAGCACGTGGAGTTCCATAGATCAGAGCCAGCTCACCAAAACTTCCACCCTCTCCAATACTAGTCACCCACTCACCATTGACATATACCTGGTGAGAGACAGAGATTTACTTAAAAAAAATGTAATAAATAAAAAAATAATAATAATTTTCTACACTGTTTTTTCTACAATGTCTTTTTTGTAAATCGCAGAAGATAATTCAAAATCTATAATAAAATAAGGTTTATAACCAATCTAATACATCTTCTCAACTTGATCTTCTCATCATTGCACATGTTATTGGGAAGGATATATATCAGGCAGCAAGGTCCTCAAAAATAAAGTGTTAGAAGCAGGAAAAATGGGCAAGCGTAAAAAATTTGAGTGGGTTTGACAAGAGCCAAATTGTGATGGCTAGACAACTGGGTCAGAGCATCTCCAAAACTGCAGGCCTTGTTGGTTGTTTCCAGTCTGCAGTGGTCAGTATTCATCAAAAGTGGTCCAATGAAGAAACAGTGATGAACCAGTGACAGGGTCACGGGCGGCCAGGGCTCATTGATGCATGTGGGGAGCAAAGGCTGACCCACGTAGTCCGATCCAACAGTTGAGCTTCTGTAGCTCAAATTAAAGTCACTGCTGTTAATGCTCAATGGGTCAGGGATGTTTTGCCAGCAAAAGGGGGGCAAATATAATATCAGGCAGGTGATCATAATGATATAGTGCATATAAATAAATATATATATATATATATATATATATATATATATATATATATATATATATATATATATATATATATATATATTTATTTATATATATTTATATATATATATATATATATATATATATATATATATATATATAGCTGAATAAATTCCAGCATGGTACTGTGATAGGATGCCACCTGTGCAATAAATCCAGCCATGAAAGTTCCTCGCTACTAAATATAGCACAGTCAACTGTTAGTGGTATTATAACAAAGTGGAAGCAATTGGGAATGACATCAACTCAGCCACGAAGTGTGAGACCATGTGAAATCACAGAGCGGGTCAGCGGATGCTGAGACGCATGGTGCACAGAGGTCGGCAACTTTTGCAGAGTCAATAGCTACAGACCTCCAAACTTTATGTGGCCTTCAGTGTGTGTGTATGTGTGTGTGTGTGTGAATAAGTTATCCTATTGTTGAATTTATTATATAGGAATTAATAAAGCAAGCTTTATAGATAACTTCAATATGAAAAAAAAAAAAGAAAAAAAAAATTAATAATTATCTATATATATATATATATATATATATATATATATATATATATATATATATATATATATATATATATATATAGTTCTCACTCTCCATCCTGCTTTAAAACAGGCCAACCTGGTAACACCTCCAGGGGAAAGGCTGAAACTTACTTGGGATGGTTAAGTACTTTTCAGTTCCAAATTTAGTGCTGTTTTACAACAAAGCACCATTTGAAGATATTATGAAATGACATATGTATATCACATGATAATATTTTTATCTATTCCACATCAAAGTGGAATTGTCTACAGATCTGAAACTACTGAACTGATGAACTGGCACATATTCTGAGCACACACACAAGTAAAAGTGAACCAGAGCAGATGTAACAATAGCAATCAAACATCTATGTTTCATTGTACTTACATCAACTTCTCCTTGGTCAATTACATAAAAGTTGTCCCCTTCGTCACCTGAGATAGAAAGAAAGAGAAGAAACAGTGAGGCAGAGTGAAATTTGAAGAGCACACACCTTCCAGGAAAATGGTTCATACAATGATCTTAATTTGTGAATTTAATTGACATTTTCATAATTGTTTTTCTTTTGTATTTGACTCCATTTCTTAGAATGCACTTTTATTTACCAACGTAACGTAAAAACATCTCAGTTTACACACATTTCACCCCTGCACACACCTTGACACGACCACTACACACTATTAAAGCATGCTTCACAGTCACACCACAAAGTAGTCATTGAGCTCGATTTATCATCTGGCACACCCCTCTTTGTTTGTAATCCAAGTTAGAAGTTTAGGCCTTCTTGTCTCATACAATTACAGACTGTTTATGGATTTTGACCTTGATATTGTAATTTTGATTTGTTTGTGCTTATTTCTTTTTAATAAATACATTCACTGCAACTCTGACTGTCTTTGCTGCCTTCCAATGTACTTTTCCATAAACATGGAAGCAGCTGGACTGTTTGGCAAAGACGAATGCAGCTTAAGGCCACCTAGTTGAGGAGTAAAATCAACAGCCCTGCTCAAAAAAATCATGCAGCTGTCTGTTACACCGAGAGTGCCTAGCACCAACATGGCAACCCCCCTACCCATCAGCACCCCTCTCATCACTTGTTTTGAGAAATAATCAGGGTTAAAGGTTTAGTGGATTAGAAGGTTGTTGATTCAAATCCCACCACCATGCTGCAAAGCCCTTAACCCTTAATTGCTCAGTTGTATAAATTTGCCATAAATATAAAGGTAGTCCATTGCAAATTTGTTTTATAAACCAGTGTAAAATCAGAGATGAAAACAATAATGTGTAACTTTTTTCTGCCCACCTTGCTGAATGACTGTTTCTCCAGCAATGTGTGTGACAGGGAACATGGCATCAAATATGTCACTGAAAAATAGGAAATGACAGCATTAGTAATCTCTCTCTCCCACCTATCCTGCCTCTAAATTGCACACCACAGAATCACACAATTAGCTGTCAGTACATACCTAGAACTATGCGTAAGACACAATTACACGCATATGGTTCAAAGAAAAGGCATAAAAACATCAAAAAGGTCTTCTGCTGTTTCTGCATGTATACTTTGGCAGACCTGACATCATTTATACCAAATATTAATGTACCATCTCCTTTATTAAGAAGACCTGTACACCTGCACATTCAGCAAATAATCTAATCAGCCAATCATTTAATAACAGTACAATGTAGAAAAAAAAGAAACATACATATACAGGTCAAAGGTTTACTCTAATATTTACATCAAATATCAAAATGAAGAAAGCATTTAATCCCTATGACTTTGATTGTGGCATGGATGTTGGTACCAGATGGACTGGTTAGAGCAGGGGTCGGCAATTAATTTTTACAAGGGGCCACATGAGAAACCTGAATTGTGTCAGAGGGCCACACCAACGATAATATTTTAGGGATGCACCAAAATGAAAATTCTTGGCCTAAACCAAAAAACAAAAATGAGGAAACCAAGGCCAAAAGCGAAAACCGAAACACTGAAAGAAAAGATTATGTCAATTATTAGAACCATTGCATTTACGGCTATGAGTGAGTACTTACCTCACTAAAATCAATGCATTGCAATTCAAAGTTTTTTATTTGTTATTATAAATTATTGTTATTTATTTGTTACCATTCATAGTATTGACAGACAGACAGCGGTCAATTTTTATTAGCAACGGTCTGTTATATGAAATAATTGACCGCCGAACTTTTGGAAGCCAATTCAAGTGAATGGAACGTTCTAATCTACAACATTATGAAGAGCCATGTAATAAATAATATTATATTATAATAATTATTATTTTCGGGATCCACGGGGAATGTTTTAAAGATTAACCCGTCGATCCACTGGCGACCACTGATCTAAGGCAATGAATTCCATAATTTTTCGTGTTATGCCTTTTGCCTTGGCAACATCACTGGAAAACATTCCTGCCTTTTTAAAAACGTCCTCTACAGAAGGAGTGCGCATGCTCGGATTGACTATTTTTCTGCGCCGCGTTCTTCTCATATTTAGAATGGCAATCGGGATGTTTGGATTTTAGGTTATAAATTAAACCCGACGTAGAGAAACTCTTTGCAGATACACCCCCTCTTGAAATTTTAGCATTGCATGTTTTGCAAATCGCTATCCGTGGGTCTTTCTCCGAGATATTGAAATAAGTCCACACCGCAGACATGCTAGATCTTATCCAGATAACCGTGTGCTGGCGGCACTTTTTAAGTGCGTCATTACAATTGTGTTTCTGACGTGTTGTTTCGGTAATTTAAGTATTTCGGCCAAAAATTTTCGGTGGGCGAATTTTCAGTGCATCCCCGTAATTTATTATTGGCCTCACGCGGGCCGGACAGGGACGTACAAAGGGCAGGATGTGGCCCGCAGGCCGTAGTTTGCCCATGTCTGGGTTAGAGTATTCAAGAAACTGCTGACTTTCTGCCATTTTTACAAACACAACAGTCTTTAGAGTTCACACAGAATGTCAGAATGGTGCAAATCACTGAGTGAGTGCAGAATATATGGCTGAAAATGTTTTGATGATTAGAGATTTCAAAGGAAAATAGCCCGATTTGTTCAAGCTAAATGGATTTATTAACTTAATCACTCTGTACGACTGTGGTGAACAGAAAATATTTGAAATTCAAGAGTTTATTGTCATATGCACAGGAAAGAGTGTGTCTAAGTAAGAAAACCATCCTGCACAAAGAATGCATGAAACCAAGGATGCACAAAACCTTGGGCTACAAGCATAGAAGACCACATTAAGTTCCACTCCTGTCAGCCAAGAACAGAAAACTGAGGCTACCAGG
The DNA here is from genome assembly GCF_014805685.1 of Silurus meridionalis. NCBI lineage: Eukaryota > Metazoa > Chordata > Actinopteri > Siluriformes > Siluridae > Silurus > Silurus meridionalis. Next base: position 17,656,652 of record NC_060897.1, on the reverse strand, counting down.
GGCACAGTCTCGGCCAAACAAAGACAGTTGCAGAATAATTCTTAAGATTACCTTTTCCAGTTTTAACTGTCCAGTTTGAGTGAACCGCTCTATCTGGCACCAACAACCATGCCACAGTTAAAGTAATAGAGATCACACATTCTGATATTTTCTGTGAACACTGTTGATATTTGAAGTAAACATAACTGAAACCTGTATCAGCACAATTTTATTACTGATTAGCTGATTTAAAAAGTTGAATATATTTATATTAAATTTATTCTAATATAGAGTGTAAAAAATAATTTGAGTTGGTGAGTTGTAGATCACCTTATTTTCTATGTTTTGATCACAGACAGTAATGGAAATAAATGAAAGTTGTTAGAGTTCTTGACCAGTCACAGTTGGTATACTAAAATGGTTGGGTGTGAGGGGTGTGAGGGGTGTGCTTACTTTTGTATGATACGCCATATGAAAATATACAGACAACGATGTACAACAACATAGCCTTAATTGTCTTAACATAATATAACTAGCGTCATATGATTGGTTTCTACTGATACCAGTGGCTATGTTTGACACATTTTGTATCAGGAGGTCCCTGGCCCATATCGCTTTTGCCTAAGGGGATCCTTGACCTGAAAAACGTTGAAGACCCTTGATCTGGTTAATTCCCCAAATACTTCCCATCTGTTATATTCTACCACTTCCTTATTTCTTAGCATGTCACCCACCAACATGTGTATTCTTGACCTTGGGCCAATGACAAATGAAAAAGCTGCAACAACATAGCAATGAATGATCAAACAGTGGACTGAACAGAGAATTCAAAGACACCACAATAAGTAGAGTCAGCACTCTCCCCACTCTTTTTCATCTGAGACAGGACTGCTTCCAACCCAATGTCTTTGACCACTGGAAAAGATCTGGTGCATTTCTTTTCATAAAATCAGTTTGGTAAGCTATGAATAATTTGGCACAAACCTGTGATAATGTCTCAGCGGATTATTGGCCTACGATTTTTGCCAGGATTATAAGTAATGCATTATAACATTGAGTTACTCCCCAAAAAAGTAACTAATTGCGTTACTTAGTTATCTTTTATGGAAAGTAATGTGTTACGTGACCTTTGCGTTACTTTTGCGTACTTGTAACGCGTTACCCCCAACACTGTCCATCACTACCCTAACATCACCCGTATGCTACAGGCAAATGTAACTACAGTCAACCCCAGATCATTCACAGTTCGAAGCTCGTGGCTCGGAAAATTCTTAGAACGTAACCAGTTCCAGGGGACCACTGTATAGATTATAATATCATCCACAATGTTGGGGGTAACGCATTACAAGTAACGTGCGTTATGTAATAATATTACCTTTCTGGAGTAACGAGTAAAGTAGAATTTTATAAATTTACACATTAATATCTGAGTTACTTTTTAAAAAAAGTAATGCGATGTACTTTTCAGTTAAATTATTATTTATTAATATATAAATTCATTAAAATGAACGTAGTCACGTAGAATCACGCACTCATGTGCGAGCCACGGGAACAGAAGCTGGTCAGAAGCGGAGATGGCAGGCCAGAGCATTACATTACTGCGATGGAAGTATTCTCAATATTTTGAAATAGTCGAGGAAAAGGAGAAGGGAATAATCGTTAAGTGTAGATTATGTGTTGGTGAAAAGCTCTTGTCAACTGCAAAAAATACCACTTCAAATAAAAAAAAAAACACAATTCATAATATCATCACCAAAATCTCAGTGACAGGGAAAAGGCCGGGGGGCGTGCTGCCCTATCGCGAAATCTTTACTTTATATGGACATGGCATATATGGAAATGGAGACAAAACTTTGGGCATTACTGTACACTGGATCGATCCTGTTACTCTGCATCGACAAAAATCTGCAATCGCCTGCAGACATTTTCATGGGAGGCACATGTACGATGCCATCGCAGCGGAGATAGAGCAAATTCACAGCCCATTTGCTCTTTGTGGTATGATAAACTGCCACGGTCACTGACGATAGCGCGAACTTTGTAAAAGCATTCAGAATGTTTCCAGCTGATGATGAAGCACATAATGATGTAGGCGAGGATAAGGACGAGGTCATATTTACGGATTTGCACGAAGTTTTACGAGATGACAGAGAAAGGTATGTTCACCCTACACATCACCGGTGTGCAGCCCACACCCTTAACCTTATATGCACGAACGACATAGTTACATTTTTTAAGGCAGATTGCAAAGCAGTGTACAGAAGTGCGACTGGCAAGTGTTCAGCCTTGTGGTCAAAAGTTAGTCAGTCCACTTATTATTCTCTAAAAAGTTAGTAAACATTTTAATTGTTTAAGACATGTCTTTTGCCCTAATATAATATTATTTTTTAATGGCAATTATCTATATTAAACTGTTTTAATGCATTACTGCATTAAACACTAGTGCAAGAACTTCTCACCTGTTACACCTGAAAAGAGATCAAGCCTTAACCAGGTAAGAAAAAGAAAAAACGCAAAAATAACGCAAAAGTAACCTAATGCATTATTTTCCATAAAAAGTAACTAAGTAACGCAATTAGTTACTTTTTTAGGGAATAACTCAATATTGTAATGCATTACTTTTAAAAGTAACTTTCCCCAACACTGATCATCCAGGGCTGAAAAGATTCCTCGAGTAACCCAAATACAAAAATGCATCAAGGCAAATTATTTGTTTTGTATTTGTTTAGTCCTTTTAACTACACATGGAGCACTGTGTTTCCCCATGGACTATTATTACTGATGCACCACTCACTAAACTCTGAAGCGCTTTAGAAAGGTAAACACTATGGAAGCCTGTTTCCGCCACATAAAAAAAAATAAGTTTGCCTAATTCTGACTTTTTTCTTGCAATTCCGACTTTATTTCTTACAATCCTGTCTTTATTTCTCGCAATTTCAGCAATATATAAATATATGACAATGTTCCATTGGCCATAAAAATGCCAATGGCACATTGATGCCATAATAATGCAAAATGCTAATGCTACACCATTTCTAAAGTACAGTAACAGCTGATGGCAGATGCTTCACATCAGAGTCTGTGCTCAAGCAAGCAGGAACCAATAGTACTTTCACATTATTCCCTTTTCCTTAAATTAATAAATAAAAAAGATTTAATGAAAAAGAAATGTATTTATTGGTTACTTTTTATTATTTTCTAAAGCAAAGCGTTTAACTGTTAATTCTTATAAAAAAATAAAAACAAAAACAGCCAAACAGCAACTAAATTTAATTTGAGATTTAAAAACAGAGACACAAAGAGCTGCTTTTATGACATATAATTTTTAATTTAAAAAGATCTCAATAAAGTAACTGATCATATTATATTTGTAAATGTTTTGTAGTGACACAAAAATAAAATTAGCAAAAAAACCCTCATAATAATAGTCTACAGTCTCCTGCATCATTGACTATCGTCCCGTCGCCCTCACTCACCTGGACAATAAGAACAGATATGTATGAATGCTGTTCATAGACTTCAGTTAAGCATTCAACACAATCATCCCTTAGCTTAGCACAATCATCCCTTAGCTTCCCTTAGATTGAAAAGCTGAGCCTACTGGGCCTAAACACCTCCCTCTGCAAATAGATCCTGGACATCCTGATTGGGAGACCTCAGTGAGTCCGGATCAGGAACAGCATCTCCAGCACCACCACATTGAGCAATGGGGCCCCACAAGGCTGTGTGCTCAGCCCACTTCTGTTCACTGGTCACTGTTCTGTTCTGTTTGCCAATGAAACAAACGTGGTGGGTCTCATCAGCAAGAACAATGAGTCAGGATACAGTGAGAAGGTGCAACAGTTAACAGCCTAGTGTAGAGCGAACAAACTGTTTTTGAACGTTGACAAAACCAAAGAAATGGTTGTTGACTTTAGGAGAGCAGAGCAGATATTCTCCACTGATCATCGATGGATCCTCTGTGGAGATTGTCAAGGGCACCAAATTCCTTGGTGTTCATCTGGCGGAGAACCTCACCTGGTCACTCAACACCAGCTCCATTACCAAGAAAGCCCAGCAGCACCTGAGAAGGCTGAGGAAAGCCCATCTCCCTCCCCCCATCCTAACCATGTTCTACAGAAGGGCCATTCAGAGCATCCTGAGCTGCTGTGTCATTGCCTGGTTTGGGAACTGCACCGTCTCGGATCGCAAGATTCTTGGAGTGCAAGAATCTTGGACAGAAGAAAAGATCATCAGAGTCTCTCTCTCTCCTCTATCACAGACATTTACACTACACGCTGCATCCGCAATGCCAACAGGATTGTGGACGACCCCACACACCCCTCACACACACTCTTCACTCTTCTAGCATCAGAAAAAAGGTTCTGAAGCATTCGGGACACACATCCAGACTGTGCAACAGTTTCTTCCCTCGAACAATCAGACTCCTTAACACACAGAAATTAACTGTACATACTCACACACACTTACTCAACTGTGTATTACTGAACTGTTATTCACCACACACTCAATACTCATCTCACTTCACTTAATACACATCCATGTCTTCAGCACCACCTCAGTTATATTAATCCTATTATACTGTTTACATGCTGTTTTGCACCCCTCGTTTGCTGCTTTTGTTGTTTTTGCACAACATTGTGCTCATGTTATACTCTTGTTCAAGTACACTCTTGTTTATAGTTCTCTCTTTTGCACATTGTACTGTATCTTATACAATAGGTTTACTGGTCGGTGCTATTTTGTGTTTTGTGTATCTGTCCCACACTGTCTTGTGTTGTTTGTTTGCATTGTTTTTTTGTATTGCACTGTTTGCACTAGGATGAACACGATGCACTTTATGTTACTAGGACACTTACTTTTGCCCTTAGCTGTGTTTTGTTATGTAGCTTTATGTTTGGTTATGTAGCTCTATGTTATTTTATGTAGCACCAGGGTTCATCAGCTTTATATGGTTGAAATGACAATAAAAAGCTTCTTGAATTGACTCGATATTTGTAACATTCCCCAATCCTCAAGGTCAATAGATAAAAAGTATTTTAAACTTTTAAAGAACATTAAAACAATATATTTTTTTTACAAATATAACATTACTACCCATCTTTCACTTACCTCCTCTCATTGTCATCCAAATGGACGAAAAGCACATTCTTAGAAATAGCCTTAGCCAAGGCTGTCATTGTCTTGTAATCTTTTGGGATTACCTGAATACACAGAAACAATATTTGAATTGATCTGGCTGTAACAGTAAGAAGAAATAATACTATCACATCTTCTATAAAAACAACAGAAAATATATGTTAACACAAGCAAACCCAAAATAATATACAATATGAGCCGGCAACCTATCCTCTAGAACCCTCAAAACATGAATGCAACTCAATTTGATAACTGCAAAAGTGAGCCAAATTATTATAGAATCAAGCTCATAAATAAGGCTATATATACTGTACATACCGATTCGCCAGAAAGTTAAAACCACTGACAGGTGAACTGATTATCTTATTACATTGAAACCTGTGAAGGGGTAAATATATTATGCAACAAGTGAACAGTCTGTTCTCAAATTTGATGTGTTGAAAGCAGGTAGAATGGGCAAGGGTAAAGACGTGACTTTGACATCTGTGATGGGTAGACAACTGGTCAGAGCTTTTCCTAATCAGCACATCTCGTGGGGTGTATGCAGTATGCAGTGATTTGTTCCTACCAAAAGTGATCCAAGAGAAAACTTATGTCATTCTTCTCTTAAGTAGTTTATCTTGCCACAGTGCCATTTCATAGGCGCTTTAATTTAAGAAGTGGAACAACAGAATATTCTCTCACTATCCAGCCAGCTGAACAAGACAAGTTAGCACAAGTACATATAACATAGACACATGACTGCTAGCCATAAAATCCATCAGCTCCTACAACACAAATATTGGTAGCCCTTTATGCTTTTAGACATTCACAAGTTCTTTTCTTAATTTATTTTATGTGCCCAAGTGAAAGTTCCCTAACCAGTACCAGCCAGACTATTTGTTCTATGGAAACCACAGCAAGCATGGCCTAACATTGGTAAAAAAAAATTGGTTTCGCTGTCAACATAATTCTGGGTATCACACCGCAACTGAAGCCAAGTGGACAAATTCAGCCAAGAAATCTGCTGCATCCTGAGAACATTCTGCACTAATAAAAAAAAATTGTTCTGGCAAATGAAAGAGAAATCCACACACTAGCACCTACTGTATAATGTGCTGATCAAGTGAGCAAGGAATTTGCAGATCAATGACTAGCTGAACCCCCCCCAATTTGAGATTGCAAGCTTTGTTCTTTAACCGAAAACATCCAGAGGGAAGGTGAAAAATAATGAATTATTTATGTGCAAAGCAAAAGAAATGCTTTATTTGATTGATTTTGTGTGTGTGTCTCACCTTTCTGACATAGCTGACTGCATCCTCCTCTGTGTAGACTTCTGCGCTGACCCCCCCCCTCCTGCGTCGAGCCTTCACCACAGGGTTTGGAGGGGGAGGAGAAACTTCTTCATCATGCGAATCTGATTGAGAGTTCGACTTCTGACTTGCCAGGATTTGCTTGCTTTCTTCCTGCAAAGTAAAAGAAAGAAAGAGATCTTCTACGTTCAGATCCACTAAAGTGCAACAAGCTTGTCAAATGTAGTTATTAAGCTCATCATATTTTAGTTAATGTTCAATTCATTCAAAAATGTTTTGGACACAGTCACACACAGTCATGTGTGATACCTTTGACTGTATTGGTGTCTGACAGACATTTCAGATTATGTCAGAAAGAAATGTTTCACATGATATAGAAATTATACAAACTAGTGCAAAAAAGAAAATCTTAACATCAACAGGAGTAAATGTACTTAGTAGTACTTAGGGCAGAGACATCATTGTTCATGATATACATTTTTATATTTCTTTCAAGTGACTAACTTTAAAAATGATTGTAAATCTACCACATGCTTTGCATTAAAACACTGCACACACAGCATACATCAGTCTTATAAAGGCATAAATCTAAAGTATATTAAAAGGACAGGAAATCAGTTCATAATATTATTATAAATATAGACTACTGATGTAAAGCTTCCTAAAATGTTCTCTCTAGTGCCTGACCATAAGCATTTAGACAAAAGGGTTTAGGTCATTTAATGACTTGTATTCCAAATCTACAGTATGTCACTGCTTAGCGTTAGAAAATAATACTTATTACCTGTTAGTCTAATCCATGTATTGTTCATGGCTATTTTATGGCTTCTGGGCTTGTATAGTCAACAAAATCTGGGCCAATGACAATGAGTACAAAATACTTTAATGACCTTCTGAGTCACCAGATCTTATTTCAGTGGAGAACCTGTGTCATGTAATAGACTGGAAATTCACAACATAAATATGCAGATAACAAGCGTGCAGCAATTATGCACTTCATAATGCTAAGGTAAACAAGGCCATAAAACAGACGGAATACACATACATACACAAACAAATAACCTGGTGGTGCAATTAAATCAAGCTTTAAAAAAAAAAATAATAATTCATATATTGGGATAGATGGCTTAAGAGTGGCTGATTGGGCTGACTTAAGAGTAAAGCTCCACACACTGGGGTATATAAGGCTTGGGATTTTGCTGCAGGCACAATAACATCAATAACAATATCATCACGTGGCAAAGGCCCCTTCGGGTCACTGGGAAAGACATCAACCATAAAGTCTAAAAACAAAGACTATTTCCACCTCTGTCCCGTTTTGGAGCCCAATCTCAACATCCCAAAGCATCGAGTTTGGCAAGTAACAGTGGGAATTTTCTACCTCTACCGGGTCAAACTAACGTTATAGAAGACCGAATTAAGACCCCCAAGAGTAACGGTGCACCACCACTCAAGTTGTTTGCCTGACCATAAAGATGAAGCTGTTTCAGGTGGAGCTCACAGCTTTGTTCAATATGGGGTTAGTCGAGACATCTAGAAGGTGGAACGAGAGGCGCGAGTAATCCAGTAATCCAGTCACAAGCTTTTGATAGGAGAGAACTAGCGTAGCACGACTCAAAAGGAGCATCTGGATCAAATGGGTGGTCCTCAATGTCTGATGCTATCTAGTGACTCCACTGCATGAAAGATGCATCAGCTGCAGGCCAGATGGCTCTCCGACCTGAGTCAGGAGGTGGGGACATAGCTTTGGGTTGTGAGCGGGAGGGCAAGTGAGTGGTAAGGATCTGAATTTAAAAATTAATATAAAGTGTTCTCTGTTTCAGTAAGTGGTGTCAGGGATTAAAGAGATAAGAGAGCCCGTGAGTGAGAGAGCCAAACACACAGAGCAGTATTTGTGTGAACGTGAGCATGTGTGTGTAGCCATTACACTAAAAATGTAAGAAAACCCTTTTTTTAAGATTGTCCCAAAGCTTGCCTCTAGTTTTCTCTTTCCTGAACCCTCCAAACTAGCTGCAATTTTTTTTTCTTAATGATTGTAGAAAGGGTGTACACTGAATGCTGAATAATTTTTGGTGAAAAGAGACAACATGAGGGAGGGTGTACTTTCTTTTCCCCATAAATGTACACCACTAGCAAACACCTGGGATACCAGAGCAACCAGCTATCAAAAGCCTAAAAACCAGAAATTCCATAGTAGCATTGTTGCAAGCACTAGGGTTTCCATGGCAAGAGCCTAGCAACCACCTAAGATTCCA